>NC_000083.6:94566242-94887271 GCF_000001635.26 Mus musculus | reverse complement strand
CCCTAACCCTAACCCTAACCCTAACCCTAACCCTAACCCTAACCCTAACCCTAACCCTAACCCTAACCCTAACCCTAACCCTAACCCTAACCCCTGACCCCTAACCCCTAACCCCTAACCCTAACCCTAACCCTAACCCTAACCCTGATTTTGTATTTGTGGGTTTGCACATTTTCTTCTGGTCTTTTTTCTTTTTTTTTTGAGCTTATTTGTTTGTTTGTTGAGACAGGTTTCTTTGTGTAATTCTGTCTGTCCTGGAATTCTCTCTGTAGACCAGACTTACCTGGAATTCACAGAGATCCTCTTGCCTCTGCCTCCCAAGTGCTGGAATTAAAGGCATGAGCCACTAACACCTGGACACACCTCGACTCTATTCCACCTACTTAGAAACTCTCACACTTCATGCATATACTTTTTGGACTGCTATATATTCTTAGTAATTAGCCTTTTCCTCCTAAGCAGCATCATTCTTCATAATTTTTTTTCTTCTGAGTTCTACTTGATCCAACATGTATAGTGACTTCAGAATACTACTGGTTAAGGTATGCACCATAAATATTCTTGTAGACAGTACAAAGTTTAATATTGCTTTTTTAACCAGTTGAATACTCACTATCTTTTAATTGGTATGTTTAAGCCATTCATGTTGAATGTATTTTTTTAATGTGTTTAATATTAAAATCTGTGGCAGGCCAAAGAAGGGACAGACTGACACTGGCTTCATCTCTGTACTGTGGATCAGTGAGGAAGCAGTTCAACTCTCAAACAGGAGACCCAAGCAGCTTGTCATTCATTCTCATCACCATGAGCTCCTCATACCTGATTCTATCTTTATAATATCAAAACGTCACCTTTAGTTTTACACAGAGCCTTGTGTACAATAACTGTTCAATGTACACCATGTCACCTGTACTTTGGTAATAGAATGAACCATACATTATACATTTTAAGCTGCATTTAAATCTCAAAAGATTAATTTTATATGGCTCTGCCTAACACTGAACTATTAAAAAATATTATAAATCCCTTCTTGAAAGACTTCCAGGCTAAGAGTCAAGAATACTGAATTAGAAATGAATAATTTGATACTTAAGATTGGAAGTTAAGAAATCAGATTTTCACTATCAGTTTATTTTTCAGAAATTCTTTTTTTTGGTTAACATTTATGTTCTGTCTAATTTTATGTCAATTTGACCCAAACTGGAGTCATTTCAGAGGAGAGAACCACAATTAAAAATGTTCTGTAAGATTGGGCTATAGGCAAACCTTTAAGAAATTTTCTTCATCAGTCATTGGTATGGGAAGGCCCAGACCATTGTGGATGGGGCCATCCCTGGGCTGGTGGTCCTTTGTGCTATAAGAAAGCAGGCTAGCCGGGCCATGGTGGCGCATGCCTTTAATCCCAGCACTTGGGAGGCAGAGACAGGCGGATTTCTGAGTTCGAGGCCAGCCTGGTCTACAAAGTGAGTTCTAGGACAGCCAGGGCTATACAGAGAAACCCTGTCTCAAAAAAAAAAAAAAAAAAAAAGAAAGCAGGCTAAGCAGGCCACAGTGAACAAGGCAGTAAGGAGCACCCTCAAAATACCATTTAGGAGTCTTGATCAGGTTCATTCTCTCTACCAATTAAAGAATTAAAAGGCTGGAAAAACCTTGAAACGCTGCTGGTGACAGAACGAGTTCTACAAAACCTTTGCTTTAAGCTGCTAGGCTTTTGTCTAAGGTCAACAAATTAGAGGGACACAAGAGATGGCTCAGTGGTGAAATGATTTTTGTGCAAGCATGAGGACCTGAGTTCAAATGCCCAGAACCCACCTGAAAACTAGACATGGTACCAATGTGTTTGTAATCTCAGTTCTGTGGAGTATGAGAGAGACAGAGAGAGCTTAGAGCTGGCTGGACACCAGTCTCACAGAATCAAGAAGGTGTATACACTTGTGAGTGTGCTTGAGTTTGTGTGTGTGAGTATATATGTGTGTTTCTGTGAGTGTGTATGAGTGTGTGTGAGTGCATGTGTGTGTGATGTAGGGTGAATTTGAGTATAGAAGCAAATGGGTATGACCTGTCTGGATTTGATGAGGAAAACAGTAGTCATTCTGCACATTAAGAGTTTTAAGGGTCTAAAATAAAATCAGAAACTCTGAGACTTTCACAAGAGCAGGGAGCACAGATATCAGGACAGCTGCCTGAAAGGCAAATGAGCTGTCCACAAAGTGAGCGCTTCTAGGAAAGCTTCATAGCTTCTGTGTACATGCAGCCAGAAATGTGGAAAGATGTGTATATACATCTGAGCCACAACATCCAAGACAATGGCCTCTAACAAGCCTACCTTTCTAAACTTCATGGGGTTTCTTATCATTCAAGTATAATCCAAGCAGAAATATGGGAGGTTCTGACTCAAACACAAGCAACCCAGAAATAGTTTGGACATTTTTATGAGATAGACCTTGAGTTGATTCAAATATGAATGTGAGGCACCCACCATTAAGTCATCTCACCCCTACTTAGCCACAAATTTCATACAGTCTTCCACATTAAAAAATCCACTTACTATAAAATGCTTCTAGCACAACTGCTGAAAATATGACCACGGTTCTTGTCAGTTACAATCTATTTTTATCATATATGTTTTATGCCTAGATTGGGCAGATACAGCACTATGCTAACTCATTCCCCAGCTATAAAACCCCCTTCCTACTTATGGTTTCTCCTGGCCACATGACTCTGGTTCACCGTGCTTCCTCCCCCTGCATCCTCTCTCCTCCTCTTGTCTTTTTCTTCTTCTCTTCCTGGCGCCTTTTGAACCTACACTCCCACCTTTCTCCTCCACTGCCCAATCACAGACTCTAGCCTTTATTGACTAGTTAAAATGGGAAGAAGGTTTACATGAAATCACCTGAATACTTGATGGACTGCTGGCCTGGGGCAGCCCTCCTGAAGAAGCAGAATTAACATCAGAATAAGAATATCATCTGGCCAATCCACAACAGGACTGAACAAAAAAGGAGTGTTGGATGAGAGAGTTGGAAAGGAGAGTGCAGTGGATGAGCAATTACTGGATACAAGGAGGGATGGGAGACTTCACAGGACATCGTGGGGCCTAGGGATGAAGAAAGAAGGAATGAGCAAGCGAAGAATGTCAGCACCTGGGGCTCTTTGTAGGCACCCAGCAGACAGAGGAGGCAGACCCATGTGGCTGGAAAACATGGACAGAAAGCAGAAAGCCCCTTCCAGAGGGCTTAAAGGGCCTTGAAAGCCTCAGCAAACACGTGGGATTTCTATCTGTAAGTCATTCTGAGCTACTAGAAGGAGTGGAGCTAGAAACAAGAAATTGGGAACATTGCCCCACTTGTACAGGACCACGTGGGCATTGGTCTTTGCTCTGATAAAGCTGCCATTTACACAACACTACAGACTGCTTTGCAGATGGTGCATGGCACATGCATATTTCCACTTCAGGAACCCAACATAGATTGTCTGTCATTATAAAAATGTCACATAAATTTCCAGCACAGAAACACTGGAAATACTAAGTCAGTATGCCAGGTTAGGTGTCTGTTGAGGTCCACAGATATCCATTCCCTGACTGCAATCTTCTTGATGTGTTCCCATGGCAGACAGAATACTGGAGCTCACAGGGTCTCTTTTCTAATGCTAGAACGACACTCATGAGTTCTCCATGAGTGATACATACTTGTGACTTGATAATCTGACAAACGCTCATAACCACATTAACCTGTGGTCCCAGTTTCCACACACAGCGTCAAGAGGATATAAACATTCACTCCACAGCACAGAGTATCTAGTATTTCAGTGGCCCAATCTCAAAACTGAGAAAGAAATCTGAGTGTCTGGGTCTTTGGAGAAGGCTGGCTTAGGGGGCTAATGCTGACATGTAGAAGCAGCAGATGGGTCCCTGGTCAAGGTTAGGCTGGGCAGACTGTTCCATATTTATTTCTAAAAAATACACTTCGAGAAAGCTATGTGAGGGCTGGCAACATGGCTGAAAGAGGAAGAGAGAGAGAGAGAGAGAGAGAGAGAGAGAGAGAGAGAGAGAGAGAGAGCATTTACCACATAAACCTAAAGACCTGAATGCCAGTCCCAGAGCTCATGCAAAGATAAAAAGAACCAATTCCATAAAGTTGTCCTGATCTTCACATACTTGCCATAATATATATGTATGTGACTACACATTCATAATATACTATACACACAATAAAAATTAATAATTTTTGTCAAAAAGTTTAAAACTTAATGCTATATGAACACCGTATTTTATTACATTGGATCTTATACAAATTGCACCACAGATAACTAACATTAGTATAGCAATTTATTTGCATGTTATTTAGAGTAATGCACATATTGGCCAATATGATGTAAGTAGTAGAATCCCTATTGTTCATATGAGAAAAGTGAAGCTCTCAGAAGAATAATGAAGGAGCGAACCAGAGGAGTCTACAAAAGAGCCTGTGGACCACCTGTTTGTGGTCCAGGGAAGAAGGTGCTATCAACATGAGAGATGAGTGGCAGAGCTAGTTGGCACACAATGGACAGGAAGTGAGGGCTGCAGAAGCTCAGAGAAGAGAAGTGGGACCAAGGTAGATATGGAAGGCAACCTGAACAATGTAGGTGTTCCCTGAAAAGCCGTATGAGATCTGTGCCATGACTAACTTAGGAACAGAAAAGCCCAAACCACAGTTTTGTGCTGTCTTTCTTAGACTCACCTAAGATGTAAATCATCCCTTTGTCTTGTACCCAGTTTGTATCTGTCAATCATCTATATGTTGCTCCATCACTGTCTCTGTCTCAAATTTATTGTCACTGCAGCTGTGTTCAGATAACCCTTCCATAGAAGCCCATTGCTGCCACAGTGCTTGTGTTTTCTGACTACCTTTATCTTACTAGGCATTCCCATCTCACATCACAGGAAGAACAGTGCACGTAACATTTTAAGGGTAAAACAACCGGTTAGTGTTACTTTTAATGTAGCACTCAGTTAAACATTGCTGTCAACCTGTTATTATACTTAATTTATAGGTTAAAGTTTATGATCAACATTCATTTACAGTAAAACAGCATGCATAAGGCTTGGTGCTATTCTGCTGGAGTCTTGCCATGCATTTCCCATGCATAAGGGATTACTAGTATTACTGAAGGACAGAGCACAGTACAAAAATACATGCTAAACACACTTACCAGATGTAATATGTTTATGCACACACACAGTCCAAACTGAGAACGTAGAGCATTATTTAATCAAAGCCTCCTTAGTAAATGTGTTTTCCACATATGTAAAATTTTCAGCAAATTAAAGCTTAAGTACCAAAATATTTTTAGTTAAAGCTGTTTTATATGGGAATATTTCTACAATGAGATAATCCCTATAATGCATAGAATACAAGTCCTGGCACATAGAGTTCAATAAGTGTTAGAATTTTTAATGTATTATGTAAGTGCCTGCCTTAGGAATTGGAGTAAACAGAGTATAATTATTCCTCTTGATGGCCTGAGGTCCTCATAAATATTAATTACTTAATGAGGCTATGAGCACAAGGACATCTTGGAAGTTACCGGGAATTCTGGGGTTTTTGGCTCCTGCACAAAACAGTTCCAATGTGAGGGATGGCTAATGGTGGGACTGGCTGTCAGCTAACTATTACTCACTCTATCAAGCTGTCAGTTCGTATGGCTGTCAGTGTGCCTGCACTGGTTATTTCTCACCTAACACTTTCCTAACACTAAGCATCTTTGAGTTGAGACACTGAGCTAATTAAATATTGGAAATACATACACACAAGGACTCGTCTATTTAACCTACCTCAACCCATTTCCTATTTGTTTAGAAACCCTGAAGTTTCAAGAGTGAAGTCTGTGAGTCTATCCAGGTGCAATGCTGCATACTTATAATAACTGCAATCAAGAGGCTGAGGCAGGAGGATTGCAAGCTTGAGGCCAGTCTGAGCTACATAGTGATACTCTGCCTTATAAAATAAAATAAAGAAACAGTTAAGATGACCACCTGCCCTCAAAATTTCCCACATCCTTAGTTTTGATCCCAGGAAAAACTAACTAAGAAGGTCCCCAAAATCAAATGGGTAGTGTTGTTAGCTGGGGTTTCTACTGTTATGAAGGGATGCCACAGACATAGCAACTCTTATAAAGGAAAATATTTAGTTAGGGCTGGCTTATAGTTCATAGATTTAGTCCATTATCATCATGGTGGGAAGCACGGTGGTATACAGTCAGACATGGTGCTGGAAAGGTAGCTGACAAACTTCCTCCAAAAAGGCCACACCTCCTAATATTGCCACTCCTTATAGGCCAATGGGGGCCATTTTCATGCAGACTGTCACAGGTAGGAAGAAAAAATGTGTGTGATTGTTAGCCACTGTCCAGGTGCAAAACCCTTGCCAAAAATGGGAGAATTCTCATCTCCCCTCCCAAAGAAGGTGGGTGAAACTTATTTGAGATGGCAAAAGGCTCTATGGCTATTTGAAGAAGATGGTAAGTTACCTAGATGCTTTAATTAATACCTAAAGTACAGACCATAATATTCCCTTTTGTGTGGGAGGATAGTTATGTAAAATGCATGCAATTAGGCAAATTTGCACATCCTATCCTCTAACTAGAGTACTGATCACATTGGGAATAGGGTATTGAAAATGTGCTTTGAAGACTCACTCACCTGGAAACAATTTTTCTTTTAAAATTAAAGACCATGGAAAATTTTTTAAATTTAATTTTTGTTTTGAATCTTTTATTTTTAAAAGATTTATTTAAGCTGGGCGTGGTGGCGCACACCTTTAATCCCAGCACTTGGGTGGCAGAGGCAGGTGGATTTCTGAGTTCGAGGCCAGCCTGATCTACAAAGTGAGTTCCAGGACATCCAGGGCTATACAGAGAAACCCTGTCTCGAAAAAAACAACAACAAAAAAAGATTTATTTATTACTATATCTTAATAAGTACACTGTAGCTGTCTTCGGACACACCAGGAGAGGGCATCAGATTCCATTACTGACGGTTGTGAACCACCGTGTGGTTGCTGGGAATTGAACTCAGGAGCTGTGGAAGAGCAGTCAGTGCTTCTAACCTCTGAGCCATCTCTCCAGTACATTTTTATTCTTAATATAATTTCCCAGTCTCACTGTATCCATAATTTAGTTAACTACTTAAATTTAATTTTCTGATAATGAACAAATTTGTAGTAGATCCAACTAGAAAGAAGAAATGTGCATTGCACTTGACAACAGTTTTCAATAGTAGACTCTGTTAACTGTGAATGTGTGCATCTGAACCATGATTTGCTGATAGAAAATTAATTGCTGAGCACACTTCAGAGACATAATACTTTTTTTTAAAAAAGATTTATTTATTATATGTAAGTACACTGTAGCTGTCTTCAAACACACCAGAAGAGGGCGTCAGATCTCGTTACAGATGGTTGTGAGCCACCATGTGGTTGCTGGGATTTGAACTCCGGACCTTTGGAAGAGCAGTCGGGTATTCTTACCCACTGAGCCATCTGACCAGCCCAATACTTTTAAATTTAATGTTTGTTAATACAAAATTCATGAAATAATACATTGAAAAGGTAGTTTCTCTGTATAATGTACTTCCTGGGAGTTAGATGGTCAATAAGCAATACTGAGCAGCCACAACAATATAGTGGAGTTAAACTACACTCAATGCACATAGAATTGTGTAGTAACATTCAGAACCCAGACATATGCTCCATACACTGTAAATCAGTTTAGATGTTTTATATATTCAATACAATGTTGATTCTAGAAAACACATTGAATTATTAGGAAATCATGACCTCTGCATGCACATTAAAGACCAGAGTTCATTACCTGCGCATCAGGCAACATTACCAAAGAGAAACAGTGCAAGACCTCAGAAACCATAATGCTTTGCATTATGTAGAAGAACACAGGAGGGAAAGCATCAAGGGAAACCCACAAGACTTTTCTTTTCCTGCCCATCTTCCTATCATCCTTCCAAATTCTGAAGAAGCCTAGAATTAAACATTTCAAAAACTAGTAGGCACATAACAGTGATCTTTCTGGAACTGCTTCAATGCATCAGCAGCAGATCCCATGTTCTTATGCTCTTTGGACATGGATGATGGTCTAGAAAGAATGCCATGTGACTCTTAAAGATATTCATCTCTACTCTATCCAGTATGTGTCTGGGTTTAAATAAACATTGTATGAAGCAAGAGGGAAGTACCTTGGAACCCTCTCTTACACCTAATACAATGGGGTTGGTCCTCTCTGACCATGGATCACTGAATCTGTTAGAGCATCTCCTGGAGTCCTTGTCTGGATTGAGAAGGCCTTTATGGTGCTTTAAGTTCTAGTCCCTCTTGGTCATTTTGGTGCCTCTTATTGTCTCAAGTGAAACAGACTGCTTTAGAATGAATGCCTAGGCTTACTCCATATCCCTGTAGTAATGGGATTCCAGGAGCTAATAGAAGTGGAGGCATGGCTGTACTCTTTGAGTCTACTCCTCAATATTATCATCAGCTTAGCAATTTCCCAAAGATTAGACAGTAATTTGTAACTCAGGGTCCCCCATCCATGGATTCAGCTTGAAAAACCTGGGCATGATATACACACTTATAATCTCAGCCTTCAAGAGATAGAGGTAGTAGGATTTACAATTCAAGGCTACCCTGGGCTACATTTGCGATTCTATCTTAATATATCACTGTCCTCGTGGGGGAAGGGGGAAGAAATGGTAAGGAAAAGGAGATGTAGGAAGATATAGATGAGAAAAACGGAAGGAGAGGAGAAGGAAGAAGAGACTATCTAAAACATGTTATTTCTGTTATCAAACATGCAGAGAACTATCAGCTTGTCCGTTTCTCTCCAGTGGGTTATCTTTTATGTTGTTTGTCTTAATTTTGGTTTAATTCCTGTGAAAAGATACCATGACGAAGGCAACTCTTATAAAGGACATTTAATTGGGGGTAGTGTACAGATTCAGAGGTTCAGTCTAATATCAAGGCTGAAAAAATGGCAGTGTCCAAGCAGACATGGTGCTGCAGGAGAGTTCTACATCTTGATCAGAAGGCAGCCAGAAGACTCTTCTGCCCTGTGTGGAGCTTAAGCATAGGATCTCAAAGTCCACCCCCACTGTGACATACTTTCTCAAATGCCACATCTATTCCTGAAAGGCCATACTTGTGAATACTACCACTTTCCATGGGCCAAGTATTTTCAAACCACCACATCTTTCAAGATTGCTGTAAAGGCTTTACCACATTGGTTATATTCATAGGATTACTCTTTAGTATGTGGTCTTTCATGTAGTTGGAGGTGACTTGTTTGTGAATAGGCTTTGCCATATTTTCTACATTTGTAAGGTTTCTCTCCAGTGTATTCTTTTATGCATTCGAAGATTACGATGGTGTGCAAAGGCTTTACCACATTCATTATATTTGTAAGGTTTCTTTCCATTATGAATTCTTTGATGACTTTGAAGTTGACCATGAGGCAAAGGATTTACTACTTTGCTTACATTCATAGGGTTTCTCTCCAGTATGTAATCTTTTATGTACTTGGAAATAACTTTCATATGCAAAGGCCTTGCCACATTGATTACATTCATAGGGCTTCTTTGCAGTATATGTTCTTTTATCTACTTGGATATAACTATGATATGCAATGGCTTTGTCACATTGGTTATATTCACAGAGTTACTCTTTAGTATGTGCTTTTATGTAGTTGGAGGTGACTTTATTGTGAATAGGCTTTACTATATTGTCTTCATTTGTAAGGTTTCTCTCCAGTATGAATTCTTTCATGTTTTCGGAGTTGACCATGAGAAGCAAAAAATTTACCACATTGCTTACATTCATAGGGTTTCTCTCCAGTATGCATTCTTTTATGCATTTGAAGATGATAATGGTATGCAAAGGCTTTACCACATTGATCACATTTGTAAGGTTTCTCTCCAGTATGAATTCTTTCATGTCTTTGAAGTTGACCATTAGAAACAAAGGATTTACTACATTGCTTACATTCATAGGGTTTCTCTCCAGTATGTATTCTTTTATGTACATGTAAATAACTTTGATTTGCAAAGGCTTTGCCACATTGACCACACGCATAGGGTTTCTCTCCAGTATGTGTTCTTTTATGTACTTGGAGAGTATTACTATATGGAAAGGCTTTACCACATTGATCACATTTGTAAGGTTTCTCTCCAGTATGTATTCTTTTATGAATTCTGAGATGACTGTGTCGTCCAAAGACTTTACCACATTGATTACATTTGTAAGGTTTCTCTCCAGTATGAATTCTTTCATGTTTTCGGAGTTGACCATGAGAAGCAAAAAATTTACCACATTGCTTACATTCATAGGGTTTCTCTCCAGTATGTATTCTTTTATGCATTTGAAGCTCATAATGGTATGCAAAGGCTTTACCACATTGATTACATTTGTAAGGTTTCTCTCCAGTATGAATTCTTTCATGTTTTAGAAGTTGACCATGTTCTGCAAAGGCTTTACCACATTGATTACATTTGTAAGGTTTCTCTCCAGTATGAATTCTTTCATGTTTCCGAAGTTGACCATGAGAGGCAAAGGATTTACTACATTGATTACATTCATAGGGTTTCTCTCCAGTATGGGTTATTTTATGCCTTTTGAGAGTATTGTGTTCTATAAAGGCTTTACCACATTGATTACATTTGTAAGGTTTCTCTCCAGTATGAATTCTTTCATGTGCTTGAAGTTGACCATGAGAGGCAAAGGATTTACTACATTGCTTACATTCATAAGGTTTCACTCTACTATGAGTTACTTTATGTGCTTGGAGACTAGCATTACATACAAAGGCTTTTCCACATTCATTACATTTGTAAGGTTTCTCTCCAGTATGAACTCTTTCATGTTTTCGAAGTTGACCATGATCTGCAAAGGCTTTAACACATTGATCACATTTATAAGGTTTCTCTCCAGTATGTATTCTTTTATGTACTCGGAAATGACAATGATGTGCAAAGGCTTTACCACACTGATCACATTCATAGGGTTTCTCTCCAGTATGTGTTCTTTTATGTACTTGGAGATTACCATGAGATGCAAAGGCTTTATCACATTGATGACATTTGTAAGGTTTCTCTCCAGTATGTGTTATTATATGTATTTTGAGATGAGCCTTTTGTGTAAAGGCTTTACCACATTGCTTACATTCATAGGGTTTCTCTCCAAAATGGGTTTTTTCATGCCTTTTGAGAGTACTGTATTGTGCAAAGACTTTACCACATTCATTACATTTGTAAGGTTTCTCTCCAGTATGAACTCTTTCATGTTTTCGAAGTTGATCATGATCTGCAAAGGCTTTACTACATTGATTACATTCATAGGGTTTCTCTCCAGTATGGGTTTTTTTATGCCTTTTGAGAGTATTGTATTGTGCAAAGATTTTACCACATTCATTACATTTGTAAGGTTTCTCTCCAGTATGTGCTCTTTTATGTATTTGGAGAGTTCTGGGTTGTGCAAAGGCTTTACCACATTGATTGCATTTGTAGGGTTTCTTTCCAGTATGTATTATTTTATGCATTTGGAGACTACAGTGATGTACAAAGGCTTCACCATACTGAATACCATCATTGGGTTTCTCTCCAGTATGAATTCTTTCATACTTTTGGGGATGACTGTGACATGCAAAGGCTTTACCACATTTAGTATTTTCAGAGGGTTTTTCTCCAGTACGACTTCTTTCATGCCTGCAAAGATAATTGGCACATGTGAAATCTTTACCACATTCACTAAATTGATGAATCTTTTTATCTGTAGGAATTAATCTTACAATTTGGTCTAATTGTAAAGAGGACTCACATCTTAAGATTTTTATCACTTTGTTTACATTCATCGTTGTTTTGCATACTTGTAATGGTAAGAATGTTATTACATGGCTCACGTTTTTCTCAATGAGATTTTTCACATATTTGAAGAGAAATAGAAGATCTCAGAGCTTTACCATGCTGAGTAGATTCATAAATTTTCCTATATTGTGAAATATACTATATTTCATACTACATTGACAAAATAAACCAGGACAAACATAAAAGAATTTCCACAATCCTAGTACTGATAGGGATTTTCTGCAGTGTGAGTTTATGGATATATTCCCACTGAAGTTGGAGAACCAACTAATTATAAACTTGTAACCCACTGAGAAAGTTGGTCCAAATGTGGACTACTACATATATTTTAATTGTTCTGGGAGAGAGAGAAGGGTCTGCTTCTTTCAATATCCCTATGCTCACATGGTTTATATCCATTGTGACAAAGGATATACCTATTAAAAAAAGAATAACGGGGTGGGGGAAAAAAAGAATAACAAATGAAAGATTTCCACATTGCATTCACATAGTTTGGCTGTTTGCTCATCATAGATATATGGTATAGGAATTAAGGTTTCTCCTCAAAAACATTCTTGATTCTCATAAACTGCCCCTCTCACTTAAACTTAGCAATGTTACTATATGAGTAATCAGTTTTACTATGGGATATTTGCTTATTAGAAACATATACTTATTACCTACTATATATCTTTGGCAATATGTGAGTGGTATGAGACTAGATTGGCAGTTTTACAGAGTAGCTGTAATGTGGCTATGATTCAAATGGCAATATCAGTTAAAGCATTGTTTCCTTATCTTTTCTTTTAGAGAAATGCCTTGAAAACACAAATCAAACACCTGACATTGAGGTACATAGATTTGTGAGAATTTAAACAATACACTTAAAGAAGTGCTTTTTCTCCACTGTTGCTGATCTTTAAAAGTTCCAGGCCACCAAAAAAAAAAAAAATTTAAAAAAGGTTCCAGGCCACATTAACATTTCTTCTGAGGCAAATTCATACCAACTTGAACATGAAAATTACCTTCCATGTTTTCTGGAACTTTGACAATATTCTTCAGTGTTTTGGTCTTCCCAATTGTAGCCTAAAATATAGTACCAGAAAATATATGATATATTATTGGAAATTAGGCAAATTTAAGTTATTATCTTTAGTAAACCTGATTTATTCACCCCCATTCTTCCTCATTCTCAATTGAAATTACAGAAAAGCATCAATAACAAAGAAACAATTGTTCCCTTATTTTAAAAAGTGAAAGATAATTCAGTCTTACCTACAGCTTTGAGGTTCCTGTAGATCTCCAACATCACATCTTTGTAGAGATTCCTCTGTGTAGGGTTCAGCAAAGCCCATTCTTCTTGAGTGAAGTTCACATGCACATCATCATAGGTCAATGCATCCTAAAATATTCCATACATGTGTATAACAAAAACCATGATACTGACATCACTGTAAATGTATGCTTCGTTGACAATATATTTATACAATTCTGGTGATTCCCCCACTTATTTCATGACCAAGAAGTTCTAATGTAATTACCAAGTCATTTTAGAAGAAAACTGAGTAACAAGGTTCACTTCTGTCATTTCTTTGCTCTTTGAATAGGATACAACCTTGTAAGAGAAATCCTAATTAACACACACACACACACACACACACACACACACACACACACACACACAGAGAGAGAGAGAGAGAGAGAGAGAGAGAAGCAGTACTGAGCACACATCAGAGAAATTGTATGAATACTTACTAAGTACAAAAAATGATAGGCAAGCTGAGCATATTAGTTCATGCCTTTAATCCCAGCACTCAGGAGGCAGAGGCAGGTATATTTCTGGTCTATCCAGGACATCCAGAGGTACATATTAAGACCCTGTATCCTCTTTAATAATCAATCAAACAAACAAGAAAGATAGAAAGGACCCAGAGGTATTTTACTGGAGTTCCTACAAAGAATTATATATTCACAAGTGTCCCAGTTTAATCTGTAACCATAACAAGATCTTATTAAAAGGGATGCATCTTTAAACAGATACAAATGGACAGATGAAAATACTGGAATGTAAATGTTGATCCTACATAGGACAGGAGATGGCTCAGCAGTCAAGAGCTCTTGTTGGTCTTGCAAATAATTGGGCTCAATTGCCAATTGTTTCACAACTATCCATTACTCCAAATTCAGGAATTCTGAAGCCATCTTCTGACTTCTATGGGGACCAGGCATACAGGATGTACATATTCATGCATACAGGCAAAATACTCATGTTCATAAAAAAATCAAAACAAACACAACAGGTAGGAAGAATGATCTGCACCAGCAATCCAATGACTCAGAAAGCTCAGGCAGTATTTTTTATTTTAAGGTTTATTTTATTTATGATATGTAAGTACGCTGTAGCTGTTTTCAGATACACCAGAAGAGGGCATCTGATCTCATTACAGATGGTTGTGAGCTACCATGTGGTTGCTAGGAATTGAACTCAGAACCTTTGGAAGAGCAGTCAGTGCTCTTAACTGCTGAGCCATCTCTCCAGCCCCTCAGGCAGTATTAATGTCATGAATACATGCCATACTGAGAAACAGAATATTCTCTCTGCCAAATTTCAAAATTCACAATGTGGATGAAGATCAACACAACACATGCTTGACATATACCAAAACCTAGATTCCAGGCCCATCATCCAATAATATAAAAACCAATAAACAAACAAACAAAGAAAAAGCTAGGCATGTTGGCCCACATTTAATCCCAGCACTCTGGAGCCAGAGTCTGGTGGACTTTTAAGTTTGACGTCGCATGTTCTACACACCTACTTTCAGGACAGTCAGGGCTACATAGAAAACTCTGTCCTCAAAACAAAAACAACAAAATTAAAATTATAAAGTTCACCTACTCCTCCCTGAAATTCTCCTAACTGACTTTAAATTGAGTTTGCAAAGCTCACATGTCTGTATGCATCATACTGAATGGTTAACACAGTATGATAGAATTCTGTGGAATAAAACTTTTGCATCCTATTTCAGTTGGGGGTCCTTCTTCAGTGATTCTACAAAGTAGAAACAACTGTTCAAAGACATCACCTTATCTGGGAGCTTTTAGACTCAATCAACTGCATTCTGATCACTGTCATCCATGATGAAAATGTACTGAGTTTAACTTCAATGACCCTAATAGACTGCAGCAGTACATATATTCTTCAAATATCCAAAGTCTCTTAGGACACTCTTCTTTTTCTTCAAGATTTATTTATTTCATTTATATGAGTACACTGTAGCTATCTTCAGACACACCAGAAGAGGGCATCGGATCCCATTGCAGATGGTTGTGAGCCACAAGAGCTGAAAATTGAAATCAGGACCTCTGGAAGAGAAACCAGCCAGTGCTCTTAACCACTGAGCCATCTCTCCATCCCCTCTTTTGAGACTCTTGATTGCTACATCTTATAAAATCAAAAAGCAAGTTGTATCTTTCTAACATACAGAATCCCATTCCAATAGAGAGGAATGTGTACATAGTGAGAAAAGATTGGACCAAGGCAGGAAACCCAGCAGAACAAACACCAAATCCTGTAGCTCTGTCTCAGGAATAAGAGACATCAGTTTCAAAAGGATTAGATGGCCCTATCCCTGTAACTTCTCATACATCTCTTGGTTTAGTTACTTGTACTCCCTATATGCAGCTCTCCATGGCAGGTGTCTCATAGCTTAGGTATCTCAACATCTTGTGGTCTCAAAATGTAACTCAGGCTTCATCCTCACATGGTTCATGCAATGCACTCTCACAGTATCCTCCCTCACTGGGCCTCTGACTCTGGCAAATATAGACGGCTGGAACAGTGCTGAACTGAAACCACAAAGAATCCATGACCTTAAATTTTACATCTTTCTTATTTCCAGAACTTGGGTGCTCCTGTAAAGTTTGGATACCCCATTCTTGGACCACAGTTGTAGCAGGTTTTGTACGAAGTTCCTTCCAGGGACTAGAATCACTTTGCCTAACACACTGTGTGTGTGGAGGGGCTCCATTCATTGAAGGCTTAGCAGGAGGGTGTGTTTCTCTTAGGACACCTTCTTAGGCTTTCAATCCTGAATTCAGGACTCTGACTCAGCATTTGGCTGCCATTTGAAACTACCCAGTGCTGTTTTTCTCTACAAGCCACAGACTTTGCATTTATTTCTGCCCAACCTGTTGCTTTCTTTTTCATTGCAGTCCTGAATGAGTTACTAGTAATAATCATCCAACAGATTCAATAATCCATCTAAGAAATACAACCAATTATTTTTTAATTCTGCCATACTCAATTTCTCAGAGCATGGGAAAAATAAGAAAGATTTGGGGTCAAATTACCACACAAATGATCTCTAGCTCAATTTTTTATTGTGTCTATTTTCCACTGAAATCCTATGACTTCTGACTGCATTTCTCGAAGTACTCTGATCTTCCAGGTGCTATAAGAACAGGTGACTAAGCTCTGAGTACAGCTTTCTATGCTGTTTGCCATCTCAAGTCCTGATATCTCCCACATTCCTCCAAAGGAGAACATTTCCAGTTTCTGTCCAGCAACAAATTTACTTTTTCTTTTTTTCTTGGTTCTAACTTGCTACTCCACTACTTTAATTAAATCCTCTAACCAAAAGCATCTCAGGTAATGAACAGGTTCACTTGTTTAGTCCTTTCAGATCATAGTCCATCATTTTGGGAGCTTAGGATAGAAACTCAAGCTTCACGAATATAAGGCAAAAACCATGGACAAACATTGTTTCCTGCCTTGCCCTCTTGCTTGGTCACTGTCTCATGCTCAGCTAGCTCTCTTGTAGCTCAGGCCCATTTGTTTAGTTATGGATCCTGCCATCCTCAGTGGAAGAGCCCTCCCACATCAATCATCACACAACACAATCTCTCAGGGACACTGCATCCAACCATTTTGATGAGGGCATGACCTGAAGTGAGGCTCCCTCAGATGACTGTAGGCTCTAAAATGTTGATCACTGAAGGTAATTAGGACACAGAGACAATAGTATATCAGAAAGTTTTAAAAACCTGAATCAAATGTGTTAACCATATCAATCACTTAAGCAGCAAACCCCCCAAAATTGCTGATAGCAACAACAGGAAGACAGAGTTGCCAAGAAATGAGGAGAGGCAAGCCTTCAGGATCAAGAAGAGGAAACTAAAACTGTTTCCCAAACTATTAAAACTCAAGAAACTTATAGTAAATTTTCAGAAGACAAAATTAGGTGAAGGTCTATCATTTTCCAGAGAAACAACAATATAATTAGATTATAATGAATAAAATCACACAACATAGATGGCACCACAAATAAAAGGAGACTGAAAGACAGACAGACATATAAGTTTTTAAACATGAAGTACAGACTATAATAAAAAAATTAAGACTCTGGTTTCTCTTCAGATCATATAAATTTTTTGCCTTTTACTAAAGATTTCTGTGGAGAGGAACAACTCTGAGTCTTAACAACGCTGTGGGTGAGAAGCTGGATACCTATCATGCAAAAACTGTTCTATAAGAAACTCTCTTAAAGGAGCTGGGAAGTTGGGCTGGTGAGATGGCTCAGTGGGTAAGAGCACCTGACAGCTCTTCCAAAGGTCTGGAGTTCAAATCCCAGCAACCACATGGTGGCTCACAACCATCCATAACGAAATCTGACTCCCTCTTCTGGAGTGTCTGAAGTCAGCGACAGTGTACTTACATATAATAAATAAATAAATAAAATCTAAAAAAAAAAAAAAAAAAAAGGAGCTGGGCAGTGGTGGCGCACACCTTTAATCCCAGCACTTGGGAGGTAGAGGCAGGTGGATTTTGGAGTTTGAGGTCAGCCTTGTCTCAAAGTGAGTTCCAGGACAGCCAGGGCTATACAGAGAAACCCTGTCCAAAAAAAAAAAAAAAAAAAAAAAAAAAAAAAAAAGAAAAAAAAGAAAAAAAATAAGAAATTATAGGCCAATATTCATCCTGTGTTCTCTGTTTCTCCTCTTTGCTAATAATAGAAAGTAGATTAGAAGTGGCAAAAACCTGGTCAATTGGACATAGAAACAGCCTAAGGAGTGGGAAAAGGTTTTTTTTTTTTTTTTTTTTTTGAGACAGGGTTTCTCTGTATAGCCCTGGCTGTCCTGGAACTCACTTTGTAGACCAGACTCAGAAATCCGCCTGCCTCTGCCTCTCGAGTGCTAGGATTAAAGGCATGTGGCACCACGCCTGGCTAAGATTTTTTTTAAATCAAATCCACATCTTATAGAGGCCTAATGTACAAAATATATAAAGACCTAAAGAAACTAGGCTTTCCAAAGCAAGAAATTCAATTTAAAAATGGGGTATAGATCTAAACAGAGAATTCTCAACAGAGGAATCTCAAAAAGCTGAGAAATACTTCATCATCTTAGCCTTCAGTGAAATGCAAATCAAAACCACTTTGAGAATCTATCTTGCACCCGTCAAAATGGCTAAATCAATTATACAAGTGACAACTCATGCTGGCAAGGATGTGGAGAAAGGGGAACAACCCCTCACTGCTTGTGGGGTACAAACTAATACAGCCACTATGGAAATCAGTATTTCCTCACAATCATGGTTCCTCGGAACACTGAGAATCCATCTATCTCAAAACACAACTATACTGCTCTTGGGAGTCTATCCAAAAGGTGTTCCACCTTACTACAAGGACATTTGCTTAACTATGTTCATAGCATATTTACTCATACTAGCTAGAATCTGGAAACAACCTAGAGGTACCTCAACTGAAGAATGGATAAACAACAACAAAAAAAAGTGTTACATTTATACAATGAAGTATCACTCAGCTGTTTAAAAAAATGACATTGTGAATTTATAGGCAAATGAATGCAACTAAAATAAAACAAAAAACAAAAACCACCCTAAGTGAGGTAACCCACACCCAGAATGGCATGCATTCACTTTTAAGTGGATATTACCTATTAGGTAAATAATAATCAAGCTGTACCCCACAAACCCAGAGAGGCTAGGTAAAGAGGTGGGGGGAAGCACAGATCTCTTTCTAAAGGGGAAATAGAGTAGTTTCTGTAAATAGACTGGAGTTTGATTGGAACAGGAGTGAGAGGGATCAGTTGGGTGGGGGGATGCAGGGGTAAAGCACAATGCAGGGAGAAACAGCTGGAATTAGGGGTCATTTGGGGTTAATGTAAAAACCCAGTACAACAGCAACTTCCTAGATGCTATAGGGTGACTCTAATGAAGACTCTAAGTAATAGAGAATACATAGTCTGAACTGACCATCCTTTCTAGATAGCCAGGACTTCAATGTTGGAAACGGGTTACATTTGGTTGAACTGTTGGTCAATGTGGTTCCTTTGAGATCCTCAAACAATCCATGCTGATGCTAGGACAAAACTTTGCTCTCAGATAACTGACAGCAGGGCCCCATCAATGAGGATAAATTCCACACAGTCACTGAATGTAGAAATCAAACTGGTGCAGGCTTGGAGCTTTCACCCCTATGTTCTAGTCTCTTTGAGGAGAGAAGGTACTCTACAGGCTACAGAAAGAGAAACCTGGACTCCCCCCTCCCCCTGCCTTATACACACACACACACACACACACACACCTACAATTGGTCCTTCCTGCAAGATGTGCTGGTACATGATGGTAACAAACTTGGTTGAGTGGCCAACCAAAGTTCAGTTTAACTTGAGACCCTTGACATGAGAGGGAACCCATGACTAACACTGACTGGATTTGTAGGAACCTTACAGAGACTTAAATGGCAAGCACAGAGACAGCATGGGTTTGTGCCAGGTCCCCTGCTGATACGTTATAGTTGTTAGCTTGGTGTTTTTGTGGGACTCCTAACAGTGGGAGCAGGTATAACTCTGACTCTTTTGCTTGATCTTGAGACTTTTTCTCCTATCAGGTTGCCTTGTCCAATATGAAGGCTTTCACCTTTTCTTTTTCTATCTTGTTTTGTCCTGTTAGACTGTCCTCTCTTGGAGGTCTGCTCCTTTTTGAAGAGGAAATGGGGTGAGGGGGTGTTGGATCTTGGGGAGAGGAGTATAGGTGAAGTGTGTGTGTTGGGGGGAATAGCTGGGAAGAGTGTAGGGAGGAAAAACAGTGGTCAGGATATATTGTATGAGAGAGAATCTATCTTCAATTTAAAAATTAATTCAAGGGCTGGTGAGATGGCTCAGTGGTTAAGAGCACTGACTGCTCTTCCGAAGGTCCTGAGTTCAAATCTCAGCAACCACATGGTTGCTCACAACCATCCATAATGAGCTCTGATACCCTTTTCTGGTGTGTGTCTAAAGACAGCTACAGTGTACTTACATATAATAATAAATAAATCTTCGGCCCAGAGTGAGCAGAGGTCCTGAGATCAATTCCCCAAAACCACATGATCACAACCATCTGTACAGCTACAGTATCAGAAAAGGAAAAGGTACAAAGTATAAAAGCTGGGGTGGGGAGGTGTAACCCTCCCCCCAGCCTGAAGCAGGCTGATCCAGACCTTGACCTTGCAGCCACTAAGGAGATTACCTAGGGTGGAGCCTTGCTGCCTAGATGACTCTATTGTTCAGCCACTGCTGAGGTTCTCCTTCAAGACAATGCTGAGAGGCCCCTGCTATTCTGGAGACTACACCCTATCCTGCACATCATCACCTGCAGCTGGTTCCAGGCTCCAAGAATGGATTATCGGGGGATGGGTTCCCCTCCTTTATAAGCACAGTTGTCTATTAAACATTTGAGCTTTGATCAGGAATCTTGACTTAGCTCCATTTTTGTCTCAACCATCTAGTTCTCTCTCTTTCAGCTCCAGTCTGCCTCCCAGGTGTACCCCGGCCAATGTGAGCCACAGGCCGGCTCACAACCAGGAGGTCTTACACAAGCTATTTCTTATGCTAAGTAAGCTTCTTAAGAATACCATCTTGTACACGACTGACATGAGGGAAAAGGAAGGAGATGGGAGACAGCTATGAAGTCAGCAGGAAAATAAAGAAACTATGAAGTTAGCATCATCATCATACAACGGGACACAGTCAGGAGAAGTCTAATCAAACAATGCTGCAAAAGAATTCAGTGTATCTTAAAAATATTTCTGACCAAGCCTCTAGTGGCCTTGGAACTGATAACCACAGCCCCATATGGTGGAAAGAGTTATGGTCTCACAACCTGATGCAACCCCTCCCAAAGCTCCTGGCCCCAGATCATTACCAGCTCTCCCAAGCATATTCCCGGTTTTACAAAAGGAGTTTTATCTCTATACCCAGGGCCTCAGAGAAAGCTTCCAAGGACTAGGCTCCAGGCTGTTACTGGCTCTGCCAAGCATGCTCCTGGGTTTCAGAAGGAGCTATGTCATTCTCCATATATGGGGACCTCAGGGAAAGTATAACTTGATCAGACCAGCACTCAATACAACAGTCTTTTTTACCTTCTCAAATGGTTGTCACTAGGTATCATCTCACCCATGTGGCAGAACAATGCTTTTCTCAAGAAGAAAACTGAAACTTTATAGCACACTAGGCCTTACTGTTGATTGTAATCCTATAATGCTCCATAGAGCAGCTTGTTAAAGGCCTGCTCTTTGATATGGAGATGGACCTAGAGGCTGGTTGTAAATCAAGTTTGTTTCCTTTGTTATGGTTTGGTACCATATTTCTGGATAATCCTGGTGAACAAACTTGTGTATCCTAGCTTCCTAATCTCTAATTGCCCTGGTTAGCATATTACTTATCTGTGGGGTGTTTTACAGGCAGTCCGCTCTCACCTAAATTCTACTTGCTGTGCCTTACTATCTCCTAAGCTTTACTAAATCCTTTACATCATCAATTCCACTCTTTCACGTCACAGCTTGATATTGGATTGCTACCCAGCACATGAGATGCCTTTTATAACTGCCACAAAATTAACTCCAAATGGATTGTCCACCTTAATTTGTAGAAACTAGGACTCTCTGACTTTGGGATCATGCCAAGGATCTTTCTACACACAAGCCAATTGCTCTGCACAGATGCAGCCCCCACAGTTAAGTTATTCAGAGGCAGCCGGGCGTGGTGGCGCACGCCTTTAATCCCAGCACTCGGGAGGCAGAGGCAGGCGGATTTCTGAATTCAAGGCCAGCCTGGTCTACAGAGTGAGTTCCAGGACAGCCAGGGCTATACAGAGAAACCCTGTCTCGAAAAACCAAAAAAAAAAAAAAACAAAAAAAAAAAAAAAAAAAAAAAAAAAAGTTATTCAGAGGCTACAGCTGGGTCCAGCGAGTGGCTAGGACCTCACGGACCTCACAAGTGGCCGCCCACTCAGCCCCGGGAAAGACCCACCACACCAGCTCTCGCTCCTCAGACCCCTGCTTCTTCCCATTGTTGGCAGTGATCATGTGCTCACCATGTCGCAACTTCGGAGCTTGCCTGAGCTCCCTTCACAGCATCCAGCAGCAGGACAGAGAGCACAGCACACAGGACCGTTCAAGCCTGCTCAGCTACTAAGCGAAACCTGTACCACGGCACCCGGAAAACCCTCCTTCTCTTCTGACTGGCAAGTCCGCCTAAAGGCTCTGATTGGCCAGTAAGTCTGGAGTGACTCGAGCACCTCCCTTAGATTTAGAGTGTGCTGAAGGTACACTGTGTAGAGGTTCTCAACCCAAGCTTCAAGTCCAGGGCCAGACCTTTTCCAGATCTACAGGGATTTGCATTTTTGTATTTCTTGTGTCTGTCCTCCAATAGCCTACCCATCTGTCTCCCCGAGCAGCCCCAGGGAGGCCCCACCACTCCACTTGCCGCTGCTCCGCCGCTTGCTCCTCCCTTATGTGGGCAGTGACCCTGTGATCACCGGGTTCTGACTTCAGCCTGAGCTTCCCTCACTCAAGGTAGGTAGCTTGCATAGCCCATTACTCAACTTGCAGGGGAGTTATCCATCTGTCCCACAAGCGGAAGGGTGCTCAGGATATAAACAATTAAAGAGAGACTTTGGGAAACAATACTTTATAGAAATTAGTAGGCTTATTAATTTCTGGTTTGGTATATTCGTAGTGTAATTTGTTTTCACTTACATCTTAAACGATCAATTGAGAAGGATGCAGTTGGGACTGAGGTTGTGTCCAGGACATGTATGTACAAAGCTGTCCAGATAAGATCCCTTTATCTGGACACTCTACAGCGCTGCAAATATGGGCTAGCACATCTTTGCTCTCAAACAAAATACACTGTTTTTTTTTTTTTTTATATTGGAATTACATTTAATCTTTCTTTTCCCTTAAAGATATGAGGTAGTCATTTCTCCTTGGGACAACATTATTTTCATGTTTTCTAAGAACTATACAAGTAGCCAGGGCTATACAGAGAAACCCTGTCTCGAAAAACCAAATAAAATAAAATAAAATAAAATAAAAATAAATAAATAAAATAAAATATAAAAAAATAAATTAAAAAATTAAAAAAAAAGAACTACATAAGTTTTCACTTTGAAATCTTTAATGATTTGCTTAAGAGAGCATATTCTGTGATCCACTGTGTTCATGCTCTACTTCCTTCGATGTCTTGGCAGCAGGTTGCTCTGAATATAGGAACTTAGGTCATATTTTTTCTTTCGTTTTCTTCTTTAGATATTTTCTGAAGATGAGAAGGTGGAATGTTTCATGTTTGGAATGCTTGTTTGCAAAATGACTCTGTCCTTACATATTACAGAGTATGGATGAAGAAAAAGGAGCAAATACTTAATATTTATCAATTAGATATCTTCATATATACTCTGCTACCCACACCATCATTAGCTGTAGATAAGAAATGAAAAGATTTTACTTTTGTCTAGAGTAGAAGAATGGGAACCAATATCCTTAACTTAGTAGTGGTTACAGTGCTGACTACAATATATTTGTTAAATTTTACAAAAAAAAGAGAATTATGTAACTTTTAATATCACCAAGGATGTCTCATGTAAAAGAAATTACCTTATCCTACCTAAAAATTTTGAGCCCTAACAGTACATTTAAGTCCCTTTTTTTCTGTTTGTCAGTAAATAGCTAGTAGGCAAGCCTTGGTTATTGAGAACCTAAATCATTAAACACCATCAAATAGAAAAAAAATTTCTTAACTTTACTTCACATTATATATTGACCAGTTTATAGTTATATGGTATAATGTATAATGACATTAAAAATCACAAATTATAAAAATGACTCTGCTTCTTCTAAAAGGAGAAACACACACCAGCAAGTAGTCTTTGGGGAAATGATTGAGGGAAAAAGCCACTGAAAACGACCACAGAGTCAGCTGTAAGTTAGATGTCCATGGATACAGAAATGGAAAGAAAACAGCCTAAGAAAAAGCTCAAGGTAGGAGCAAATCACTTTTAAAAGGTTAAAGAGGGAAGAGAAACAAACAAGACTATCTTTTTTAAGGGATACCAATTGACAGCTGCACCAAGGTCTAAATTGTATTTCAGGTTATACCCCACAACAGCGTCCTGCATACATGTAGGCTACCATTATAACATGATTTAACATCCACATGAGATAGGGACCTTTACTGGTTTTCCACAGTACAATAAAATAAGTAAAATGCTATTGTATGAGTACTAATGTCATTAAATGAATCTGTTTTCTCCAGAAAGAGACACATGTTAAAGACAGAACTTAGTGGCAGGTCAGTGTTTTGAAAGAGGGTTAGAGTCCTTCCCTGACAGGGTCTCAATGCAGCTCACCACCTGCTATTTATTAGGATGGAAGCAGCAGCAGAAAGGACAATGGTCAGCAAGATTCAGGGAATGGTGAAGGATATTTTCAGTTTGTAATATGAAATTTAGGTACCCAGAGGCCTCAGAAGACACGACCTCATGGATAGGTAAGGAGTATATGGTCTTGTGGAAAAGCCCGTGAATTCAAGAAGATAAAACTTTGTAAATACAGGGTTGGAGAAATGGCTCAGCAGTTAAGAGCACTGACTGCTCTTCCAGAAGTCCTGAGTTCAATTCCCAGCAACCACATGGTGGATCATAACCATCTGTAATGGGATCTGATGCCCTCTTCTGGTGTGTGTCTGAAGACAGCTACAATGTACTCATATAAATAAAATAAATAAATAATATTAAAAATAAAAAATTGTAAATACAATTTATACTTAAAAATGCAAGCTTATACAGAATTCTGAAATATTTAAATAAGGATGGCGGGGATGGCGGGAGCCGGAGCTGGTGCAGGAGCTCAGGGCGGCACGCCGACGGGAGTGCAGAGCATGTGCAAGTCTGGGGTCTTGTTGGCTAGATGCTCTATGCAGCACAGCAGACAACCCCTCACTCATTGCTTATAAAACCAGAGGAAATTACCCGTAACTTATGACTATCTCAATTATACATATAAATGGAAGAAAATGATTTCCTAAAAGTATCCTGGAGGATTTTTGTTACATTTACATAAATTAAGCTTAACTATTTTTAAAATTTTAGCATGTTTACAGGATTTTTATTCTCATGAATCACCTCTCAAGGGGAAAGGCCATACATTATATTTAATAGTATATCTTAGATTGTTTTAAGATCACAAACAGTAGAATACAGTTCTATTCAGTGTGTCAAACAGCTAGAGACACATGATTATAGGAATCCAGCTGCTTCTAAGAAAGAGGAGAAGCAGTTGATAATAAAGATGTGGGAACAATAATCGAATAAAGCCATATATACCTATTACAGAGGGAAATATAACTAAATTAACCAGCAGTAGAGACAGAAACTGTCAGAAAGATCAAATCTGTTCTGCAACAACAGTTCACCATTGGTGTAAAGCATTTTTAAAAGGCAGGAGGACAGACAAACAAATAAAACTCTCTGTCTGACAAACACCAAGCAGCAGTCACAATAATCACACAATTTTGTTTCCAACTGTACACTGGGACCAGGTTGTGCATGCGCATGAGCTGTCTGTATTACATCAAGTTCTACTGCTCTCTGTGACAGTGAAATAAGTGACTAGTGTGAGACTCTAACTTCAAACATTCCACTCTGGAAGGTGAGATTCTCTTTCTAAGCACAGGAACCTGTTTTTTTGTCACCAGGGAAAGATTAAAGTAACAGAACTTCATTACCAGTTTGTTACTTTGGTACTTGGTACTTTGAGGGGGGACTGGAGCCCAGAAACAGCCAGTTTGTGTTACTTTTACTGTAGCACACAGTTAAACATTGTTGTTAACCTGTTTTTGTGTTGAATTTTTAAGTTAAAGGTCATCATCAACATTCATGCACAGAAAAACAGCATGCATAAGACTGGGAGTCTCATTATGCATTTCCCCTGGATAAAGGATTACTAGTACTGCTGAAGAACAGATCACAGTACAAAAATACTGTGAACACACTTACCAGACTTAATATGTTTATGCACACACGCAGTCCAAATGGAGAATGTAGAGCATTATTTAATCAAAGCCTCCTTAGTAAATGTGTTTTCCACATATGTAAAATTTTCAGCCAACTACAGCTTAAGTACCAAAATATTTTTAGTTAAAGCTGTTTTATATGGGAATATTTCTACAATGAGATAATCCCTATAAAGCATAGAATACAAGTCCTGGCACATAGAGTTCAATAAGTGTTAGTAATTTTTAATGTATTATGTAAGTGCCTGCCTTAGGAATTGGAGCAAACAGAGTATAATTATTCCTCTTGGTGGCCCAAGGTCATCATAAATATTAATTACTTAATGAGGCTATGAGCACAAGGACATCTTGGAAGTTACCGGGAATTCTGGGGTTTTTGGCTCCTGCACAAAACAGTTCCAATGTGAGGGATGGCTAATGGTGGGACTGGCTGTCAGCTAACTACTACTCATTCTATCAAGCTGTCAGTTCGTATGGCTGTCAGTGTGCCTGCACTGGTTATTTCTCACCTCACACTTTCCTAACACTAAGCATCTTTGAGTTGAGACACTGAGCTAATTAAATATTGGAAATACATACACACAAGGACTCGTCTATTTAACCTACCTCAACCCATTTCCTATTTGTTTAGAAACCCTGAAGTTTCAAGAGTGAAGTCTGTGAGTCTATCCAGGTGCAATGCTGCATACTTATAATAACTGCAATCAAGAGGCTGAGGCAGGAGGATTGCAAGCTTGAGGCCAGTCTGAGCTACATAGTGATACTCTGCCTCATAAAATAAAATAAAGGAACAGTTAAGATGACCACCTGCCCTCAGAACTTTCCCACATCCTTAGTTTTGATCCCAGGAAAACCTAACTAAGAAGGTCCCCAAAATCAAATGGGTAGTGTTGTTAGTTCGGGTTTCTACTGTTGTGAAGGGATGCCACAGACATAGCAACTCTTATAAAGGAAAATATTTAGTTAGGGCTGGCTTATAGTTCATAGATTTAGTCCATTATCATCATGGTGGGAAGTATGGTGGTATGCAGGCAGACATGGTGCTGGAAAGGTAGCTGAGACTTACATCTGTGTTAGCAGGCATAAAGAAGAGGAAGGGAGCAACTAGGCCTGGCTTGAGCATCTGAAATTTCAAAGCCAACCCCACAGTGACAAACTTCCTCCAAAAAGGCCACACCTCCTAATATTGCCACTCCTTATGGGCCAATGGAAGCCATTTCCATGCAGACTGTCACAGGTAGGAAGAAAATATGTGTGTGATTGTTAGCCACTGTCTAGGTAGGGGGGTGGAGGGAGGCACAGTCCAGAATATGTGCAGACTGAATGTTTTTGGGCAGGTATGACTTCAAGACTAGAAATACTTTCTTAAGTAAATAGTTTGCTCAAATATCCACAGGTCTCTTCCTTTGTCCCTATTGGCATTTAATCAAGATTCTAGAGAAATAAAAGCCCCCATACTGCCAGGCTGGACTTGTGGTAGATGCTTGCCTAGTCTATCCTTTTCTCTTACTCTTTCATCCACATTCTTTAAATCTCATCTTCTGAGAAAAGACTTATGCATTTGATTCTTCTGATTTCACACAGGCATAGGCTGGAAGGCGGGAAGGGCAGTGGTGGCTGCCAGTGGAGAACAAGCCTGTTATTGACAGTGGGAGTGGTATGGGCCTGGTCATTTCTGTTCCTCCAGAAGATGCTATTTTAAATAAATCTCTTCCTCATGACTAAAGCAGATTTTCACACATAAGACCTAGACCAGCATCCGATGTATCAGTGACATGCCATGGTGTCACTCTACACATAGGCATAGAGGAGTTCACAGACTGTGGATGTGGTAGAAGAGACTGTCGGTAGGTAGTAGGTATAAGAATCAGACTCTTGTTTTCACTAGGAAATCTAATTCTACTACTCTTCCACAGTACTGAGTGACTCATCCCCACTGTTTCATTTCCTCTTAGTTAAAGTTTATGTTTTTTCCTGTTGAAATAGTCTAATATAATAGGGTGCAGCATTCCTAGAGAAGTCTATTTTCTAGTGTCACCTTGTGTTCAGGACACCTTAATTAGGACACAATTGGAAGATAGCTTCAAGGGTTACCCCTGGTGGCTTCCAATGAACCAATTTCATATAATGATATGAAGATGAAAGACTAATTCTGAGAAAGGTGCTATACTGTGTTCAGTAA
Organism: Mus musculus; assembly: GCF_000001635.26. Taxonomy (NCBI): domain Eukaryota; kingdom Metazoa; phylum Chordata; class Mammalia; order Rodentia; family Muridae; genus Mus; species Mus musculus. The sequence goes on along the minus strand of NC_000083.6, from coordinate 94,858,853 downwards.
ATTTCCTTTGAACAAATGTTCATGCGCGATGCCTATTTTATTAGGAAATTTTATATATTATATAAATACATTTTTAAAAATAAAAGATTCAAAATAAAAATTAAATTAAAAAAAAAAAACTTTTTGTGCTTTGGAGGTAGGACTTCCACCGGAAGGGCGGGCGCTCTCTGTGGTCCAAGTCAACTTCCTGTGTTCGGCCTGCTAGGCTGGATCGGCTGTCGGGACTCCCGTGGAGATGGCTTGTTCAGCCGCGCGGTCCCTGGCCTACCAGGACAGGTTCATTTGTATCTACCCCGCTTATTTAAATAATAAGAAGACCATAGCTAAGGGGAGACGGATCCCCATAAGTAAGGCTGTAGAAAACCCTACGACTACTGAGGTTCAAGATGTATGCTCAGCAGTTGGGCTGAATGCCTTTCTGGAGAAAAACAAATTGTAGTCCAGAGAATGGAATCGTGATGTTCAGTACAGAGGCAGAGTCCGGGTACAGCTTAAACAGGAAGATGGCATCCTCTGTCTTGTATAGTAGCAGAAATGATACCAAAGCTAAAAACAAAGACACAGAAATCAGGAGGTGCCGAGCAAGTCTTAAGCTAGGAGAGGGGAGTAAAAAAGGGAAAGGAAAGAAGAAAAAATGACGTGGTGTGAACGTGGAGCACAGTCCTGCTGGGAGAGACATGGCATCTTTGTGTCTGGGGGAACAGCTTTTTGTTTGTGTCGTTTAACTGAGCTGTGAACAAGTATGTCTCCCATCTTCATCAACAGTTAACAATGAATTAAATTCACATCAGAAGTTTGAGGAAAAATTGTGTGTGTGTAAGAAAGAATATTCTTAACACATGACTGTCCCATAAGTTACTTGAAATACTATGTCTTTTTGCCCTCTATGTAAACATATATTTCAGGTATATAAGTTTAATAAAATTTGAAATACGCAAAAATTTTTTTCATGGTCTTTAATTTTAAAAGAAAAATTGTTTCCAGGTGAGTGAGTCTTCGAAGCACATTTTCAGTACCCTATTCCCAATGTGATCAGTATTCTAACTGGAGGATAGGATGTGCAAATTTGCCCAATTGCATGTATTTTTATGTAATATTCCCATACAAAAGGGAATATTATGATCTGTATTTTAGGTACTAATTAAAGCAACTAAATAACATACCATCTTCTTCAAATAGCCATAGAGCCTTTTGCCATCTCAAATAAGTTTCACCCACCTTCTTTGGGAGGAGAGATGAGAATTCTTCTCCCTTTTTTGGCAAGGGTTTTGCATTTTTATTCCCCCCCCCTTTTTTAAGATTTATTTATTTATTATGTTCAGTGTTCTGCCTGCACACCAAGATCACATTACAGATGGTTGTCAGACACCATGTGGTTGCTGGAATTGAACTCAGAGACCAATCAGTTCATGTTTTGAATGATGTAAAAGGAGGGAAAGCTTTAAGGAAAAACCGCAGGACTTTTCTTTCCCTGCCCATCATTAACATAGCCAAAGGCACTCTGGTCATTGTGTGTTCTTGCTATGAACCTTCCAAATTTTGAAGAAGCTTGGAATTAAACATTTCAAAAACTAATAGTCACATAACAGTGATCTTTCTGGAATTGTTTCAATGCATCAGCAGCAGATCCCATGTTCTAATGCTCTGTTGAATGGCAAGGATATGGAGCATAGTCTAGAAAGACTGCCATATGAATCTTAAAAATATTCACTTCTATTCTTCTATCCAATATGTGTCTGTGTTCAAATAAATACTAGAGGGAAGCACCTTGGAACCTTCTCTCACACCTCCTAACACAATGGAGTTGGTCCTCTCTGACCATGGATCACTGAATCTGTTAGAGCATCTCCTGGAGTCCTTGTCTGGCTTGAGAAGGCTTTTACGGTGCTTTAAGTTCTAGTCCTTCTTGGTCATTTTGGTGCCTCTTATTGTCTCAAGTGGAACAGACTGCTTTAGAACGAATGCCTAGGCTTTCTCCATATCCCTATAGTAATGGGCTTCCAGGAGCTAATAGAAGTGGAGGCAAGGCTGTTCTCTCTGATTCTACTCCTCAATATTATCATCAGCTTAGCAATTTCCCAAAGATTAGACAGTTAATTTGTAATTCATGGTTCCACATCCATGGATTCAGCTTGAAAACCCTGGGCATGTTATAAACACCTGTAATCTCAGCCTTCAAGAGGCAAAAGTAGGAGAATTTTTAATTCAAGACTACCCTGGGAAACATGTGTGATTCTATCTCAATATATCACTGTCCTCATGGGGGAAAAAAAAAAGAAATGGAAAGGAAAAGGAGATGTAGAAAGATATAGATGAGGAAACACAGGGCTCCCAATGGAGGAGCTAGAGAAAGTAGCCAAGGAGCTAAAGGGATCTGCAACCCTATAGGCGGAACAACATTATGAACTAACCAGTACCCTGGAGCTCTTGACTCTAGCTACATATGTATCAAAAGATGGCCTAGTCGGCCATCACTGGAAAGAGAGGCCCATTGGACACGCAAACTTTATATGCCCCAGTACAGGGGAACGCCAGGGCCAAAAAGGGGGAGTGGGTGGGTAGGGGATTGGGGTGGGTGGGTATGGGGGACTTTTGGTATAGCATTGGAAATGTAAATGAGCTAAATACCTAATAAAAAATGGAAAAAAAACATAAAAAAAGAAAGATATAGATGAGGAAAAATGGAAAGGGAGAGGAGAAGGAAGAGACTATTTAAAAGATGTTATTTCTGTATCAAATATTCAGAGATCTATCTGTTGGTCATGATTTCCATTTTTAAAGATTTATTTATTATATATACACCATTTTGCTTGCATGTATGTCTGCAAGCCAGAAGAGGGCACCAGATCTCAGTATGGATGGTTGTGAGCCACCATGTGGTTGCTGGGAATTGAACTCAGGACCTCTAGAAATGTCCCGACCGGCGGGACCCAGTTATTCGGGAGTCCGAGGGGGACCGTGCCTAAAAGAAACAGGCGGGAAAGAAAAGCGAGACCAAGTAGATGATCCTATCAAGGTCTGTTTATTGTGAACACGGTTACAGAATATAAGCGGTAAGAAGGAGGAAGTAAAGAAGGAGGGCTTGCCCATGCCTCAGACCAGGGGCTGGGGTGGTTCTGCATAACTGCCCCGGAGCACGCTATCTACTCTTAGCTCCGGGAACATTCTGTGGTTTTTCCTGGAATTTTGCAGTTACTATTATCTGATCTTGGTGTTCTGTCAGCTGTCATTTTGAAAGGTCAGGAGTCTCTCCAGAAGGAAGACTTTGGCTTATGACTCAGTGTCAGTCCCCAACATAGAAAAGCAGCCAGTGATCTTAACCTCTGAGCCATCTCTCCAGGCCCTGATCATGATTTCCTAAGAATTCAATGTGTTTACTTAGAATCAACATTATATTGAATATTGTAAAACATCTAAGTCGATTTATGGTATAAGGAGGATGTGTCCGGGTTCTATGCTATTACTACACAATTTTACATAGGAGACCTGGCCATCCCTAGATGTGATATTGATGAGGGACCTAGAACCAAAGTCCCATGTATACAGAGAATTGACTGAATGCTGACTGTTAACTACACCTTATGGAAATTGTCAAGGTAATAATCAGAATCTAGGGGAAGATTCATTAATACAGATGAGCCTGCCCCATATATAGTTAGAGAAGGTGGCCCAGAGTCAGTGATCACCAAGAGCCCTCCCATCTTATCTCTCTCTCTATATATATATTTTTTAAAAAAGATTTATTTATTATTATAATTATACACTATAGCTATATTGTACACTATAGCTGTCTTCAGATGTGCCAGAAGAGGGTGTCAAATCTCATTACGGGATTACGGGTGGTTATGAGCCACCATGTGGTTGCTGGGATTTGAACTCAGGACCTTTGGAAAAGCAGTCAGTGCTCTTACCCACTGAGCCATCTCGCCAGCACCCCATCTTATCTCTTAATTAGCCTGTTCTATGACAAGAGCTGTCCAGAGAAAAAAGAAGGCAAAGCCGAGAGATAATAACCTTCATTGCTCTATGCTTTTTAACTTCTTTCTGAAGATATCTGTTGGGAGGCCATCTACAGGAAGTACATTAAACAGCATCTAACATAAACCTGACCAATCTATCCCCTTCTGTGCACAGCAAGTTCCCATTACTCACAGGCACAATAGTACTTTTCAAGGGAGAACACAGGAAGAAACGTGGGATCCACTTCTCCTGCTTGTCATAGGTCAGCCTTATTTGTGGTCTGATGAAGCAAGATTTTTTTCTGTTCAAAGCAATAAAACATCTATTGCTGTGTGCTAAGAATCACACAGTGTGTGTGAGAGTTTTGCTCAGTGTTTTCTTTTTTTTAAAAAAGATTTTATTTACTTTATATATGCTAGTATAGTCACTGTCTTCAGACATACCAGAAGAAGGCATCAAATCACATTATAGATGGTTGTGAGCCACTATGTGTTGCTGGGAATTGAAATCAGGACCTCTGAAAGAATAGTCAGTGCTTTTAACTTCCAAGCCATCTCTCCAGCCCTTGCTCAGTGTTTTCAATACCTGCTCAGTAACTTGAGTTTAGATATGATCATGAATAGAGTCCCAATGATGGCACAAATGGCTTCATAAGGACAAGTAGAGAAACCTCATTATCACATTTGCTCTGTCTCACTAGGTGATACCCTCATCATGTTATGATGTAGCAAGAGGGCCCTGATCAGATACCATTGTTGTGTTCTTGAAACTCCCAGTCTCCAGAGTCATGAACCCAAAAATTCTATTTTTTTTAAAAAAATAAATTACCCAGGCTGTGGCATGTGGTTATAATTACAGAAAACAAACTAAATATCTTTTATTTTAGTCAACTTGAGTATAGAAACCTTCAGGGATATAAATATAGATTTAAAGAATTTATTTAGGGCCAGTGAGATGTCTCAGAGGGTTGATGATCTGAGTTTTAGCCCCAGAATAGATATGGTGGAAGGAGAGAACTAACTTCTGAATGTTGTCCTCTTGTCTCTACATGTACACTGTGGTACTCACATGTTTAAAAGTAGGTACACCCACCCACACAAGTAAATAAATATTTTAAAATTATTTTATTTTGTAATGCTTAACTCAACAATATTAATAAATATATTTACTTATTTAGCTACACTATGTCATAAAGCACATGCAGCACTGTATTTATTCAATAGTATTAATTTTTCTTCTTCTGTTTCCAGTTTTATACTAACTTTTCATGTGACTATTTGCTATAGGTATTTTTACAATTCCTACTGTCAATGTTGAGCCTCTTACAAGCATTCTAGAGTCCATGACTTGGTTCTGACCTACTGAAGGTTTGGTCATGCCAACTAGAAAACAAGTTCAAACTACAAGCTTCTATTGACTGGAAAATGATCTCAAACCAAGTCTCCTATGATTGATTAGGAGAGATGATCTTTTTCATTAATCCTACCATAAGCTTCAGAATTTGAACAATTACCCCTTTCTTAATTGATGTTTAAAGTCTGTGTACAGTGACTTTCAACAGTTCCAATGTGAGGTCCTTATATGGATTTTTAACCCTTTCTCAAGTGGATTTCCTTTTTTTGTTTTTAAATGATTTCTCAAGTGGCCCCTGTTAGCACTGTAAACTGATGTTATTGAAGGTTTTTCCAGAGTTAAATGTCTAAAATAATTTAGTTGTGATCACATTCTACATTGTGAATCTTTGTAGTGATTTGACATTAGATGCTTCTTCCTAATGGTAAACTTTTGGAGAGGAAAAGCAATATTGTCTTCTCACAGGGGTCTTAGGATGTAGTCATTGTTGATCATCACATGGACAAACCATTGAGCTTCTTAACTCGGGTGCTGAGAACAGAACACAGGCCCTCTGAAAGATCAGCAACTATTCTTAACTTTTTGGTCATTTCTCCAGCACCCAAATGTGGGTATATTTTTTAAAAAATAATAAAAACTGGACAAATCCCTGCTGGGTAAGGTAAAATAAAAATATTACTAAAATAAAGTAGAGAGTAGAAAGAGACAGAAGGTAAAAAGGCAAGCAGAACATTTCCTAACAATGAATATATTCAGGTTAGCTGTTATTCTTCCCTTAGGTGTCCCACTATATTCTGCTTTCCATTTTGTATAATAGATATACTTACTTGGAGCCTTTTTATAAAGAAGCTATGCTTTTTTCCCCCTAATTTGAAGCTCCTGGACATTTCTCTTTGAATCTGATGTTTTGTTATTTCTCTGATAAAAGCAGCTCACTTTGGACTTTATTTTAGTTTTGTTTATATATGACTCATGATTTTTTTGCAGTCTCAAATATTAAGACATAGTTTCTTCAAACATTGCTTTTACTCATTGCTATTCTCTTTTTATGTTTAATCTTCTCTTTATTTTATCTCTTGTTATCCATTTTATATTTCTATGGATCTATGCTCCATTTTAATTGCACTTGTGTGACTCTCTCTCTCTCTCTCTCTCTCTCTCTCTCTCTCTCTCTCTGTGTGTGTGTGTGTGTGTGTGTTTGTGTAAACCTCAGAAGTGCATGTTAAAACCAGAAGACAACTTGAGGAAGTTAGTTCTCTCTTTCTACCATATGTGTCCCAGGAATTGAACTCAGGTCATCAGACTTGGTGGCAAATGGCTTTAGCTGAGCCACCTTGCTGTTCCTGATTAAACACTTTATTGCACCAGGATTTTTTTTTCCAAGACAGGATTTCACTGTGTAGTTTTGACTTCCTGAAATCCACTTTGTAGAGCATGGTGACCTCGAATTCAGAGAGATCCAACTGCCTCTGCTTCCAGACTGCTGGGATTAAAGATTAATTTTTTTTTTAAAGACAGGGTTTCTCTGTGTAGCCTTGGCTGTCCTGGAACTCAGAGTTTGTAGACCAGGCTGGCCTCAAACTCAGAAATTCACCTGCCTCTGCCTCCCAAGTGCTGGGATTAAAGGCATGCACCACCATGCCCGGCTTTACAACAGGATTCTTAATTCTTTTGCTTACTTTACAGTCAAAACATGGCTTAGTTGCAAATATTTACCTGATAATGAAATACATTTTATCACTGGAATATATTTTATGTAGACAGGTACTGTAAAATGCTGACATAAATCTATGAGCCTATGACTTTAATGGGGCTACCCATTTCTTAGTGGACACTCACTGAAGCTCATCGGAATCTTTTCTTGGAAAATTTTAACCATTTCTAAACTAAAGCTCTTAGTTGTAGTATTAAAAAGAATTTGAAAAGTATGGGTCTCTTTTTCCCTTGCCTTGAAGTCTGATGAATACAAACATCACTAGAACTACGGTTCAAAAAATGTATCCACTACAACTTTCATGGAAGTAAATATATCTTTTCTTCTTTTAAACATGGCAGCATGATCCATGCACAAGCAGCTTGACAAACTGTGAATGAAATATTAGTTGTTATTAAATGGCTTCACAACTGTTTAAGTTTTGAAAGCAAATGTTGCTTTACCCTATAATTATAGGATGGATTCAATAAGAAACATTATCGAGGGCTAGAGAAATGGGTCAGGGGTTAGGAGCACTGACTTCTCTTCCAGTGGTCCTGAGTTCAATTCCCAGAAACCACATGGTGGATCACAACCATCTGTAATGGGATCCAATGCCCTCTTCTGGTGTGTCTGAAGACAACTATAGTGTACTCATATGCATTAAATAAATAAATAAATAATAAATCTTAAAAAAATTTTATAAAAAAATTATCAAACCTATTCTCAAAGCTATTTGGTGTCTAATAATGGACTTAGTGCAGTTCTTTTTTGTTCAGAAACACTGTACCCCTGAACTTAAAAAAAAAAAAAACTGCACTAGAACTTTGCCATTGGTAAGCCACTGAGCTGATGTGCAGCAGGGCAGGGTAGAATATGATAGGAGTGAAAGGAATTTCCCCTCTGCCCTCTGAAGGTTTGCTGGAATAAAATGTCTAGGATAAATTAAATGGGAGAAAAGTGTGTGAATGCGTTATTGTCCTTAAGTACAGCCCAACTCGATTCAGAAACTTTTTGGCCCCACTCTTTCTAGGAGAATTGAAGTACAGGAAATGTCAGAAAACAACATGCTGGTTTTTTCTCTTCTTGTTGTTGAGCTTTTTGGTTTTGTTTTTATTGTCAACCTTATACAAGTGAAGCTCATCTTCAAAGAGGACTTCTTTCCCACCCCCACCCCCCCCATGCAAAAGCAAGAGGTTTATTTTCCAGAGCATTGAGATGAGTTAATAAGAATGCGACCCCAAATGGCTATTACAGTTTTTATACTTTTTAGGGGCACAGGTTACACCAGCAAGATTATAACTCAAACTTATTGGCTAAGCATATTGACCTTTAAACCTAATGGCTAGCAAGCATGACAGGTATTTGAACTCTACTTGGGACTTTCTAGAGGGCCAGGTAATTATCAGTCAGTACATTCTGAGAATTTTTTTACTCAAGAATGTTCTTGTGAGTGGAGAATGGAACTTGGCCTAGCCTTGACTCCAGGCAGGAGGAAGAGGCTGAAAGGAGGGTATGAGACTAGAAAACCCCTTGGGCTCCCTCATTCACCCCTTTTTCTTGTATAAGCTTCAATCCTGGAGCTACACTCATGAGTCTTATGTAATTAACTCATATTCTTCAGATCCTATTCTTAGGGTCTCATATTGTTGTCCCAGGACCATCAGCTGCACTGATCCTATTCTCTCTTTTATGAAGGCTATAAGTTTGTTCAATATGCAGGGTCCAAAAGTCAACAATAAATAGCAGGAGAACAATTAGGGGACTTAACAAGGGCAGATGTGGAGGTGGTTAACCAGGGGGAGGAGTTAAACCAAGACTTGAACCAGCTCTGATGCTGTTTTTTTTTCTCTCTCTCTCTCTTCCACTTGGCTAACCCTTCTCTCACCTTGGCTACTGAATCTTTAACTACCCCCAGAATTGTCTCCAATTCTGCTAACCCTAACCTTGTTTCACATCCCCAGGTAGCAGAGAAAAAGTGGTTAGCTTCTAAGCACTGATGAGCCTGCTGTTGACTTTTCTCATCTCAGGGGCACACATATATGGGGGGTTTCCAAGGATACTCCTCAACAAAGAGGACTTCTTAACTGGCAAAAGGCCTCCATCAGACTGGTCTGTAGGCAAATATGTTGGGCATTTTCTTGATTAATTATTGATGTAAGAAAGCCCAACGATTTGTGGGCAATGTGACCCCTGAGTAGGTAGTCCTTGGTCATATGAAAAAAACAAACTGAACCAACCATGGAGAGGAGCAAGCAAGCAAACAGTATTCCTCCATGGTCTCTGCTATAATTCCTGCTTCCAGGTTCCTGCTTGCCAGGGTTACTGCCCTGATTTTCCTTCATGAAAGACTATAAGTTGTGAGACAAAATAAGTAAAACCCTCAAGCTGGTGTTGACCGTGATGTTTATCACAGTATAGAAAACAAATTAGAGGGGCTGGCGAGATGGCTCAGTGGTTAAGAGCGCCGACTGCTCTTCGAAGGTCCCGAGTTCAAATCCCAGCAACCACATGGTGGCTCACAACCATCCGTAACAAAATCTGATGCCCTCAGAATTGTCTTAGTCTCAATCTCTCAGTATTCCTAATGAAGTGAAAAAAAAAGTTTACCAGTGCTGTTGTCACCTATCTTGCATAGGCTCTCTAATAACACTAACACCAGTGACAGAAATAGTAACTAATGTTTGTTTGTTTAGTGTCTGTTTGGTGAGAAGGCCTGCAGTTTTTCATATTTCACCTCCCAAGTTTGCAGTAATCCTGAAAGGTATGTGCGATCTAGTCAGTTTTACAGAAGAAGGCTCTAGGATGCTGTCTAGCATTCCATTGGTCTGGGACTCAGAGCTGGAATCTGAGTCACTCAATAGCGAATGCTAAGTGTTGTGTTGTCTACAGCTTATCATGTCTTGAGGTGGCTTGCCACTCTAGGAGTAATAAACTGATGTTTGTTACATGAAACTTTAGTCTAAATATCTAAAGAAGCACTGAACATATTTTCTTATGCCAGCATGAATTTAAACATCTCTCCACAGCCAAAGATGACACAAACATTTAGTGAAGAAGAAAAAAAAAATCCTTGCATATTTCCACCACCAGTGCAGCCAGGGTTTCAGCCTCAGTGATTAAAAAAAAAAAAAAAACAAAGGAAGCATCTAATGCTGACTTCTTGTGAAAGTACATGTGATTAATCAACCAAAACAGATAGGCATGAAATTTCATTCTGTAAAGTTTTATAAAGGAAAGTAAACTAATTAAGTACTGCCTGGGAGTTAGTGCTGTGCAGAGCACTCAGGCTTCACTAGGATTCTCCCTTCTTCTCAGCACTTCAGAGCCACCAGCTGCCTCCATTGCATTAAGTCACTGTCTTAAAAATAAAGTAACATTAAAATGTCTATCAAGGCCTTTTCTAAAGTATCTGTTGAAATCTCAAAGCAAACTCCTTTAAGACAGACATATATAAATGCAATGAAACAATTAAGAAACTGACCAAAGTAGATGAACATTGCTGTTACTGAGTTGCAGCTATACAGGGACCAGTATCCCTATCACTTTATGGTGAGGGAGGATGTTTATTTATTATTTTTGTAAAATATACATAATATAAAAGCTATCATGTTTATCTTTTTAAGTTGATAGTTGAGTGGCATTAAGTACATTCACAGTATCGTGGGATTAATATTCCCATCTATCACCAGAATTCTTTTACCATTTTAAACTGAAATTCTATACAAAACAAATACTAACTCTTCACATCTCCCTAACATAGCCCTTGGCAACCACCATGCTACTTTCCATTGCTACCAATTTGATGTCTCTAGGCTCCTTGTACAAATAAAATCATATTTGTCTTTTGGCAACTGGGTTATTTCATTTTATATAAAAATCCATCTATGTTTTGGTATTGCCACAGCTTTTAGTCTGAATTATGATGTTCCATTTGTATATAGTGTGTATTCATGTATGGTTGCATGCATCTCTTGACCAAATATTGACCTTGAGTACTGTTCCTCAGGTAATATCCACCTTGTTTTTGAAGCCAGGTCTCTCGATTGAGATCAGGGTTAGGGTTAACACTAAAGCTAACCCTAACCTGAACACTAAAAGGAATCACTGCTGGCATTTCTTTTTCCCCTAACCCTAACCCCTAGCCCTAACCCCAACCCCCTAACCCCCAAACCATAACCCTAGCCCCTAACCCCTAAACTCTAACCCTAAACCCTAACCCCTAAACTCTTACCCTAACCCTAACCCTTGTTGACCTTTTTGAGTTCTGTGGACTGTATCTTGAGTATTCTGTATGTTTGGGCAGGGGGCTAATATCCACTTTTTAGTGAGTACATACCATGCATGTCCTTTTTGTCTGAGTTACCTCACTCCGGATGATATTTTTCTAGTTCCACCCATTTGCCTGCAAAACTCAGGATGTCCTCATTCTTAATAGCTTAGTAGTATTCCATTGTATAAAAGAACCACATTTTCTGCATTCATTCTTCAGTCTTGGGACATTTGTGTTGTTTCCAGCTTCTGGCTACCAGAAAAAAGGTCGATATGAACATAGTGGAACAAGTTCCCATGTGGCATTGTGGGCCATCTTTTGGGTATATTCCCAAGAATGGTATTGCTGGATCTTCAGGTAGATCTATTTCCAATTTTCTGAGGAACCTCCAGATTGATTTCCAGAGTGGTTGTACCAGTTTGCACTCCCACCAGCAATGGAGGAGTGTTCCTCTTTTTGCACATCCTCACCAACGTGTATTGTCACCTGACTCGAAGAGAAAGTGGGAAAGAGCCTTGAACTTATTGGCACATGGGGAAATTTCCTAAACAACTCCAATGGTTCATGCTATAAGATCAAGAATTGATAAATGGCCGGGCGTGGTGGCACACGCCTTTAATCCCAGCACTTGGGAGGCAGAGGCAGGTGGATTTCTGAGTTTGAGGCCAGCCTGGTCTACAGAGTGAGTTCCAGGACAGCCAGGGCTGTACAGAGAAACCCTGTCTCAAAAAAACCGAAAAAAAAAGAAAAACCCAAAAAGAAGAAGAAGAAGAAGAAGAAGAAGAAGAAGAAGAAGAAGAAGAAGAAGAAGAAGAAGAAGAAGAAGAAGAAGAAGAAGAAGAATTGATAAATGGGCTTGGAGGGCTCTGACTGTTGGAGCAGGTGAGAGAGCCATTTTGTGTCCTGTGTCCCTCAGAGACCAGACTGCACAGGTGAGAGTGCAGACTGCAGAAGCGACACAGCTTCTGGAACAGGCAGAAGTGACATAGCTTCTGGGACAGACCCCGTTTTGGGCTCCAGACATCCAGGCACCTTCCTTGCCAGAAGAGAGGTGGCAGCCTGGGAGGGCTCTGACTGCCAGAGCAGGTGAGTGAGCCATCTTGTGTCCCAGGTCCCTTGGAGACCAGTCTGTGCAGGTGAGAGTGCAAACTGCAGAGACAACACATCTTCTGGGACAGGCCCTGTTTCGGACCTTCATCTTCAGCCAGGAGGCAGGTCTGAATGCCAGACCTCTGTGCACCTTCCCTGCAAGAGGACAGCTTGCCTGCAGAGAAAACTCTGACCACTGAGACTCAGGAGAGAGCTGGACTCCCAGAACTGCTGACAGAGGTTAACAGAATCAAAGGAGGAACAAGCTCCAGCCAGAGACAACTATAACAACTAACACCAGAGATTACCTGATGGTGAAAGGCAAACGTAAGAATCTTGCTAACAGAAACCAAGACCACTCATCATCATCAGAACCAAGCACTCCCACCTCAACCAGTCCTGGATACCTCAACACACCTAAAAACCAAGACTCAGAATTAAAATCATATCTCATGATGCTGGTAGAGGACTTTAAGAAGGGCATTAATAACTCACTTAAAGAAATACAGGAGAACACTACTAAACAGGTATAAGTCCTTAAAGAATTACAGGAAAACACTGCTAAACAGGTAGAATTCCTTAAAGAGGAAACACAAAAATCCCTTAAAGAATTTCAGGAAAACACAACCAAACAGGTGATGGAATTGAACAAAATCATCCAAGACCTAAAAAGGGAAGTAGAAACAATAAAGAAAACCCAAAGTGAGACAACTCTGGAGATAGAAACCCTAGGAAAGAAATCAGGAACCATAGATGCGAGCATCAGCAACAGAATACAAGAGATGGAAGAGAGAATCTCAGGTGCAGAAGATTCCATAGAGAACATGGGCACAACAATCAAAGAAAGTGCAAAATGCAAAAAGATCCTAACTCAAAACATCCAGGAAATCCAGGACACAATGAGAAGACCAAACCTACAGATGATAGGAGTAGATAAGAATGAAGATTTTCAACTTAAAGGGCCAGCAAATATCTTCAACAAAATTATAGAAGAAAACTTCCCTAACCTAGAGAAAGAGATGCCCATGATCATACAAGAAGGCTTCAGAACTCCAAATAGACTGGACCAGAAGAGAAATTCCCCCTGACACATAATAATAATCAGAACAACAAATTCACTAAATAAAGATAGAATATTAAAAGCAGTAAGGGGAAAAAGTCAAGTACCATATAAAGGCAGGTCTATTAGAATTACTTCCGACTTCTCACCAGAGACTATGAAAGCCAGAAGATCCTGGACAGATGTTATACAGACCCTAAGAGAACACAAATGCCAGCTCAGGCAAAACTCTCAATTACCATTGATGGAGAAACCAAAGTATTCCATGATAAAACCAAAGTCACATAATATCTTTCCATGAATTCAGCCCTTCAAAGAATAATAAAGGGAAAACACCAACAAAAGGATGGAAACTATACCTTAGAAAAAGCAAGAAAGTAATCCTTCAACAAACCTAAAAGAAGACAGCTGCAAGAACAGAATCCCAACTTTAACAACAAAAATAACAGGAAGCAACAATTACTTTTCTTTAACTTCTCTTCACATCAATGGACTACATTTTCCAATAAAAAGACATAGACTAATAGACTGGCTACTCAAACAGGACCCAACAGTTTGCTGCTTACAGAAAACCCACCTCAGGGAAAAAGACAGACACTACCTCAGAGTGAAAGACTGGAAAACAATTTTCCAAGCAAATGGTCCAAAGAAACAAGCTGGAGTAGCCATTGTAATATCGAATAAAATTGACTTCCAACTCAAAGTTATCAAAAAAGACAAGGAGGGGCACTTCATACTCATCAAAGGTAAAGTTTACCAATATGAACTCTCAATTCTGAATATCTATGCTCCAAATAAAAGGGTAGACACATTCATTAAAGAAACTTTACTAAAGCTCAAAGTACACATTGCACCTCACACAATAATAGTGGGAGACTTCAACACACCACTCTCACCAATGGACAGATCCTGGAAACAGAAACTAAACAGAGACACGTGGACACTAACAGAAGTTATGAAACAAATGGATTTAATAGATATCTACAGAACATTTTATCCTAAAACAAAAGCATACACCTTCTTCTCAGCACCACATGGTACCTCCTCCAAAACTGACCATATAATTGGTCACAAAACAGGCCTCCACAGATACAAAAATATTGAAATTATCCCATGCATCCTATCAGGCTGATGTTCAATAACAGCATAAATAATAGAAAGCCAACATTCATGTGGAAACTGAACAACACTCTACTCAATGATTCCTTGGTCAAGGATGAAATAAAGAAAGAAATTAAAGACTTTTTAGAGTTTAATGAAAATGAAGCCACAACATACCCAAACTTATGGGACACAATGAAGGCCGTCCTAAGAAGAAAACTCATAGACCCGAGTGCCTCCAAAAAGAAACTAGAGAGAGCATACACTAGCAGACTGACAGCACACTTAGAAGCTCTAGAACTAAAGGAAGCAAATTCACGCAAGAGGAGTAGATGGCAGGAAATAATCAAACTCAGGGCTGAAATCAACCAAGTGGAAACAAAAAGAACTATTCAAAGAATCAACTAAACCAGGAGCTGGTTCTTTGAGAAAATCAACAAGATAGATAAACCCTTAGCCAGACTAACTAGAGGGCACAGGGACACTATCCTAATTAACAAAATCAGAAATGAAAAAGGAGATATAACAACAGAACCTGAGGAAATCCAAAACATCATCAGATCCTACTACAAAAGGCTATACTCAACAAAACTGAAAAAACTGGATGAAATGGACAACTTCCTAGATAGATACCAGGTACCAAAGTTAAAGCAGGATCAGATTAACGATCTAAACAGTTCCATTTCTCCTAAAGAAATAGAAGCAGTCAATAGTCTCCCAACCAAAAAAGGCCAACGCCCAGATGTGTTTAGTGCAGAGTTCTATCAGACCTTCAAAGAACACCTAATTCCAACTCTCCTCAAACTATTCTACAAAATAGAAACAGAAGGTACTCTACCCAGTTCATTCTATGAAGCCACAATTACTCTGATACCTAAACCACACAAAGATCCAACAGAGAAAGAGAACTCCAGACCAATTTCCCTTATGAATATCGATGCAAAAATACTCAATAAAATCCTTGCAAACTGAATCCAAGAATGCATCAAAACGATCATCCATCATGACCAAGTAGGCTTCACCCCAGGGATGTAGTGATGGTTTAATATACGGAAATCCATCAACATAATCCACTATATAAACAAACTCAAAGACAAAAACCACATGATCATCTCGTTAGATGCTGAGAAAGCATTTGACAAAATCCAACAACCCTTCATGATAAAAGTCTTGGAAAGATCAGGAATTCAAGGCCCACACCTAAACATGATAAAAGCAATATACAGAAAACTAGTAGCCAACATCAAACTAAATGGAGAGAAACTCGAAGCAATCCCAGTAAAATCAGGGACTAGACAAGGCTGCCCACTTTCTGCCTACCTATTCAATATAGTACTTGAAATCCTAGCCAGAACAATTCAACAACAAAAGGAGATCAAGGGGATACAAATTGGAAAGGAAGAAGTGAAAAATCACTTGTGCAAATATCACTATTTTGATATGATAGTATATATAAGTGACCCTAAAAGTTCCACCACAGAACTCTTAAACCTGATAAACAACAGCTTCAGTGCAGTAGCTGGATATAAAGTTAACTCAAACATATCACTGGCCTTTCTCTACACCAAGGATAAATGGGCTGAGAAAGAAATTAGGGAAACAACACCCTACACAATAGTCACAAAAAATATAAAATACCTTGGTGTGACTCTAACTAAGGAAGTGAAAGATCTGTATGATAATAACTTCAAGTTTCTGAAGAAAGAAATTGAAGATCTCAGAAGATGGAAAGATCTCCCATGCTCATGGATTGGCAGGATTAATATAGTCCAAATGGCTATCCTGCTAAAAGCAATCTACAGATTCAATGCAATCCCCATCAAAATTCCAACTCAGTTCTTCACTGAGTTAGAAAGGGCAATTTGCAAATTCATCTGGATAATAAAAAATCTAGGATAGCAAAAACTATTCTCAACAATAAAAGAACCTCTGGTGGAATCGCCATGCCTGACATTAAGCTGTACTACAGAGCAATTGTGATAAAAACTGCATGGTACTAGTACAGCAACAGACAGGTAGCTCAATGGAATAGAATTGAAGACCCAGAAATGAATCCACACACCTATGGTCACTTGATCTTTGACAAGGGAGCTGTATTAGTCAGGGTTCTCTAGAGTCACAGAACTATGGATAGTCTCTAGATAGTAAAGGAATTTATTGATGACTTACAGTCGGCAGCCCAATTCCCAACAATGGTTCAGTCACAGCTGTGAATGGAAGTCCAAGGATCTAGCAGTTACTCAGTCTCACGCAGCAAGCAGGCGAAGGAGCAAGAGCAAGAGCTAGACTCCTTTCTTCCAATGTCCTTATATTGTCTCCAGCAGAAGGTGTAGCCCAGATTAAAGGTGTGTTCCTTAAACTCGGAGATTCAATCTTCTGGGATCCATAGCCACTATGGCTCAAGATCTTCGAACCAAGATCCAGATAAGGATCTCCAAGCCTCCAGATAAGGGTCACTGGTGAGCCTTCCAATTCCGGATTGTAGTTCATTCCAAATATTGTCAAGTTGACAACCAGGAATAGCCACTACAGGAGCTAAAACCATCCAGTAGAAAAATGACAGCATTTTCAACAAATGGTACTGGCACAACTGGCGGTTATCATGTAGAAGAATGCGAATTGATCCATTGTTAACTCCCTGTACAAAGCTCAAGTCTAAGTGGATCGAAGACCTCCACATACAACCAGAGATACTGAAATTTATAGAGGAGAAAGTGGGTAAAATCCTTGAAGATATGGGCACAGGGGAAACATTCCTAAACAGAACAGCAATGGCTTGTGCTGTAAGATCAAGGATTGACAAATGGGACCTCATAAAATTGCAAAGCTTTTGTAAGGCAAAAGACACTGTCAATAAGACAAAAAGGCCACCAACAGATTGGAAAAGGATTTTTACCAGTCCTAAATCTGATAGGGGACTAGTATCCAATATATACAAAGAGCTCAAGAAGCTAGACTCCAGAAATTCAAATAACCCCAATTAAAAAACGGGGTACAGAGCTAAACAAAGAATTCTAAACTGAGGAATACTGAATGGCTGAGAAGCACCTGAAAAAATGTTCAACATCCTTAATCATCAGGGAAATGCAAATCAAAACAACCTTGAGATTCCACCTCACACCAGTCAGAATGGCTAAGATCAAAAATTCAGGTGACAGCAGATTCTGGCAAGGATGTGGAGAAAGAGGAACACTCCTCCGTTGCTGGTGGGATTGCAAGCTTTTACAACCACTCTGGAAGTCAGTCTGAAGGTTACTTAGAAAACTGGACGTAGCACTACCAGAAAATCCAGCCATACCTCTCCTTGGTGTATACCCAGAAGATGTTCCAACTGGTAGTAAGGACACATGCTCCACAATGTTCATAGCAGCCTTATTTATAATAGCCAGAAGCTGGAAAGAATCCAGATGTCCTTCAACAGAGGAATGGATACAGAAAATGTGGTACATTTACACGATGGAGTACTACTCAGCTATTAAAAAGAATGAATTTTATGAAAGTCTTCGGCAAATGGATGGATCTGGAGGATATCATCCTTAGTGAGGTAACCCAATCACAAAAGAAGTCACTAGATATGCACTCACTGATAAGTGGATATTAGCCCAGAAACTTAGAATACCCAAGATACAATTTGCAAAACACAAGAAAATCAGGAAGAAGGAAGACCAGTGTATGGATACTTCCTTCCTCCTTAGAATAGGGAACAAAATACCCATGGAAGGAGTTAAAGAGACAAAGTTTGGAGCTAAGATGAAAGGATGGACTATCCAGAGACTACCCCACCCGGGGGTCCATCCCATAATCAGTCACCAATCCCAGACATTATTGCATATGCCAGCAAGATTTTGCTGAAGGGACCCTGATACAGCTGTCTCCTGTGAGGCTATGCCAGTGCCTGGCAAATACAGAAGTGGATGCTCACAGTCATCTATAGGATGGAACACAGGGCTCCCAATGGAGGAGCTAGAGAAAGTACCCAAGGAGCTGAAGGAGTCTGCAACCCTATAGGTGGAACAACAATATGAACTAACTAGTACCCCCAGAGCGCATGTCTCTAGCTGCATATGTAGCAGAAGATGGCCTAGTCGGCCATCATTGGGAAAAGAGGCCCCTAGGTCTTACAAACTTTGTATGCCCCAGTACAAGGGAACACCAGGGCCAAGAAGTGGGAGTGGGTGGGTGGGGGAGCAGGGCAGGGGGAGGGTATAGGGAACATTAAATGCGGGATCGCATTTAAAATGTAAATAAAGAAAAATACCTAATAAAGTTTAAAAAAAAAAAGAATTGATAAATGGGACCTCATGAAACTGGAAAGCTTCTGTAAGGCAAAGGATATAGTCAATAAGACAAATCAGCAACATACAGATTGGGAAAAAAAAACTTCAATAACCCCACATCCATTAGAGGGTTAATATCCAAAATATATAAAGAACTCAGAAAGCTAACCACCAAAAAAAAAAAAAACCCAACAACAACAAAAAACCAAAACCAATAAAAAATGAGGTATAGAACTAAACTGAGAACTCAGAAAAGAGGAATCTCAAATGACTGAGAAGCACCTAAAGAAATGTTCAAAGTCCTTCATGATCAGAGAAATCCAAATCAAAACAACCCCGAGATTCCACCTTACACCAATCAGAGTAAGTAAGATCAAAAGCTTAGGTGACAACACATGTTGACTGTACTCCATTTTTTTGTACTCCATTTTTATTAGGGTTATTTGATTCTCTGAAGTTCAACTTCTAGAGTTCTTTGTATATATTGGATATTAGCCCTCAGTCAGATATAGGATTGGTAAAGATCTTTTTCCAATCTGTTGGTTGCCATTTTGGTCTATTGACACTGTCCTTTGTCATACAGAAGCTTTGCAATTTTATGAGGACCTGTTTGTCTATTGTTGATCTTAGAGCATAAGCCATTGTTCAGGACATTTCCCCTGTGCCCATGAGTTCAAGGCTCTTCCCCATTTCTCTTCTATTAGTTTCAGTGTTATCTGGTTTTATGTGGAGGTCTTTGATCCACCTGGACTTGAGCTTCATACAAGGAGATAAGAATGGATCGATTTGCAGTCTTCCACACGCTGACCTCCAGTTGAACCAGCACCATTTGTTGGAAATGCTGTCTTTTGTCCACTGGATGTTTTTAGATCTTTTGTCAAAGATCAAGTGACCAAGGTGTGATGGTTCATTTCTGGGTCTTCAGTTCTATTCCATTGATCAAAGGGTCCTTTTTATGGAATTTATGTCCTCTGGTTTGCATGGCCACCACAAATACCTGAGCTTTCATCCTTACCTAATTTGAAGAAATGGCTGTATGGCAATGTGTCTTACACTCCTATATTTGGTCTTTCCAGTTCTTCACATTTCTCACAAATCTTCCTGTCTTTCCATGAATCCAGAGCTGATGATGCTATGGCAAGATGAATGATGAGTAAACTGGTAATATAGTCCCCTGCAAGGGCATATCTGTACTTTTTGGTGTTTGTACAATGGATCATCCTACATTTGTAAACTGATGAAACTGGTGATCTAGAAAGAGCAACAATCATGATACCTCAGAGACAAATGCTTCTAAGGAACCAAAATATAACTAACTAAATACAAAGATTCTGAAAATAAAATAGTCATTTGAAGTTGGCATTTATAGTAGGAGTGTGTTGTGTGTGTGGCTATAATATACACAGAAGTCAGACTGTTAGGACTATTATAATTTCTATTCAGGATGTAGTTAAGAACATAATTAGGGCAGTATTACACTTATTATAGGAAGAGAATAGGACAGAATATAATTTAAAAACCAATGTCAATGTTTGTGTTGGGTGTTAGAAGACTGGTTTTTTTGGGGGCCTTGTAAGGACAGTAGTGTGCTGGAAACACTTGAGGAATTTTGAACCAATCAGTATAAGTTAATATTCAACCACTGTCTCTCCTCATTACAACATTGTGTGATATATGAAGAGTTAAATTTTGAGAAAATGTTTTTAGCATCATTATTAATATGAGTTATGTTCAGTATGGTGAAATGTTCTTCTATTATGAATTGGACTATATTCCAGAGCCCTTCAAAAAAAGATATACCTTGAATCAGCTGTTTGCTACCTTAGAACCCTTAAAGAAGAACACATACCAGGGGCTTTTGAAGTCCAAGTACATGATATAGGATACCTGAATAATTGTACAATCTGTTAAGTTTGATGACAGAATATCCTGCATCACTTTTAAATCAGGGAGCATGTATGATTAGTGTACCGAAGGACACAATCTATTAGTGAGAAGTACTCTTTGATAATGAAATGGTATTCTATATTTGGTATATAGCTTTTAGATTTGGCCTCAGTATTTAATAAGATTGTTCAGTTTTCCTCAGCTGTATATAGGCCCTGCCGTGCTGAAGTAACCCTCATTCTTTTTTTTTTTAAAGATTTATTTATTTATTATATATATATGAGTACACTGTAGCTGTATAGATGGTTGTGAGCCTTCCTGTGGTTGTTGGGAATTGAATTTAGGACCTCTGCTCACTCCAGTTGGCCTTGCTCGCTCGGTCCCTGCTTGCTTTTGCCCCAAGATTTATTCATTATTTTTTTCTCCTCCTCTTCTTCTTCTTCTTCTTCTTCTTCTTCTTCTTCTTCTTCTTCTTCTTCTTCTTCTTCTTCTTCTTCTTCTCCTCCTCCTCCTCCTCCTCCTCCTCCTCCTCCTCCTCCTCCTCCTCCTCCTCCTCCTCCTCCTCCTCCTCCTCCTCCTCCTCCTCCTCCTCCTCCTCCTCCTCTCCTTCTTCTTCTTTTTTTCTGAGACAGGGTTTCTCTGTGTAGCCCTGGCTGTCCTCGAACTCACTCTGTAGACCAGGCTGGCCTTGAACTCCGCCTGCCTCTGCCTCCCAAGTGCTGGGATTAAAGGCGTGTGCCACCACTGCCTGGCCAGATTTATTTATTATTATACATAAGTATACTGTAGCTGTCTTCAGATGCACCAGAAGAAGGTGTCAGATCTCATTATGGGTGGTTGTGAGCCACCATGTGATTGCTGGGATTTGAATTCAGGACCTTCAGAAGAGCAGTCAGTGCTCTTAACCACTGAGCCATCTCACCAGCCCGTAACCCACATTCTTGTCTTTTATATGGGATTTTGCGATACATCCATTTATGACAAAGGAAATCTGGAGTAAGAATTTATTATCTAAATAACATCTCATATGATTAAACATAATTTTTGAGGACTGTTGTCCCTTCAATTGCTAAATAGACACACTGCATTTTAAAGGGGATCATATTCCATATTTAGGAAAATCAATTTCAGTTTATGTTCTGTTAGGCCTATTGAAATTTCATGCCTAAGTTATCACTTAGGCTTCTAAATAATCTTTGTATCTTCAAGCTTTTCTTTGTACTATTTTCCCTCTTAGTGAACATTACTCGATACCCTTGCTTGGACTGACTGTGACTTCCTTTTGAAGCTTTGAGGGACTCATCCCTATATTTTGACTCTCCTCAATGTAGACTGGACAGAGGATAGAATTAGACTTAGATTACAGGCAGTTTGTCATAAATGTTGATCTGAAGACAGAGACTTTAATCCCATTTGTATTTCCCATGTGTCATACTCTAAGTGCCTTAAATACCTCACTTATTCCTTTAGAACTTCCAATGGCTTTGTAGGGTTTTGTTTTGTTTTGTTTTATTTTTTGAAATTTCCATCCTAATCTATACATAAATCCTTCTTTATTAAAACTATTTCTGTCTTTCGATCATTCTAACATTTTATATTTGTTAATACCATAACACAATACGTTTAACAAATAAATTCATAATCTACTATGAGAACATTTATTTAGGGGTGGGGAATAAGCAATGTTTATCCCCTCTTTCTAACTTCTCAATGGCACCACATTTCAAAATTATCATAGTTCAACCAAAGATGCCAGTGAAATTATTTGGTTTACTTTTACAAAATTGACAAGGTGTTTCTTATGAGACTGTGGATATCCTACAATCAGTCACATTAAAATGCCTTACTCGGGCTGGAGAGATGGCTCAGCGGTTAAGAGCACGGACTGCTCTTCCAGAGCACCTGAGTTCAATTCCCAGTAAGCACAGAGTGGCTCGAAACCATCTGTAATAAAATCCAACACCCTCTTCTGGTGTGTCTGAAGACAGCAACAGTGTATTCATAGACATAAAAAAATAAATCTTAAAAAAAATGCCTTACTCAGTATGTATGGAGACAACTTCTCATAAGTAGTTATCCCCCTTCTACCTTTTAAAAGTACTGGCCACCCCAGTACAGGGGAACGCCAGGGCCAAAAAGGGGGAGTGGGTGGGTAGGGGATTGGGGGGGTGGGTATGGGGGACCTTTGGGATAGCATTGAAAATGTAAATGAGGAAAATACCTAATTAAAAAAAAAAAAAGTACTGACCAGACATGTCCTGGGTGGTTTTTTTTTTTTTTTGTTTTTAGATTTAGTAACATTTAAAAAGTCCTGCTGTGGTTATTTTAATTCAATGAAGCTGAAGGTATGAAGATGGTTGTTGTTTAATTTAGAAGACACAAGACCTGTGCTTGATCTTTCAGCCTTTGTATTGATTTATTTGTTTTTAATGAGGCTTTACTGGATATTAAACAGGGAGGTTCTTTCAAATTGTCTTCTTCCTTCCCTACATTTTTTAGCAAGGTGTTTTGTTTATTCATTCATTCATTTGTTTTGTTTTGTTTTGAAACTGGCATTAGTAATACTTATTTCTTCAGAATTCTGGGAAGTACTCAAGATCCGCTGAGATATCAAGCAACGTGAACTGAACAAGTCCTTGATTTTTCTAGTTTCCCTTGGCAATGAATCTGCTCAGCCATTATTGGACTAGGAGGACCACTGTCTGTGAGTCATTCTGTTAAATCCCCTTTCTACATACATAGAGAAATTCATCCTATGAGATGAGGTCATTTTTCTGTACTAAGACAACTGTGGTTTTTCTCCACCTTGCCATTGAGGAAGATGTGCTGGCTAACAATAGTGCTCTACAGTTTGTCATCTGTTTCCTGTTTTTTTCCCAAGGTTGTTTCATACCTTTTTGGTGAAAAGGAGCTGCAGTTTTCCTGAGCCCAGCATGAAGCCACAAAACAAAACTCTTGTTTCCTAAAATCCTCTTTAATGTTAATATCCTGGGCATCCTTCCACCGGTGGGCCAGATTGATACCTCCACTCCAAGTTCAGTAACAGGCTATCCACCTTGAAGAAGGGGAAGTGCTGTGAAGAAAGCTCAAGCAAGCTACGAAGGAGGTCATGGTGAGTGCAGGACCACTGCCCACAAAGGGGAAGAGCAGGCGGCTGAAGAGCCTGAGCTGAAATGGTGTGTCCTCTCCCACGGCTTGGAGGATAGGCACAAATGCTACTGGAGTGCAAGTCAGACCTGAGATCTGGAAAAGGTCTGACCCAGAACTGGAAGCTCTATTTAACCTTGAGGCGGGGTAAGACTCACTGGCCAATCAAGGTCCCCGGGCGGACCTGCCAGTCAGACAATGAGGAGGGTTCTTCCGGGTGGCTTGCTGCACGTTTGTTTCGGCTGTGCAGGCTTGAATGGTTCTTTTCGTCCTGCTTGCGTGCTGTGAAGGGACCTCAAGCAAGCTCCGAAGTTGAGACATGGTGAGTGTGAGATCACTGTCCACAAAGGGGAGGAGCAGGCGGATGGCCGGAGCTGCAACGGTGGGTCCTCCTCCAGGGCTGCATGGGACGAGAGATAGATGAGGCTTTTGGTGGACAGGCACAAATGCTACCGGAATGCAAACCACTCCGGGATCTGTAAAAGGTCTGACCCGGGACGGGAAACACACTTTAACCTAGAGGAGGGGTAAGGCTCACTGGCCAATCAAGGCTCCCCTGCATGAGTTCTTCCGATGCCTTGCTGGAAGTTTGTTTTGGCTGTGCGGGCTTGAATGATTCTAAATATCCTGCTTTGAGCGCTGCTGTTGGGTGCTTTGAGGGGACCTCAAGTAAGCTCCGTTTTTGAAACATGGTAAGCGCAGGGTTACTGTCTATAATGGGTAGGGGCAGGTGGCTGAGCAGTGCGAGCTGAGGTGGTGGGTCCTCTCTGGGGCTGGATGGAAAGCATCAGCCAGATATAACCAGATGTGGCCACCTGTGCGGTCCTTTGTGATGCTCCTCACTTGCTAAAACAGGCGGTGAACTCTGAATAACATCAGTATCAGGGCGGAATCTGCTCAAAACATTTGGACTAGGGGCTTGCTTGTAGAAATATCACAGGCAGGATGCCAAACTTGGAGAGTCCTAGTTTCTCTTGAATCTTCTATAAGTTTTGCCCTTACCATTTATCTATTAGGTGTAAGATCCATTTGTAGTTAATTTTGTAGAGCTGTTAAAAAGCATCGCATGTGTTGGGTAGCACTCCCATATTAAGCTGAGATGTAGAAGAGTAGAATTGATGATGTAAAGGACTTACCAAGCTTAGGAAATAGTGACAGTAAGTAGCATTTAGCTGATGGAGGACTGCGTCAAAAACACCTCACAGATTAGTATGCTAAGCAGGCCGGTTAGAGACTAGGATGCTAGGATTCACATGTTTGCTCACCAGGTTTGTCTAAACATCTGGCTCCAAACCATAACAAAGGAGACAACTGTGATGTACAACCAGCCACTTGGTACATGCTCATAGCAAAAAGCAGGTCTGTAACAAACTGCTCAATCCGTCATTAGAGTCACAACCAACATTAAGGACTGGTGTGCCTGAAATCCCCATTTTCTAATTGAGAAAAGCATAGTTCTGCCACACGGGAAAGACTACACTGGTTGACATCCATTTGAGAAGGAAAAACACCTATGTGCTTGCAGACAGGAGCCGAGCATGGCTGTCCTCTGAGAGGCTCTATCAGCAACTGAGACAGATGCAGATACTTACAGCCAACCAATAACTCCACTCAGGGACCCCTATGGAAGAGTTAGGGGAATCAAGTAACCCAGATCCCTCGTGGCTCACAAAGACTAAGCCATCAACCAAAGAGCATACATGGGCTGGCCCATGGTCCCAGGAACAAATGTAGCAGAGGACTGCATTGCCTGTACTGAGTGGGAGACTATACACCTAATCTTGTAGAGACATGATGCCCCAGGGAAGGAGAATGGGGAAGGTGAGGCGGTGGTGGGTGAGTGGATGAGAGGAGTGGAGATGGGGTGATTGAGCATGGTCTCAAAGGCAAAGGGAAGGGGGAATAGGTAAAGCATCCTGAGAGGGGGGATCAGATAGTGTGCAATGTTTGGAATGTAAATAAATAAAACAATTAAAAAGAAATTGAGAGAGAGAGAGAGAGAGAGAGAGAGAAACACTGTTGTATGGAGGGTTAGCCTTATCAAGTAAGTCTTTCCCTAAAGCCCTCATGAATAAAGAATGACATAACTCCTTCTCAAACCCAGGAACATACTTGGCAGAGCCAATAATGGACTGGGGCCTAGCCCTTGGGAGCTTTTGCTATGGCTACAATGTATTGAGAATAAAATAGAGCTCCTTTTCTAAAGCCAGGAATATCCTTGGGAAAGCTCGTAATGGTCTGGGGCCAAGGCCTTCATGACAATTTATATCCTCAGAACCCAACTCTTTCTGCCATGTGGGGCTGTGGTTATTAGTAGTAAGGCCACTGTAGGCTTGGTCAGTAATGTTCTTTTTTTTTTTTTTTTTCCTTGTTTTTCTTGTTTTTTGAGACAGGGTTTCTGTGTAGCCATGGCTGTCCTGGAACTCACTCTGTAGACCAGGCTGGCCTTGAACTCAGAAATTCGCCTGCCTCTGCCTCCCAAGTACTGGGATTAAAGGCCTGCACCACCACTGCCCAGGAATAATGTTCTTGAGATAAGGAGTAACCTTGTGCAGCTTCTTAGAAGTCTCCCATTTATTTCCATCTTCCCTCTGTAAGTAGTATACAGGATGCTATTCTTAAGAGCTTTACTTAGCACAAGACATGGCTTCTGCAAGACCTTCCTATCACAACTTTTATTCATTCTTTTTTTCTTTTTTAAAGACATATATATACATATATGAATGATTGCTCTCTTCAGACACACCAGAAGAGGGCATTAGATCCCATTACAGATAGTTGTGAGCCACCATGTGGTTGCTGGGAATTGAACTCAGGACCTCTGGGAGAGCAGTTGGCACTCTTAACCGCAAAGCCATCTCTTCAGCACACTTTTATACATTCTACCTTCTACTTTTTGGCTTTTTCATCCTCTGGGACCTTGGACTTAGTCCCCTGTCACTAAAGAATCAACCTTTGTATTAGGGCACTAGTGTACTTAAGAAATATTTTCTGGAATATCTTTGCTATAAAAAATCTCCCATCTACCTCATTGGCTAGACTTGCAGTCTCCTGTCCCTATTTAAACTGTCCAAACTATAACATGAAGCCTGATCCTAGAAGAGCATTAGACAGAGCTGAGTTTGTGCTGTCATTATAGAGATTTTTTTAAAAGTAATTTTTAATTTTGTATAGAGTGATTTCTCCCTGGGAAGGCATGTTAAGTCTAAGACAACTGTATCTTCAGCCTTTTAGAAAGATGTTTCCAAAAAAAGCTTTGTTGACTCAGGTCACCTTGCTGCCAGTCTGTTGCTCCCCATGGAAATGACCTTGCTTGCCTCTTGATTAAATTTCCTAAATTCTTTAGTTAAAAGGCTGTACCCCAAGAGAGTTTTAAAATCACCCATTGGAGTCATGTAGTGAACTGCCCATTGCAGCAACAGGAAAAGGATGTTCATGTGAAGCATGGCTTCTGCCTTCAGACCAGAACATGAGGAACTGTGTGTACTGCACAGTGAAATAGGATAGGCAATAGCTACATCACAGATTAAAGTTTAAGGGAGTCAGCTGCAGGGGGCACCATTATGAAGAAAGATCTGATACAAGCAGGATGAGTGATTGTGTAATTTCCTAGCATGTATTCATGTATGTGAAAAAAACAGAGCAGATTGCAGGGGTGAATAATTTGGGTATGTTAACTTGAGCCAGTGAATATTGAATTACCAATGTTGTCCTGTGGAGGTATGTGGAATGCTCTCTGATACAGTTAAGTCAGCTCAGAAATTTGAGACATAAACCATTGGCTGTGCTGTGTTTGTCAGCAGTAACATTGCACATAGGGACAAGGTCACACACTGTCTTATTAGTGCCATTCTCTCTACCAGGTATGTCTGCTCTTTTTCAAAGTTAGTATACCTATGTGTTTTTTCAAATATATTTAAAAAGTTAATTGTTGGTATTACTTTTTGAATTTCATTTTCTTTAAGTATCACAGCTATAATCTCTTGTTTGTTTCTATTCTCCAAAGTTTCCTCATCATTAAGAATTTCATTCCTTTTGCTCAGAGGCTTTGTTTCTGTTTAGAGCAGTGTATTCTGTAGCTGAGACTTTGGTCATTATATGTAGTTAAGATTTGCTTTGAAGACCTAATCCTGATCTGCTGCACTGTGCCTTCAGGAGAGTCATACACCTTTCAGGCTGGGCCCTATTGCTCAGTGTAAAGGAAAAGGCATTAGTGAATGATAGTCCTCTATCCTCCATGGCTTTTTTGTGAGAATTATAGATAAAGAGGGACCCGTGTAACAATTGAATTCATCGACCAGCTTTAAAGCTGGTGAAGTCACAGCACAGAAAGGGTGTGGAGGAAAGAAAGTGGGAGTTTTCCTGTTTTGACAGTAGTTGGCTTTAGCACTGAGTACTCAGGTAATCAATTTTAAATGATCAGTAAAAGTAAAAACTGGCCATTTTGGGAACTTCAAGAATATGGATATGGAACTGAATTTATTCCTAGAAGCCAAATTTCTGTAGTTATACTAGTTCAACCAACACAGAAGATCTGTATAAACTGGTGTCACTGTGCATATCAAGATTGTTAGGGCTGGTGAGATGGCTCATTTGGTAAGAGCACCGACTGCTCTTCTGAAGGTCTGGAGTTCAAATCCCAGTATCCACATGGTGGCTCACAACCATCCGTAACAAGATCTGACTCCCTCTTCTGGAGTGTCTGAAGACAGCTACAGTGTACTTACATATAATAAATAAATAAATCTTAAAAAAAAAAGATTGTTATATTTTTGTCTGAAAGTGCACAACCTGAGAGAAAAGGTATGAATAATATTTGGTGTGCTCTAATACATATGTCTAGTCTCTGAACAATATTGGACCATAAAGCCTGTTCAAATATTTTAAATAATTTTTGAGAATTATAATTAATCATTTGAACCTTCTCATTTTTTTCTACTGCTAAGTCTCAAACCCTGGGACAAATGACTGAGGTGCCTATCTAACAGATCAAAGCAGATGTGACTGTCAGTTTTCTCTGACATTCCTCAGTTCCTTCCTGTTACAAGGTGTGCCTGGTAGAACTGCCCTCTAGGCCAGGGGTTGGTCTGTCTGTCTCTCAGCTGCCCTTCCTTATGTAACCCAACCATTTTGTTAGCTAGTCTTTTTTTATCTATAATTTACCCTCCTGACTGATAGGTTATTTCTTCAAGGATGTTAGGTTATTTCTCTGCCTTTGAAATAAGCCAGTTGAATCCAGATTAGATTAGATTAGATTAGATTAGATTAGATTAAATGTAGGTTTATTGGGGAAGTCACTTTGGGAGGGGTGGCCTGAGAGGGAAAAGAAAGACATTAGGTTGTGTGTGCACAGAGAGAAGGGAAGGGAAAGAGCAAGAGGAGACCACAATGTCTGGATCATATAGGAAAGAGCCTCTGAGAGAAGGCAGCCCAACCTCTGGGCTGGAAAGTTCAAAATTGGGGGCAGGTTATGCCAGATAGGGACTGACGGGTGCTGGGAAAACCTGGAGGCCAGGTCTGCTTTGATATGTAAAATGTATTCCTCAGTCCCTTGTCTAAAACACTGACCTCTTGATCTGGTTCACCCTCTACCCTGTACCCTCTTTTCTCTGCTTGCTTAGCTTGGGTCATCCCCACTCTGAAATTTCCCAGATGTCCCCATGTCTTGCTATACTCTCCCTTTTATCAATAATAAAATTTCTCCTACACCATAACTAGGAGAAGCCATGTCTTTTCCTTTTCCTTTCTTTTCACTCTCCTCCCATTGACTACTTCTTGCTTTCAAATTAATGGCCACATTTTGCTTTAATTGTTGTTACTGTTTGATTTGACAGAAGTTTGGCTCTAGGACTTCCCAGCTATGAGGTGTAGAGATGGCTCCACTGGATATTGAATATGTAATGGAATGTACATACAAAGGACCCTGTGTCTTGGGAGAGTAACAGGAAGTCCTCTGGGAGACTGGAAAGTTCTACTAAAATTCAGATTTCCCAGAGTAGGGCTTTGTCTGTCCCTAGGGTGGAAGGGCAGAACTAGGAAGGCCTCAGCTGTCTGAGTCATTTGATTTCTGATCCCCTAGTAGATCTCTCTGTCCTGAGGCCTAGCTTGGTTGTCTAAGCTAATGAGGGACTTTGGGCAGGCCTAGCAATCAGGAGCACCAGTGGGAGGTAGCTTTCAGGTTCTTTCAAGGATTGTCCTGATGTAGGTGTAGAGAGCAGTGAGGGAGACCATGAGCCATGTCATGATGAGTATGGGGGGCACTCCAGACCAGGAAGAGCATGTTTGCTGAGTCTTATCTGCTTGAACTGAGATGGCCTGTGGGTGGGACTGTGGTTCAGTTGGTCCATGTGGTGGCTTGGGCAGAGGCCTGTGGCCTCTTACCTTACCTGAGTGTGTATTTCCTGGATGAGTGGGTGAAAAGGGGGATGGGATGAGATGAGATGTGACAGGAAGACACTGAAGTCCTGGTAGTGGAAAGACCTGGTGCTTATAATATCACTTTCCAGTGTGCACACACAAGCATTGCTTTTGGTGTACAGTAGAAGACAGATTGGAAAATTGAAAGTCTAGTTTCTAGGAGTTTTGAATTAATTTCTCATTCATTTTTGTGTGACAACTTTTATAAATAGTTTTGAAAGTGGTATAAAGGAGGTGATGGGGATCATCCTTTGGTAATACTTGATCAGAATCTTTTTACCTTTCCACTAACACTATGTACCTTGGCATGATTCAAGGAAATTCAATTTCAGGGTACAAAAGGAGTTTCTGAGATGCAGAGGTATGCATACCTAGGAAAGGTATGCATGGTGTTAGGTAGGTGGATATGTGATATACTTGAGGTAAAATTGCACAGATTTACATTCATATAACATCATTAGCTACCACAAACAACCAGGAAACCATGTTCACTATGCATTCTTATTATCCCATGTTTATATGTGAGTACAGTATACAAAGTTCTCATAAAATGACAGAATTGCAATGGATCCCAGAAATCTCCTCATCATATTTTCCAGGCACTTGAAATTAATTTAAAGAAGTATCAGACTTCTCCTGCTTGTTGCATTTAGATTCATGGTGGCCTAAATTATAAAATAACCTAACTTCTCATTAGTAGATGACAAGCTGGGTGCCTCAGGAGGACACTGAGGTGAATGAATGAAGACGATAGCAATGGTTAAAGGATTATACACTTATAAAGGATTATACTCTCATAGTCAGTGCTATATCCATTACTTAGGCACTGTCAATCTGCCCAATTCTTTCTCCCATCTGATTTTAATCTTTAATGCACTCTCATTTGGCAGATGAGCATGAGAGTTTCAGCCATCTTGTCTACACTACTGGTAACAATAGAAAATGAATGGCAGAAAGAACACAAAATCTAGCTGAAAAAAATCACCTTCAGAGGGTTGTTTCAACATTTTTTTTGGTTGGTATGTGAATTTTTTGTAGCAAGAGTTGTTTCAAAGATGATAAGCAAGTGTGCTATTATAGGATACATTAAAATGCAGAAAGTTGCTTTATTTGGATGGTGTGGGAGCTTTCTGCTAATGAATCATATTGCATGAAAAAGTAAAAATGGCATTAAGAAACAGACTTTTTTGAATTTAAAGAATGACAGTAAGTTATAGTTAAATAAAAATGTCTTTGACAAGTGTCTCAACTTTTTTTTTATGATCAAAAAGCTAAACTGAGGTGGTGACACTTTGATTCTTGCTTTGGAGAATGTGTTTAGACATTTAGCATTTTTATATATCAGTTTATATATGTTTAATATAATATAAAATTAATGAAGAAATACTGTATGACATTACATATGTAGTTCAATTTTTTAAAATATTTGTTTAAACATTAGTTTCCTTAAAGAGAAGCGAGGCTACTCTTTTGGAATGAAATGAGCAGGAAACTCTGTAATTCTATAGTCCAAATTCGTGAGAACTAACACAAGAAAGTGACCTGGGCTTGTTTCCTGTGTGATACAGATCTCACATTGCTGAGAGCAAAACTTCTGATTTAACAGATGTAGACAGCGCCCAAGAATGAGCTTGTCATAAACTCCTGTGTGATGCTCACCTTCTAAAGAGACAGAATGAGAACTGTATCTGTCAAAGTCATTCCTTTCCGGTCTTCCCTATTTTGCTTCTCTATGTTCATTATTGCTTCTCTCCTTTGCATTTACAATTAGGAAAATTTGAATTAATGTTTTTAAATTGGAATAAACTCTTCTGACCACTGTTTTTCGTCCCTCTAATCCTCATAAGTTGAGCCTACCTTCCCTCTTCCCCAGATCCACTCTCCCTGCTCCATTTCCTCTTCAGAAAAGAACAAACCTCCAAGAGTAGACAGCCAAAAAAAGACCAAACAGGATACAAAAGAAAAGACAATAGACCTCATACTGAGTCTGGAAAAGGCAACTCAATAGGAAGAAAAGAGTTTCAAGAGCAGTTGAGGGAGTCAGAGCTACATCTGTTCTCACTGTTAGGATTCCCACACAAACACAAAGCTAACAGCCATAACATACCAGCAGACATACCCCATGTTTGTCATTTTAGTCTGTGTGAAATTTTTGGCCATCCAGGTTGTGTAAGACTTGACTTTCCTCTCCTGGTATGGGCTTCAAGTTAAAGCAACCATTCGTTCCTGACTCCAAAGAGTTTGTACCGTGCCCCTGCACATCCTGCAGGCAGGACAGATTTTTACATGGAGGGTTTTGTAGGTGGGTTGGTGTCCAGGATTCTCTTTCTGTAGCCTATAGAGTGCCTTTTCATCCCAAAGAGACTAGAAAACTGGAGGGCAGTCTCCAAACTTCCAAACCTGTTTGTATTCAGTGTTGTTTAGGGATCCCCATGGTACCTTCTCTGCCAACACTTCAACTGAATATAACCCAGTTCTCCTACTGAAGCCCTGCCTGGCCACAAAAGATGGCCAGTTTCTGTATCTCCATTACTATAAGGTCACCCTCATAGATTCTAGGAAGCTACCAGTACACTAGGTTTCTATACTAACTCGCAAGTGCCCCATAATTCTAGTTGTTCTCCCTGCACTGGACTCCCTCTCTGTCCCTGTTCATCTTTAGTCCGCCCACAGAACCTATTCTAGTTCCCTTTCCAGGGAGATCCATTCTTATCTCCTGTAGCCCTCCTCTTTACCTATCCTCTCCAGGTCTGTGGACTGTAGCTTGATTATTATTTTCCTAACAATTGATATCCATTTTTAAATCAATGCATACCATATTTGTTTTTCTGGGTCTTGTTTCCCTCGCTTAGGGTGATTTTTTTTTTTCTATTTGAATCTATTTTCTTGTAAATTTCATGGAGTGTTTTATGTGTCTGTGGTGTCCAATCTTTGTGAATCTCTGCATCTGTTTCAGTCAGCTGCTGTGTAGGCTCCTGACTACATGTATAAAAGTATTCTGAATAATATCAGGGATTAATGTTTGCCCATGGGATGAGTTTCAAGTTGTGAAAGGTATAGGTTGACTCTTCCCTTAGTGTCTGCTCCATCTTTGTGCTTGCATTTCTTTTTTCCTTTCCTTTCCTTTCCTTTCCTTTCCTTTCCTTTCCTTTCCTTTCCTTTCCTTTCCTTTCCTTTCCTTTTTGATTTATTTATTATATGTAAGTACACTGTAGCTATTTTCAGACACCCCAGAAGAGGGCATCAGATCTCATTATGGGTGGTTGTGAGCCACCATGTGGTTGCTGGGATTTTAAACTCAGGACTTTGGGAAGAGCAGTCAGTGTTCTTAACCGCTGAGCCATCTCTCCAGCCCCTGTGCCTGCATTTCTTGTTACAGGACAAATTTTGTGTAGAAAGTTTTATGGTTCAAGTGGTGTCCTTAAATCTCCACTGGCTGTCAATCCTGGCTGCAGGAAGTGGCCTCTTCACATTCCACATCCCACTGCTATGCATCTCAGCTCATGTCACCCCCATAGACTCCTGGGTGCCTTTTATCCATGGTCTCCTTCACATGCTAAAGATGCCCCTACATCCCCCCCCCCCAACGCCAGCTGCAGATTTCCTGGTTCTATGGCCCTCTCTCCTGTCTCTCACCACAACTGTTCCTGACTGTTTCCCCTTCCCATTTCTAATCCTGCTTCCCACCAAGTTCCCTCTCCCTGTCTGCCTCCTATAACTGTTTTATTTTGCCTTCTGAAGGAGATTCAACCATGCTCACTTGGGTTAGCTTTTTTGGGTCTGGAATGTAGCATGGATAACCCGTACTTTATGGTTAATAGTTACTTGTGAGTGAGTACATATATGCATGTCCTTTTGGGTCTGGAATACTTCACTCAGGATGATATTTTTTAGTTCTGTTCTTGTGCTTACAAGTTTCATGATGTCCTTGTTTTTAATAGCTGAATATTATTCCATTTTTTTTTTTAAGTGAACCACATTTTCTGTATCCACTGTTCTGTTGAGGGACATCTGGGTTGTTTCCAGTTTCCAGCTATTATGAATAGAACTGCTGTGAACATAGTAAAGCACATGCCTTTGTTGGTATACGACTAAGAAGGTGCCCTAAGGGTAACACTCCCTCCTGTTCAGCTTGAATTAATGGAAGGAGTAGACAAAGTGATTCCTAGTCACTGGAAGGAACTTGAAATAAAACCTCCCAACTGTGGTCCAAGCATGGTAGAGTCGATCAACTTAGAAGCCAAACATGACAGAATCACACATATTGTGCTGGTTCTGGAAACTGAACGATGAAAAATTCAAAGTTATGAACACTTCCTCTATGGTTTCAGTTCAGCAGTATTCTAACCATCTTTTGGCAGAGTCAGAGCCCCAGTGAAGATTCTGTGAGAGTTCATTGTATTGAAGTGAGGATGAAGATTGAGTTGCATTTTGTGAACAAAAATGTTGAGATACCTAAGGCATTGAGAAAACTGTCATGCAGAGATGCACACAGGGAAAGAAATTACCCAAACTGAGAGATTAATGAGAAGTTACAGGAATTGGTCCATCTAAGCCCTTAGAAAGTGAAGTCCAATGTATCTCAAACAAAGGAA
This sequence comes from Mus musculus, assembly GCF_000001635.26. Lineage (NCBI taxonomy): Eukaryota > Metazoa > Chordata > Mammalia > Rodentia > Muridae > Mus > Mus musculus. The sequence goes on along the minus strand of NC_000083.6, from coordinate 94,824,001 downwards.
TATGATTTGGTGTTTGCCCTGCTATGTTTCTTGCCTTGGTCCAATTTCCCCTCCCTATGTGCACATGCCTATCTATTGGAATGAGAAGGGGTATTCTGTGCCATTGTATGTTGGAAAGATATAACTTGTGTTCTGATTTTAAAAGAAGTGGCGATCAAGAAATTTACCTACTATGCCGGGGCCTAGCAAACACAGAAGTGGATGCTCACAGTCAGCTATTGGATGGATCACAGGGCCCCCAATGGAAGAGCTAGAGAAAGTACCCAAGGAGCTAAAGGGAACTGCAACCCTATAGGTGGAACAACAATATGAACTAACCAGTACCGCGGAGCTCTTGTCTCTAGCTGCATATGTATCAAAAGATGGCCTAGTCGGCCATCATTGGAAAGAGAGGCCCATTGGACTTGCAAACTTTATATGCCCTAGTACAGGAGAACACCAGGGCCAAAAAGGGGGAGTGGGTGGGTAGGGGAGTGGGGGTGTGGGAATGGGGGACTTTTGGGATAGCATTGGAAATGTAAACGAGGAAAATACCTAATAAAAAATTAAAAAAGAAATAATAATAAAACAAGACAGAATTTGTGACAAAAAAAAAAAAAAAAAAAAGAAAAAAAAAAGAAATTTCCCTGAGTGTCAGAAGAGACTTTGAACATTTGAACAGTGTAGGAGCTTCTACAGACTATTAGGATCATTGAAGTTACTCCGAATACATTTTCATCACAGGGTGAATATGAACCTATAGTGCCCAGGGTCAGAATGTAGTTGATTGAAACAAAATGTTCCTAGATAAGTTGATATCTTTGAATACTTGTCTGTCCTTCGTGGCTTTCTTTGGTGAGCTTATAGAGACTTTTAGGAGGACCCTTTCCAGATTTTTTTTTTTTTTAATTAGGGGATAGGATTTGTCTGTAGACTCAACAAATTTCTTTCTTTTTTATGTTTTGTTTCTCCAATAATTTATATGTTCATTATCTTCCTGATCACTGTTCCCACTCCAGGTCACCCCCCTCATAGAGCCCCTGTCCCCAATCCCCTCTGTTTCTCCTTTGAGTGGCTGTGGATTCTCCTGCATGTCCCCCAATCATGGTGCATTAAGTGTCTGTTGGGTTAGGTGCATTCTTTCCCACTAAGGCCAGACATGACAGTGTCCTTAAGGGAACAGTTTCCAAAGATAGTCAAGAGCTTTAGGGACAGCCTCTACTCCAGTTCTTGGGAGACCCACATGAAGTCTGAGCTGTTCATCTGCTACATATGTGCCAGGAACCTTAGTCCAGCCTTTGGTTGGTGGCTCAGCCTCTGAGACTCCCCAAGGGTTAGGGGATTCAGGTTAATTGTGTCTGTTGCTCTTCCTGTTGAGTTCCTATCCTGCTCAGGGTCTTCAGTCCTGCCCTGCACACTTTCAGAAGAGTCCCCAAGGTCCATTCAATATTTGGCTATGGATCTCTACATCTGTTTCAGTCAGCTGCTGGGTGGAGCCTCTTAGAGGACAATTATGCTAAGGTCCTGTCTGCAAGCAAAACAAAGTATCTTTAATGTCAATGATTGATTGGTGCTTGCCCATAAGGTGGGTCTCAAGTTGGGTGAGTTATCATTAGCTGTTCCCTCAGTCTCTGCTCCATCTTTGCCCCTGCATTTCTTTTAGATAGGACAAATTTTGTTCTTTGTGGCTACTGTGTCGTGGCTGAAACTGATCATTCAGCTTTCTTCTCATGCTCTTATACATTCACCATTTGGACTCTGTCCCTAAATCACATAAGATACTGTAGAAGCATTTGCTATTCAATACTAAGCCATTTTGCAAGCCTGGCAGTTTCTTTTTTATTTTTAATTTTATTCCTTTTTTTTTTTTTAAAGGACTTATTTAATTTTTTTTGTTGTTGGTTTTGGTTTTGGTTTTTCGAGACAGGGTTTCTCTGTGTAGCCCTGGCTGTTCTGGAACTCACTTTGTAGACCAGGCTGGCCGCGAACTCAGAAATCCACCTGCCTCTGCCTCCCGAGTGCTGGGATTAAAGGCGTGCGCCACCATGCCCGGCTGTTTTTGTTTTTCAAAACAAGGTTTCTCCGTGTAGCCTTTCCTCTTCTGAAGGGGATTAGATGTGGACCAACATGCTTGCCTGATTTTGTTTTTATATTATTAGCTTATGTGCTTGGAATATAGGTTTTTGTACATGCAAGCGTATGCTGTTGTGCAGATCTTCATCCACATCTTGAATGTTGATGTTTGGCAAAGAATATACAGACTATATTCTAGTTCTTAGGATGGCATGTGTTCATGACATCAATACTACCCAAGGCTTAAGAGTCATTGGATTGTAGGTGTGTGACATTTTTCCTACCTGTTGAATTTTCCCAAAGAGTATGAGGTTTTTTGCCAGTGTGCATGAATATGAATATCATGTGTGTCTCATCTTTACTGTTGTCAGATGAACATGTTGTGCCTCGGAACACTTAAACTTGAAGTAATGAGCAGTTGTGGGTCCTCATGTAAATACTGGCAATTGACCCCTTTATATGGAAGATCAGTAAGAGCTTTCCACTGCTGAGCCATCTCCCTTGCCCTATGATGCTCATTTATAATCAACACTTATATTACTAGTATTTTCATCTGTCCATTTGTAACTGTTTAAACATGCATTCTCTTTTTTAAAAATTTATTTATGTTTCAGTTTAAACTGGGCCACTTCAGGTTTTTGCCAGATGACTACAGAACTGTAGTGAATGTGTAATTTTTTGTAGGAACTTCAATAAAGATCTCTGAATTCTTTCTATGTTTTTTTGTTGGCTTGATTGCATTTTGCAGGGGAATGAGGGTCTTAATACGCACCTCTTGCTGTCCTGGAACTCGTAGCCCAGGCTGGCATGGAACTCAATGATATACACCTGCCTGTGCCTCTGGGACTAAAGCCATGAGCAAACATACCCAGCTTGCCCATCACTTTTGTACTTTGTGATTGTTCATCCAATTTCTCTGATGTGTGCTTAATAATGTTGATCTGTTTGCCTCTCTCCTTCACCCTCTATCAATTGTAATTTGTCTTGCAAGGCTATATCCTATTCAAAGGGTTCAGAAGTGACACAGGTGAACACATAATTCAGTTTCCTTCTAAAATAGCTTGCTGATTAGATTATAACTTCTGTGTCAGGAAATAAGTGGAGGAAGCACTAGAATTATGTGAATATATTGTCAAGGAAGCATATATTTATTTTACAGTGATGTTAGTATCATGCTTTGTGTTGTATACATGTATGGGATATTTTAGGATGCAGTGACTTATGATGATGTGCATGTGAACTTCACTGGGGAAGAGTGGGATTTGCTGGATTCTTCCCAGAAAAGTCTCTATGAAGAGGTGATGTTGGAGACCTACCAGAACATCACTGCTATAGGTAAGACTGTGAATTTTCTTTTGCTTTTCAAAATAAGGGAACAAATTTTTTTTGTTATTGATCTTATGTTATTTCAATTGAAAATGAGGAAGAATGAGCTGAGTAAATCAGGTTCACGGAATGTTCACAGCTTTCACAGTACTGTGAAAATTCACTGTAACTTGAATTTTGTCTAATTTCCAATACTATGTCATTCATTTTCTGGTATTGCATTTTAGGCTACAATTGGGAAGACCATCATATTGAAGAACATTGTCAAAATTCTAGAAGACATGAAAGGTAATTTTCTTGTGCAAGCTGATATAAATACAACTAAGGAAATTTTAGTATTTCTTAGAAGCTCTAAAGAAAAACAAGAGTGCAAAACATCAGTCCTTTAAGTGTAGCTATGATTATTATATTTTCACAGAACCATGTACCTCAATGTCAGTTACCTGATTTGTGTTTACAAGGCATTCAAGAAAAAAGATAAGGGTACAGTAACTTAACCAATATCTTTATTTGATTTGTAGCTGCATTAGAGCTATGCTGTAGAACTACCAATCATTCAGTCTCATAACACTTAGATATTGCAAAAGGTATATACATTGAATAGGTTATAGCTCCAAAACCTATTTTTTAAAAGAGTGCATGCCCCATATCTCACTTCACATACCCTTTTTGTTTGTTTGTTTTGTTTTTTGTTTTTAAGAACTATTTATTTTATGTATAAGAGTACACTGAAGCTGTTTTCAGACACACCAAAAGAGGGCATCAGATTCCATTACAGATGGTTGTGAGCAACCATGTGGTTGCTGGGAGTCAAACTCAGGACCTCTGCTCTTAACCACTGAGCCATCTTTCCAACTCCCATCCAAAATCTTCTAATAAGCAAATAGTCCATGGTAAAGTTGGTGATGCTCATATACTTGTAGTGACTTTGCTAAGTTTACTGAGAGGGCAATTTATGAGAGTCAAGAATGTTTCATGGAGAAACTTTAATCCATATTCCACATGTTTATGATGAGCAAAATGTCAAACTATGTGAATGCAGTGTGGAAACTTTTCATTTGTTATTCTTCTTTTAATACATATATCATGTGTCACAATGGATAAAAGCCTTGTGAACATAGGAAAATTGAAAGAAGCAATTCCCCTGTTTCTATCTCAGAACAATGAAAAGATATGTAGTATTCTGCCTTTGGTAGACTATCTGAATATGATACAAGTTTGCAGTTACTTGGTTTTCTGAGTTTACAGGGACAATCCCCAAAGTCAAACTGCAGAAAATCCCTAAGATACTAGGTGTTTGGCAATTATTCTCTTTGTCCTGGTTCACTTTACAAATGTGGTTTGACTCATACTATATGAAAAATTATAAATGCAGTCAGTGTGGTAAAGCTTTGACTTGTTCCATTGATCTTCAGACATGCAAAATACATCATATAAAAATCTCATATACAAAAAGGATGTTATAAATGTGAGTCATGTAATAAATGTTCTTACCATGATGGATATCTTCAAAGGTGTAAAACAACCCATAATGAGGGGGAACACCATGAATATAAACAAAGTGATAAAACCTTAATATCTGATTCATCTTTACCATTAGACCAAATTATAAAATTCATATAGACTGTTAAAATGTTTGAATATGGTAAAACTTTCACATGTGCCAATTATCGTTGCAGGCATGAAAGAAGTCATATTGGAGAGAAACCCTATGAACGTAATCAATGTGGTAAAGCCTTTGCATGTTACAATCATCTCCAAATACATAAGAGAACACATACCGGACAGAAACCTTATGAATGTAATCAATGTGGTAAAGCCTTTTCACGACAGAGTAATCTCCAATATCATAAAAGAACACATACTGGAGAGAAAACTTATGAATGTAATCAATGTGGTAAAGCTTTTGTAAGACCCAGTCAACTCCAAACACATAAAAGAACACATTCTGGAGAGAAACCCTATGAATGTAATCAATGTGGTAAAACCTTTTCACGACAGAGTAGTCTCCAATATCATAAAAGAACACATACTGGAGAGAAAACTTGTGAATGTAATCAATGTGGTAAAGCTTTTGTAAGACCCAGTCAACTCCAAACACATAAAAGAACACATTCTGGAGAGAAACCCTATGAATGTAATCAATGTGGTAAAACCTTTTCACGACAGAGTAGTCTCCAATATCATAAAAGAACACATACTGGAGAGAAAACTTGTGAATGTAATCAATGTGGTAAAGCTTTTGTAAGACCCAGTCAACTCCAAACACATAAAAGAACACATTCTGGAGAGAAACCCTATGAATGTAATCAATGTGGTAAAGCCTTTTCACAAAAGAGTAGTCTCCAATATCATAAAAGAACACATACTGGAGAGAAAACTTGTGAATGTAATCAATGTGGTAAAGCTTTTGTAAGACCCAGTCAACTCCAAACACATAAAAGAACACATTCTGGAGAGAAACCTTATGAATGTAATCAGTGTGGTAGAGCCTTTGCATATCACAGTAATCTCCAGTATCATAAAAGAACACATACTGGAGAGAAACCTTATGAATGTAATCAATGTGGTAAGGCCTTTGCAGTTCAGTATAGTCTCCAACATCATAAAAGAACACATACTGGAGAAAAATGTTATGAATGTAATCAATGTGGTAAAACCTTTGCATTTCAGTATAGTCTCCAATATCATAAAAGAATACATACTGGAGAGAAACCTTATCAATGTAATCAATGTGGTAAAGCCTTTGCACATCACACTAGTCTCCAATATCATAAAATAAAGCATACTGGAGAGAAACCTTATGTATGCACTCAATGTGGTAAAGCTTTTGCAAGACCTAGTCAACTCCAAAACCATAAAAGAACCCATACTGGAGAGAAACCTCATGAGTGTAATCAGTGTGGTAAAGCCTTTGCAGTTCAGTATAATCTCCAAAAGCATAAAAGAATACATACTGGAGAGAAACCTTATCAGTGTAATCACTGTGATAAAGCCTTTTCACAAAATAGTAGTCTTCAATATCATAAAAGAACACATACTGGAGAGAAACCTTATGAGTGTAATCAATGTGGTAAAGCCTTTGCAGCACACTATAGTCTTCAAATACATAAAAGAATACATACTAGAGAGAAACCTTATCAATGTAATCAATGTGGTAAAGCCTTTGCACATCACACTAGTCTCCAATATCATAAAAGAACACATTTTAGAAAGAAACATTAGAATGCAATCAATGTTGTAAAGACTTTGGATGTAAGACTAATCTCCAAAGACATAAAAGAACATATACTGGACAGAAACCTTATGAATGTAATCAATGTGGTAAAGCATTTAAAAGTCACAGTCATCTACAGCAACATAAAAGAACACAGAGGAAAGAAACCTGGTTATTGTTTACATATTGACATAAGGAGATACAAGTATGTTTAAAATTGACAAGGAATGGATTGTGATTGCTACTCTTGGTTTTCAATATAAGATATAAAATGGAAAGCATAGGTCCAGGCATGGTGGTACATGCCTTTAAACCCTAGGAGATGAGCATCAAGCATCTGAGTTCAAGTCCATCCTGATACAGAACAAGTTGCAGATGAAGAAAAGCTTAGGTCTAGGCCTGTGGATACAGAGCCTCCAGATCTCTGAGTTCAGGACAGCCAAGCTGAGGCAGTAAAGGAGTTGGAGAAGAGAAAACTGGTGATAATGTAATAGAAGGGGCCATGTCCCAGGCCCAGCAAGCAGCAGAACCCAGCAGCTTTGTCCATGTGGCTCTGGCTTTAGAAGCAAAAATAGAAGGGGCTACTGGAAAAATTGATGCTTGTTAGCTGTAGCTAAGAGATTAGAAGTGATGAAGAAGAGACCAGCATCACTGAGATGAAATCTTCTAGGAAGTGTTTTCTGAGAGGACAAAGAAGCTGTGTTCCAGAGATAGCCACATTGTACCTTGTGTTGCAGCTGAACTTGGTCACATGTAAGAATCACCCAGGTGGTACTGGTTTTGAAGGCATGAAGGTGTCCTGCAGAGGCTTGGCACCATGAAGGGAGCATAAATGAGGCTATCAGTGAAGCCTAGTTGCAACAGAAGAACCCAGCATTTTGAAGATGCCAGTCCCATGGGATGAGCAGGACGAACAGCAGCAGAAGTAGAGTGGAGTCAACCAGAGCTTAGAGTGATACAGAGGGCAGAGCTGGAGAAGTGGCCCGATCTCTTTGGAGGAACGCAGAAGATCATGTGTGGATCCTAGACCCTGGAACAAGAAACTGTAACACTGAGATTGCCTCAGAGACCCCAAGATCTTTGTGATGCCAGAACTGTGGAGTCCTGCTCAGGAAAACTGCTTTCAAGGAATAAAACCAGCCAAAGAGAAAAAATTGTACTGCAGTGAACAAAGCAGAAAGGACTTGTAGATCTGAAGAATGCTTTAACATAAGATATGGAGATGTAGAATTTGGAGATTTCCCAGCTGGCTTTTGGTCTTGTTTTGGTCCAGTATTTCCTCACAATATCATTTAGGAATGGTGAAGTATATCTTGTGTAGTTGGAACTATATGTTTTTTGATTTTCTTTTTTTTGTTGTTTTTTTTTGTTTGTTTGTTTTTTTTTTTGTTTTTTTGAGACAGGGTTTCTCTGTAGCCCTGGCTGTCCTGGAACTCACTCTGTAGACCAGGCTGGCCTCAAACTCAGAAATCCGCCTGCCTCTGCCTCCCGAGTGCTAGGATTAAAGGTGTGCGCCACCATGCCTAGCTCTTGATTTTCTTTTTTAGGGGATTAGTTACATGATTGGATGAATCTCAGAAGAGACTTTGAACTTTGAACTTTTAACATTTTTGAGACTGGTATAGATGATGGGGACTTTTAAAGTTGGACCTCATGTAGTTTTCATTATGCTATGTTTAAGTATGGTCCCCATATATTCCTGTACTCCAACAAGCTTATAGGGGCCAGGTAGTGGAATGTGGGAGTTTAAATATGTTTGTCACAGGGAGTAGCTCTATTCAGAAGTGTGACCTTGTTGGAGGAAGTGGATCAGTCTGGTGGTAGGCTTTGAAGCTCTACTCAGTGCAGAACAGACCCTCCTGGTAGCCCCCTGAAAGACAGTCTCTTCCTGGATGCCTTTAGATCAAAATGCAGAACTCTCAACTCCTTGTCTGCCTGCATGTTGCCATGCTTCCTGCTATGATGAAAATAGACTAAACCTCTGAAACTGTAAGCCAGCCCCAGTTAAAGGTTTGCTTTTATGAGAGTTGCCTTGGCCATGATGTCTATTCCTAGCAATGGAAATGCTAAGACAGAAACCCTGTGAGTATATGGTGAAGCCTTTGCACAATTCTGTAGGCTTCATCATCATGAAAGAATATGTACTGGAGATAAACCTTTTGATTGTATTCACTATGGTTAAGCTTCTTACTATGGTTAAGAAGGAATGAGTTTGACAGATAGTTATCATTCTGTCTGTTTAGACGGTGAGCATCACACAGGAGTTTATGACAAGCTCATTCTTAGGAACTGTCTACATCTGTTAAATCAGAAGTTTTGCTCTCAGCAATGTAAAATCTGTAACATTCAGGAAACAAGCCCAGGTCACTTTCTTGTATTAGTTCTCACGACTTTGGATTGTGAATTACAGTTTCCTGCTCGTTTAATTCCAAAGGAGTTGTCTAGCTTCTCTTTAAGGAAAACTGAGGTTTAAACAACTATATAAAAAATAGAAATACGTATGTAATGTTATACAGCATTGCTCCATTAATTTTATGTGAAACATATACAATGTGATACATCAAAATGTTAAATGTCTAAATTTGTTCTCCAAAGCAAAAATGAAAGGGCCACCATCTAAGTAAGACTGGTTATTTGATCAGAATAAAATGAAGATGAGTCACCTGTCATCCATTGCTATCATCTTTCTTCATTCAGCTCAGTGTCTTCCTGAGGCGCCCAGCTTGTTATCTACTAATGAGAAGTTAGGTTATTTTATAATTTAGGCCACCATGAATCTAACTACAACAAGCATTAGAATTCTGATACTTCTTTAAGTTAATTCCAAATGCATGGAAAATATATGGAGGCCATTTCTGGGATTCCTAGCAATTGTGTCATTTTATGAGAACTCTGTATACTGTACTCACATATAATCATAGGAGAATAAGAATGAACAGAGAACATGGTTCTGTTTTTTTTTTTTGGTAGGTAATGATGTTATATGGATGTAGATAATATGTTCAAATGCATCAGATATGTACACTATTTACATGCCATTTTACCTCAAGTATAACCACACAACACTGTTGCACTAATTTTAGTTGATATCTGTAGAGAATCCCAATGTCTGCCATAAAAAATTGTTTTTGTATGATAATAAGCAGTTACATGTGACATTCAGATTCATTGTTCAATTCTAAACCACATTTAATTTTCAATTTTTGTCTTTTCAATTAAATCATATTTGGTGGTATTTATGTGATGAAAACAACATGTTTTGTGCTACCAAATTCTATCCTAAGCTCCCTTTTCTATGGCTCTGTACACTTTTTTAAAAATCATTTTCAGTTTTATACACTTACTGTAGTTTGATAAATAAGTAATTATGTAGAATAATGTCTTTTACCTTTTTATACTACCATAAAAACTATTAAAATGATGTATTCCCTCCCAAAAAAGGATGCTTGCTATGCTCAATTTGCAGCACACATTCAATAAAATCCAAAGAAAATTCATAAGAATTTATAAAAGGAGAGCTGATATCAAATCTATATGGCATGTGAAATAACTCAATAAAATTTTCAGTGAGATTACTAAGGAATGATACACACTTTGATACAATGTGATTTTTGTTCTTACCACAAAGGTACAACAATCAAGAATGTGTACAATATTTGAGAAAGAATGAAGGCAAGGACTAAAAAATATTAACCCTAAAAATAAACATGCTGGGCTGGTGAGATGGCTCAGTGGGTAAGAGCACCCGACTGCTCTTCCGAAGGTCCAGAGTTCAAATCCTAGCAACCACATGGTGGCTCACAACCATCCGTAACGAGATCTGACTCCCTCTTCTGGAGTGTCTGAAGACAGCTACAATGTACTTACAGACCCTCCTGGTAGCCCCCTGAAAGACAGTCTCTTCCTGGATGCCTTTAGATCAAAATGCAGAACTCTCAACTCCTTGTCTGCCTGCATGTTGCCATGCTTCCTGCTATGATGAAAATAGACTAAACCTCTGAAACTGTAAGCCAGCCCCAATTAAAGGTTTGCTTACATATAATAAATAAATAAATCTTAAAAAAAAACATGTTTTCATCCAAAGAATTAAGAAAAATCCAACAGAAAGAACATGTACTTGACCAATGTTATGTTTGACTGTACATGTATAGAAATTAACTAAACACAGACTTTACAACTCCTACAAAAATAATTAAAAGTGACTCCTAAACTCTATATTTCTGACTCTCCAGTTCCTACTAATCTATCTTTCAAGCAGAGGCCTCATGTTCTAGAGCTCTCTTTGGGAACAGAGGTGATCAGAAAGGTAGGCAAGGGCTCTGAAGCCCTTCAGGCACCCTTGTGGTTTCAGGCAACACCAGCCTTACTGAAGAATACACAAAACCAAGTTGAGGATTAATCTAATGTCTGCTTTTTGACACAGGGTTTGCAACACAGCAAGTAGAACTTGCCCTGTCCACCCAGCCAATACCATACACACCTAGAAAACTTCTACAACTAGAAACTCCAGTTGCACCTGGAATTGAATTTCCCAGAATCATGCTGGGGTCAATGGTGGTATCAGAAAGGTAAAAATATTCTGATCAAGTATTGCTAAAAGATGATCCCCATCACTGCTTTTACACCACTTTCAAACACTTTACAAAATTTGCCACACAAAAGTGAATGTGTTTGAGCCTATTCCTAACCCCTAACCCTTATTATCTAATTATCTATTTATTATAACTTATATCTAAGTACACTGTAGCTGTCTTCAGACACACCAGAAGAGGGTGTCATATCTCATTACAGATGGTTGTGAGCCACCATGTGGTTACTGGGATTGAACTCAGGACCTTCGTTAGAGCAGTCAGTGTTATTACCCACTGAGCTATTCTTTAACCCCTAACCCTAACCACTAATGCTAATCCTAATCCTAATCCCTAACAGCAACCCTAACCCTAGACCTAACCTAACCCTAATCCTTTTATCTGTTGACTCTTCTCAATGATGACTGGACACAGTGTAGAATTAGGCTTAGATTACTGCCAGTTTGTCATTAATGTTTGTCTGAGGACAGAGACTTTAATCCCATATGGATTTCCTTCAAGTCTCATACTCTAAGTCCCTTAAATACCTCACTTATTCCTTCAGAACCTCCAAAGATTTGTAGGTTTTTTTCTCAAGTTGGAAAGTTCCTTCATAATCTATATATAAATCCTACTTTGTTAAAACTATTTCAATGTTTACATCATTCTAACATTTTATATTTGTTAATACCATAAGATACAATATGTTTAACAAATAAATCCGCAATCTATTGTAAGAATATTCCGGGGAGAGAAATAAGCAATGTTTATCCCCTCTTTCTAAGTTTTCAATGGCACCACATTTCAAAATTATCATAGTTCAACCAAAGGTGCCAGTGAAATTATTGGGTTTTACATACAGAATATTGACAAGGTGTTTCTTATGAGACCTGTATATCCTAGAATCAGTTGCAATAAAAATGCTTTACTCATTATGTATGGAGACAATTTCACATTACATAAATAGTTATATCTCTTCCCCCTTTTAAAAATACTGGTCAGCCATGTCCTTTTTTTTTTTTAAAATATAAATAAAGAATTAGTATTATTTTAAAAGTCCTGCTGTGATTACTTTATCCAAGGTATCTGAAGGCATGAAGATAGTTGTATTCTAATTTAGAAGATAGGAAAGAAGCTCCATGCTGGATCTTTAAATTATTATACTGTTTTTTAAATAAGGCTGTAGTGATTATGAATATCTTTTAAATTATTAAACTGTTTATGTCTGTATATTCATATATATATATGTAATATTTAAAAGCACATATTCGTTATTCTTATATGAGTAAGGACACTGTCCACTATGAATAACATATTCTGGTCTAGGAGTAGTAAACACTTTAAAAGTAATTCAGAGTCTAATATGTATCTATGAGGGAATCAGGTTTCTTTGAACTTGGGATTCTGCATATTCCACTTATATAGATCACTAGTGGAAAAGGGGATGTGTGTCCTGTATTGTCTGCCCTGCCCACTGTTGGGGGAGGGGGGCAGTTGCCCACAAGGGCAGTGCCAGTGTGGTGGAATCTGTCTGCTTTGGTATGTGGGATCCTGTGTGAGGAGGGCTAGCTATCTTCCCTCCCTCTTCCCCAGGGCCTGGATCAGCATCTGCCTTTTGCAAGGGATGGGTGTGGACCAGGATAGAGTGATAAGGGACTAGAAAGGAATTTTCCTCAGGAGCTGATGGAACAGCTGGCTTAAGATTCTTTGACAATTCCATCAACTTGAACTGTAAGATCATTGGGGTAGGTGGTAGGAAAGGCTTTAGCTAGTAGGGGGGCTCTCTACCAGATATTGCCAGACCATGATGTATGGAACCTGGTCGGGTGCCCAGGATTTACATACACAATACTTTGAACCAAGTAGATAGTAGGGAGGTGGGAAGTGTGTCCTCCTGGGCATCCCACTTTGAAATCTGGACATTCTTTCCTGCAAAAAAACAGTCAGTCTCCCCAACAATACTGTCAAGCCCAAATTCCCCATCAGGTGTTTGAAGTCCTTGAAGTGTGACTGGACTAGCTCCAGTGGGGTGTAGCTAGTGGTCTGTTCCATGGTAGTTCTCAAGAAAATAAAAAGAAGTAAAATGCAAAGATGGAAACATGAAAACAAGCCTACGGGGGCATCCAGAAAAGAAATCAAAAGGAAGCTGATGGCAGCCTATCCCAAAAAATGGGCTCTGCCAATCAGGAAGGTTTTGCCAGTCTTCACCAAAGCCTGTGTTGGACTGGCGTTCTCTGACTCCAAAGGAAAGGAGTCCAGAGACAGCAGCCTATTCCTGGAGCGGGCTCCGCCAGCTGGGAAGAACCTGTTAGCTTCCATCAGAATTTGTGTTGGAATGGAGCTCTCTGTATGCAACTGAAGGGAGCTGGACAGCATCCTCCAAGCTCCCAGGCCAGAAGGAAATTACCAGCTTGTCTGACCTACTTCCATTGGCCTCCAGGTTGTGAAGACAAAAGAAAAGAAATTACCCCACACTGAACAAGACAAAAGACTACTCAGAACTTGACATAGCCAAGATACACACAGCAAACTCAGGCACACCCTGACTTATCCATTGCTAGAAGAGTCAATTGCTCTAAAAAATAACAATAACAAAATCCTCTCTACTATCAAGTCAAGGGGGACCTCTTTATTTCCCTGCCAAAGAACCAAATGTAATGGTCTGGAAAATTGCTGAAGGACGTCCCCAGACTTAGATAGTATGCAAAAATGAAGAATGTTTATTCTGCAGAAACAACCAGCATTCAAGGACTTAATCATTCTCTAGAATGATGACCCCAGATAAAGGCATGCAAGCCTTCTTATAGGGAACCAGGAGACACTCTAGAAGGATTAGGTATTCTAAAATTGCATTGGTGGGTTCTAGGGGGTCGTAGAGCCTTATAGTCCATTCTGAGATAAGATATTTCTCCATTTTTGTGGTTATCCCCAGGCTGTTCTTTGGGAGAGGATTTTATGATCTTGTGCTGGCTGGATTTTATGGTCTGCTTCAGAACTGGTGTCATATGTCCTAGTTTCTAGGACTTATGGTCTATTCTTGAAGCTGGTATCTTACAGTCTTTTTGGAAATCAGGCCTGGTCCTCAAAATGGAGACAATTGGGGTTTATATTATCCTTTCAAAACAACACACAAGATCTGGACAAACTGGTGTGAGTGCTTATAACACAGAATGTTGCTTTTTTTTTTTTTTTTTTTTTGGTCTGAAAATGCACAACTTGAGAGAAAAGGTATGGATAATATTTGGTGTCCTCTAATACATATGTCTAGACCATGAACAATACCAAAAATAAAGCCTCTTTAAACGTTTAAAATAATTTTGGGGATTAAAATTAAATCATCTCAACTTTCTCATTTTTTCTACTGTTAAGTCTCAAACACTAGGACAAAGAGCTGAGGTGCCTATTTAACAATTCAAAGCAGACCTTGCTCTCTGGTTCTTCTTGACAGTTGTCAGTTCCTATCTATTAAAAAGGTATACCAGTCTGACCTATTCTCCCTCTAGCCCAGGGGTTGGTCTGTCCTTCTCCCACCTGCCCTTCCTTATGTAATCCAACCATTTTAGTTACCTAGTCTTTTTCATTCTATTATTTGCTCTCCTGACTCATAAGTTATTTCTTTGCCAGGGAAATGAGCCAATTCAAACCAGATTAGATTATATTAAAATGCAGGTTTATTGGGAAACTGCTTTGGGGGGAGTTCAATGTACAATTGCCCTAGGCCAGGGAAGTCACCTTGGGGAGGAGGGTGATGAGGGGGAAGTGAAAGAGAAAAGGCTTGTGCACAGAGAGGAGAAGGGAAAGAGACTGAGAACAGAATGTCTGGGCTGGAAAGTTCAGGGTTGGGGGCAGGCTATGCTAGGTAATGCACCTTAGTCCTTTGTCTGGAACACTAGCCTCTTGGTCTGACTCTTCCCTCTCACTTCTTCTTTCTCCTTATATGGCTCAGGGTCATATCTACTCAGAACTTTCCCAGATGTCCCTGTGTCTGGCTATGCTCTCCCTTTTATCTATAATACAATTTCTAGTCCACCATACATAGGAGCAGCCATGCCCATTCCTTTCCTTTTCATTTTTGTTTTTCACTCACTTGGCGATAATTGCTTCTTGTTTCAAATTCATGGCAACTTTTTGCTTTAATTGTTGATACTGTTTGATTTAGCACAAGTTTGGCTATAGGATGTCCTATTAGCATTCTGTCTAAGCTCTACCCCACAGTTGCCTGGCAACAGCCAGGTAGGCCTGACCCACTATAAAAGGGGCTGCTTGCCCCACTTCTCTCTCGTTCTCTTGCTTCCCTCTTGCCCTCTTGGGCTCTTCCCTTCCTCCTCCCTTCCCTATTTCCTTCCCTGTCTCCATGTGTTCATGGCCAGCCTCTACTTCTATACTCTCTCCGTCTCTCTGCCTTTCTTTGCCTCTACTACCCTCTTAACTCCCCTCCCCATGCCCTGAATAAATTCTATTCTGTACTATACTGTCATGTGGCTGGTCCCTCAGAGGGAAGGGATGTCCTGGCATGGGCCCACTGAGACATGCCCTTCCCTCCATACTTCTCCACACCCCTCCATAGAACATATTCTTTATCTATCTTTTTATAAACAGACCTCTTCCCACCTCTGGGAGACTAGGAAGTTCTACTAAAATTGAAATTTCTCAGTAGGGCTCTGTCTGTCCCTTGGGTGGAAGGGCAGAACTGGGAAGGCCTCAGATGTCTTGAGTCATTTGATTTCTGATCCCCTAGTACTGGATCTGCCTCTGTCCAGAGGCCCAACTGGGTTGTCTAAGCTAATGAGAGACTCTTGACAGGCCTAGCAATCAGGAACACCAGTGGGAAGAAGCTTGCAGGTTCTTTCCAGGATTTTTCTGATGCAGTGAGGGAGACCATAAGCAATGTCATGATGAGTATGGGGGCCATTGTCCCCAGACCAGATGGAGCATATCTGCTGAACTGTCAGAGTCTGATCTGCTTGGACTGAGATGGCCTGTGGGTGAGAATGTGGTTCAGTTGGTCCATGTGGTGACTTGGGCAGAGGCCCTTGGCCTCTTACCCTACCTGAGTGTGGATTCCCTAGATGAGTGGGTGAAAGGGGGAACAGTATGGGAGGAGACTGAAAGTCACTGCAGCCCTGACAGTGAAAAGCTTTCATGCTTAAAATATTCCAGTGTGCACACACAGGTGTTGGTTTTAATATGCAGTAGGAAGACAGATTAGAAAACTCAAGGTATGTCCTCTACAAATTTTGAAACTTGCATTTCACATTCACTTTTGTGTGACCTTGGTGTGAATTTCAGGGAAATTCAATTTCAGATTACAAAGGGAGTTTCCGAGATGCAGAGGTTTCCTAGGTGTGCATTGTGTTCAGTAGGTGGATAGAGCAACTTCTCCATCTTGTGCCATAAACCATATGGTAGAAAGCAGACACTAGATTATTCTTCAGCATGTTTTTTTTGCACATGCTTCAGTGGGGCTGGGTTAGCCTGAAACTACAAGTTCCTAGTTGCCTACAGAACTGTAGTCCACCTTTCTGATCGCCTCTGTTCCCAAAGAGAGCTCTAGAACATGGGGCCTCTGCTTGAAAAAAAAATCAGTGGTGACTGGAGGGTCAGAAATATAACAGTTTAGGGGTTACTTTTAATTATTTCTGTAGGAGTTGTGAAGTCTCTGCTTATTTAATTTCTATAGACATACAATCAAAGGTAACATTGGTCAAGTTTATGTTCTTCCTGCTGGAGACTTCTTAGGTATTTGAATGAAAACTTGAGTTTATTTTTAGGGGTAACATTTTTTGGCTTTTTAACTCCATGTCCTTATTCTTTCTCACTTATGTATATTATCATATCACCTGCCAATTAGGATTGAGTTTTTTCCTTTACAAATTATATCCCCTTGATCTCTTTCAGTTGTCTTATTGCTCTGGCTAGAACTTCAAATACAATGTTGAATAGATATGAAGAGAGTAGACAGTCTTGTCTTGTTATTGATTTTAATGGAATTGTTTTGAGTTTCTCTTCATTTAATTTGATGTTGGCTATAGGCTTGCTGTAAGTTTTCTTTATTATGTTTAGTTATGTCCCTTGTGTGTCTGATCTCCTTAAGACTTTTATCATGACTTGGTGTTGGATTTTTGTCAAAGGCTTTATTGGTATCTAATGAGATGATCCTGTGTTTTATTGTTTGTCTGTTTGTTTCCTGTCTGTTTATTTATATGGTGGATTACATCTACTGATTTTTGAATATTGAACCATCTCTGCATCTCTGGGATGAAGCCTACTCTAACATTGTGGGTGATCTTGTTCTCTGTTCTTGAATTAAGTGTAAAAGTATTTTATTGAGTATTTTTGCCTTTATGTTCATGAAGGATATTGGTCTGTAATAGCCTTTCTTTGTTGAATATTTATATGCTTTGCATATCAGGGTAATTGTGGTTTCATAAAATGAATTGGTAATGTTTCTTCTGTTTTTGTTTTTTAGAATACTTTGAACAGTTTTTGTGATAAAGCTTCTTTGAAAGTCTGGTTGAACAATCCCTGGCTGTTTTGGTTGGGAGTCTTTAAATGCATTTTTCTATTTCTTTTTTTTTTACAAGACAATTAAGCAAACTTTTATTGAAGCTTACATTGTGGTACAGAAATACATTTCAGCTGATTAAAAGTCCAACACCAACAAAGAGAAATTATGGCACCAAAACTTCCCCACCTGTAATTAGACTAGATCACTAGTTTACCTACAGTTGTTCTAGGCTTTGTTCCACACAAACCTATGTAATTCTCAACATTAGGATTCTTAATTTAAGATGGGGAAATCAGACCTCAAGCCAAAATCTACTGGGTTACAAAATCCAGCTTAAATAAGCACTGGCCCTCCAAATAGCAATTCAAAATAGGTGCTGTGCTCATTACAGAATCAGACAGATAAAGTTGACCGAAAGCTTCCCCAAAGAAGCCTTCAATCAACACCGTGTAGAAAGAGTCTAGACAGTGTTCCAACCACTTGATCTCAAACCAAGTAGACTCTGTTTAGAAATGCTAAAAAAGTGTTTTGTTATAAATACGGAAGGAACAAAACATCACTGCGCCAGTCCAGAAACTACCAAGAAAACAGGAGGGCAATAAATAGGGAGTTTAGTCCAGTTCTTTTCTGTTTAAGTCCCACCAACATGCTGACTCTTCAACGCCCATTATTCCTAGTGCCATTAAGTAGATTCAGAATATTGTGCCGTTCCATCCATTCATACATTCACTATCTGGCTGAGTAACCTGGAGAGGCCTCCTCCCTCTGGTCAGTCATTCATCTGATCATCTGAAGGCCATGGTGAAAGGAAGACCAGAGACCAGCCGATGGCAGGACAGGTGGAAACCACAGATTCTCTTTCGAATCAAAATCTCCTTTAGTAAAACCTGGTGGCAACGGCAGCACTTACTGAGGTCAGAATGCTTAGGACTACATTTCTGCTTTGACATAGTGGACATTCCTATCACTTAGTAAGTTAGTTAAGGCATGGTAGGCACTCCATTAATGCTAATTAAGGTGCACTGCACAGCCTATCATTTTCATGGAGTTTTCTTTAATAGGCACTCCATTAATGCTAATTAAGGTGCACTGCACAGCCTATCATTTCCATGGAGTTTTCTTTAATGGGTTCTCCTTGCTCATCGCCCTGGAGACTGAGTTCTTTTCATTTGATACATTCAGTTTTGTCATTTATCTTCCACAGAAGTTCATGCCAATAAAGAGACCACATTTTTATGTCTTAGGAAAAAAATTAAGCAAGGAACCATCTCCAAACTCTCATCTGAGGTATAAAATTATAATATAAGCCCACAGTGTAACAGTGTATTGCTTCATCAAAGGCGGTGGAAAAACCATAGGACTCTAAATGCAGGAGCAACTATTTTTTTTTCTTTCCATTTTTTATTAGGTATTTATCTCATTTACATTTCCAATGCTATACCAAAAGTCCCCCATACCCACCCACCCCCACTCCCCTACCCGCCCACTCCCCCTTTTTGGCCCTGGCGTTCCCCTGTTCTGGGGCATATAAAGTTTGTGTGTCCAATGGGCCTCTCTTTCCAGTGATGGCCGACTAGGCCATCCTTTGATACATATGCAGCTAGAGTCAAGAGCTCCGGGGTACTGGTTAGTTCATAATGTTGATCCACCTATAGGGTTGCAGATCCCTTTAGCTCCTTGGGTACTTTCTCTAGCTCCTCCATTGGGAGCCCTGTGATCCATCCATTAGCTGACTGGTGGGCATCCACTTCTGTGTTTGCTAGGCCCCGGCATAGTCTCACAAGAGACAGCTACATCTGGGTCCTTTCGATAAAATCTTGCTAGTGTATGCAATGGTGTCAGCGTTTGGATGCTGATTATGGGGTGGATCCCTGGATAAGGCAGTCTCTACATGGTCCATCCTTTCATCTCAAACAGCAGAACATAAAACAAGCAACTGGAGTCATTTTCTTACAAAGACTCAACTTGTGGAAAAAAAAACTTTAATTACCATTGCATAAAACACCTGTATGAAGTAAAAATTGGTTTTGAGTAACATTAGTAGAGAATATGCCCTAGAAAGTGGAGGTAACTGGATGTAAAAACTCTGGCAGCAATTTAATAGAACAGTCGCAGATGTCAGCTGAGGCCACATCTAATAGGAACTAAAGCCTTGTCTGTGGGGAATGATGCCTGCAGAAATATTACACTGTGCATAAACCAAATTGTATCATTTTCACAAGTGTTGTACAGATTCATACAGTTCTTCTCTACATGCACTTCAGTTCCACAGCAAGAGTGGCATAGAACACCTAAACACAGAAGAGAGCATTCATGCAAGATACCTAACTCCTTGATATAATAATGCATACACTTCAAAATGATTACACTATCATTACACCTAGGGCTTTCTGCAACTACAAGGTGGTGGTCATGGTCAGCATGACCCTCAGGATCAGCATCTAGAAAGCAGCTACCACCTCCTGTGTGTCTTCTCTTTTTGTGTTTTTTTCTTCTTCATTTTTCCTAATCAACTCTGCTGTTGTTGCTGTTTCTTAGCAAAACTGGTAAAAACAAAATTGTAATCGTTGAACATAGCACTCTGGCAATCAAGACCTTTAAAGCCATCAATCTTCTGGGGCGAAGAAAGCACTGTGCGACATTTAGAACTCTGATTAACAAACAAGGTGGTCACAAATTTTCCTGGCTTGAAGACTTTCACAACTTTCCTGATCAGATCGTCATAGGAGGTCTGACTTAGGTTTGTTTCAAAGCTAACATAAGAAAATTCTGGTTCTGGAGTGATGTGAATAGTCCAATATGTTCCATCTGATTTCATTCCATTCGTCAAGTAGCTACAAGGATTGAATAGTGTGACATCAATGACAGAACCTGGTATCAGGTCATGAATTCCATTCTCACGAGTGACATCCTTTGCAGTAACACCATCTTTCATGTAAACTGGTCCATAACTGCTGGGTCAAGCTCACTCATCAGAATTTCCAGGGTTTGATCTGGCTGACTGATTACTCGGCTCTCTGGGAAATCCAAAGTATACAAGTACCAGCAGTCAGAATTCATGCATCCCATACAATATGCTGCTCCATTTGGGAAAATTGCATTAAGAAACTCAATTTCTTCCTGGAAATTCTGGTTATGAAACAAATGGATTTAACAGATAGCTACAGAACATTTCACCCTAAAACAAAAGAATACACCTTCTTCTCAGCACCTTATGGTACCTTCTCCAAAATTGACTATATAACTGGTCACAAAACAGGCCTGAACAAATACAAGAAGATTGAAATAATACCATGAATCCTATCAGATCACCTAAGATGGCCTAAGGCTGGTCTTCAATAACAGCAAAAGCTACAGAAAGCCTACATACACATGGAAACTGAACAGTTCTCTACTCTATGACAACTTAGTCAGGGAAGAAATAAAGAAATTGAAGACTTATTGGAATTTAATGAAAATATTGACACAAATTTATGGGACACAATGAAAGTGTGCTAAGAGGAAACTAAGTGCCCAGGTAAAGAAACTGGAGAGATCTTACACTAACAACTTAATAGCACACCTGAGAGCTCTAGAACAAAAAGAAGCAAACTCACCCAAGAGGAGTAGGCAGGAAATAGTCAAACTCAGGGCAGAAATCAACCAAATAGAAATAAACAAAGAAAACAATACAAAGAATCAACAAAACCAAAAGCTGGTTCTTTGAGAGAATAAACAAGATAGATAAATTCCTAGCCAAACTAAAGGGCCCAGAGGCAGTATTCAAATTAACAACATCAGAAAAGAAAAGGGAGACATAACAACAGAAACAAGAAATTCAAAAAATCATCAGATCCTACTATAAAAGACTATATTTGACAAAATTGGAAAATCTAGATGAAATGGATGGTTTTCTAGACAGATGCCACATACCAAAGTTAAATCAAGAGCAGGTAAACTATCTAAACAGGCCCATATCACACAAGGAAATAGAAGTCATTAAAAACTTCCCAACCAATAAAAGTCCAGAGCCAGATGGGTTTAGTGCAGAATTCTACCAATCCTTCAAAGAAGACCTGATACCAATTTTCCTCAAACTATTCCATAAAACCGAAACAGAAGGAACACTACCTAACTCAATTTATGAAGCCACAATTACTTTGATATCTAAATGACACAAGGACCCAACCAAAAAAGAGAACTTCAGACGTATCTCGCTTCTGAATATTGATGCAAAAATACTCAATAAAATTCTTGCAAACCGAATCCAAGGACACATTAAAACCATCATCCACCACGATCAAGTAGGCTTCATCCCAAGGAAGCCAGTGTGGTTTAATATACGAAAATTTATTAACGTAATTCACTATATAAACAAACTCAAAGAAACAAAATCACATTATCATCTCCTTAGATGCAGAAAGAGCATTTGACAAAATACAACACCTCTTCATGTTAAAACTATTAGAGAGATTAGGAATTCAAGGCCTATGCCTAAACATAGTAAAAGCAATTTACTGCAAACCAACAGCCAATATCAAATTAAATGGAGACATACTTGAAGCAATTGCACTGAAATCGGAGACAAGACAAGGATGCCCACTCCCCCCTTATCTATTCAATATAGTACTCGAAGTGTTAGTTAGAACAATAAGACAGCTCTTAAACTTTCACCTTTCTTACTCTCTTGCCCTCCTTCTCTGTCTTCCTTCCCCCCTCTCTTCACGTGACTATGGTTGGCCTCTCTCCCTCTTTCTAACTTCTCTCTTTCTCCCTGCTGTTCTGATAGAACCTAGTAGGGAAACCCCTACTCACTTCCCCATTCGGCGTGCACCCAAAAAAATCACGAAGGACCATCTTGATGTAATTACATGAGGTGGTTTAATTACAGAGCTCCGGACTGACATCCATCCCACACAGGAGATAATGGATGTTGGCCCTGAGGCTCGAAAGCTAGAGGTTTTTATGGGGTAAGAGGCTTAGGGGTGTGGAATTCAGCATAGCAATACACTATTGGCTTATTCAAACATCAGCAGAAAAATTACATGTACATACAGGGTGTCAGAGTTCTGTGAGTTGTTGACTCAGTTCAGATAGCCCTGTTATGTCTTCACATTGCTATTCATCTTTAAGGTTAAGCTGTTCCCAGGAATGTTTTAACTACGGGGCATACCCAGGTTTGTTTTTCTCTTTTCTCAGCCCCAGGCAGCCTCTAGGCTCACAACCAACCAGCAATTTCTGAGTACTTTATATGACTTATAGGTCTTGAAATTTCATCTTTCTTTCAGTTCTACAATAAATCTCTAAAACCATAAAAAAAGAACAATAAGACAACTAAAAAAGATCAAGGGGATACAAATTGGTAAAGGAGAAAAAAAGGTATCACTATTTGCAGATGATGTGATAGTATATATAACCAGCCCCAAAAATTCTACCATAGAACTTCTCCAGCTGATAAACAACTTCAGCAAAGTGGCTGGGTATAAAATTAACTCAATAAGTAACCTTCCTTTATACAAAGATTAAACAGACTGAGAAAGAAATTAGGGAAACAACTCCCTTCATAATAGTCACAAATAATATAAAATATCTTAGGGTAGCTCTAACCAAACAAGTGAAAGACCTGTTGACAGTAGCATCAAGTCTCTCAAGAAAGAAATAAAAGATCTCAGAAAATGGAGAGATCTCCCATGTGCATGGATTGGCAGAATTAACATAGTAAAAATGGTCATCCTAGCAAAGGCAATCTATAGATTCAATGCAATCCACATCAAAATCCCAACACAATTCTTCAAAGGCATGGAAAGAACAATTCTCAAATTCATCTGGAAAGGCAAAAAAACCCTTTTTGTAATAGCAAAAACAATTCTTAACAATAAAAGACCAGTTGGGGGAATCCCCACCCCTGACCTCAAGCTTTACTACAGAGCAATAGTAATAAAAACTGAATTGAAGACCCAAAAATAAAACCACACACTTACAGTCTGTCTTAGTCAGGGTTTCTATTCCTGCACAAACATCATGACCAAGAAGCAAGTTGGGGAGGAAAGGGTTTATTCAGCTTACACTTCCACATTGCTGTTCATCACCAAGGAAGTTAGGACTGGAACTCAAGCAGGGCAGGAAGCAGGAGCTGATGCAGAAGTCATGGAGGGATGTTCCTTACTGGCTTGCTTCCCCTGGCTTGCTCAGCCTGCTCTCTTATAGAACCAAGACTACCAGCCCAGAGATAGCACCACCCACAAGGTGACCTCCCCCTTGATCACTAATTAAGAAAATGCCTTACAGTTGGATCTCATGGAGGCACTTCCCCAACTGAAGCTCCTTTCTCTGTGATAACTCCAGCTGTGTCAAGTTGACACAAAACTAGCCAGTACACAGTCACTTGATCTTTGACAAAGATGCCAACTATATACAATGGAAAAAAGGAAGCATCTTCAGTAAATGGTACTGGTCTAACTGGCTGTCTATATGTAGAAGAATGGAAATAAACCCATATATGTCACCTTGTACAAAACTCAAGTCCAAGTGGATCAAGGACCTCAATATAAAACCAGATACACTGAATCTAATAGAAGAGAAAGTGGGAAAGAGCCTTGAACTCATTGGCATAGGGGGAAATTTCCTAAACAGAACTCCTATGGCTTATGCTCTAAGATCAAGAATTGATAAATGGACCTCGTGAAACTGGAAAGCTTCTCTAAGGCAAAGGACATAGTCAATAAGACAAGTTGGCAACATACAGATTGGGAAAAAAAATCTTCACTAAACCCATATCCGATAGAGAACTAATATCCAAAATATATAAAGAACTCAAGAAGTTAATCAACAAAAAAACAAACAACCCAATCAAAAAATGGGGTATAGAACTAAAGTGAGAATTCACAACCAAAGAATCTCACGTGGCTGAGAAGCTCCTAAAGAAATGTTCAAAGTCCTTAGTGATCAGAGAAATGCAAATCAAAATGACCCTGAGATTCCACCTTACACCAATCAGAATGGCTAAGCTCAAAACCTCAGGTGACAACACATGTTGGAGAGGATGTGGAGAAAGAGAAACACTCCTTTATTGCTGGTGGGGTTGCAAATTGGTACAACCACTCTGGAAATCAATCTGAAGTTTCCTCAGGAAATTGGAACTAGATCTAGCTGAAGACCCAGCTATACCACTCTTGGGCATATACCCAAAAGATGCCCCACCATGCCACAGAGGCATGTGTTCCACTATATTCATAGTGGCCTTATTTGTGATAGCCAGAAGCTGGAAACAACTTAGATGTCCCATGACAGAAGAATGGATACAGAATCTGTGGTTCATTTACACAATGGAATACAACTCAGCTATTAAGAACGAGGACATCCTGAGTTTTGCTGGCAAATGGATGGAACTAGAAAATATCATTCTGAGTGAGGCAACACAGACTCAAAAGGACATGGATGGTATGTAATCACTAATAAGTAGATATTAGGAAAAAAATACAAAAACCCAAGATACAGTCCACAGAACTCACAAAGGTCAACAAGCTGAAATGCCCAAGTGAGGATGCCTCAGTTCTGTTTGAGAGAGAGAGAAGAAAGCAATCACAAGTGGGGAGGGAGGGAGGGAGGGACCTGGAAGGGAAAGTGGATGGGAGGGGTGGAGTTGGGGGGGGGAGGGGAACTTGATCTGGTAGTGGGTGAGGGAAAAGGACAGAAGCCCCGAGGGTCAACAGAAAGAATGGAAACAGGCAACCTCAGGAAACAGGAGGTTGGGGGGACCCTCCAGAATGCACCAGAGACCTGGGAGATAAGAGACTCTCAGGAATCAAAGGGAGGGACCTTAGGTGAAATGCCTGACAGTAGGGATAGGGAAGTTATAGGGCCCACCTCCAGCAGGAAGACAGAGCATCAAGTGAGGGATGGTGTTACCATCCCACAGTCACATCTCTGACCCATAATTGCTCCTATCTGAAAGAATTGCAGGGATGGAAATGGAGAGGAGCCTAAGGAAAAGAAGGTCCAGTGACAGGCCTAAGTGGGATCTAGCTCAAGGGGAGGTCCCAAGGCCTTACACTATTACTGAGGCTATGGAGTGCTCACAAAAAGGGGCCTACCATGACTGCCCTCTGAAAGACCCAACAGGCAGCTGAAAGAGTCAGATGCAAATGTTTGCACCCAACTAATGGACAGAAGCAGCTGACCCCTGTTGTTGAATTAGGGAAGGCTGAAAGAAGCTAAGGAGAAGGGTGATCCTGTAGGAGGACCAGCAGTCTCAATTAATCTGGACCCCAAGATCTCTCAAACTCTGGACAACCAAACAGGCAGCATACACCAGCTGATAGGAGGCCCCCAACATACATACAGTAGAGGACTTCAGGGTCTGTGTACATTCAGAGATGCACCTAACCCTCAAGACACTGGAGGCCCCAGGGAGTTTAGAAGTCAGGTTGGGTGGTGGTTGGGGGCATCTTCCTTGCTTGCATCTATGGTTCCTGATTTCCTTCCTAGGTTTTCTATATCCAGAGTTGTCTTCCTTTGGGTTTTTTTTATTGTTTCTACTTCCCTTTTTAGATCTTGGATGGTTTTGTTCAATTCCATCAGCTGTTTGGTTGTGTTTTCCTGTAATTCTTTAAGGGCTTCTATCTGTTTTCCTGTATTTCTTTAAGGGAGTTATTTATGTCCTTCTTAAAGTCCTCCATCATTGTCATCAGTAATGACTTTAGATCCATGTGTTGCTTTTCTTGTGTGATGGTGTATCCAGGACTTGCTATGGTGGGAGAGTTTGGTTCTGATGATGCCAAGTAATCTTGGTTTCTGTTGCTTCTGTTCTTACACTTGCCTCCTGCCATCTGATTATCTCACATGTTCCCTGCCCTTGCTATATCTGATTGAAGTCTGTCCTTCTTGTAATCCCAGTTCAGTCAGAACTCCTCAGAGTCCAGCTTTCTCTGTGGTCCTGTGATTCTGAGATTCTGGGTGTGTCAGAGTTCTTGGCAGACAAGCTTCCTCTGAGACTCTGAGATCCTGGTGTGACCAAGTTCATGGGATCCTGGGATCCTAAGATCCTGGGTGTGTTAGAGCATGGGGCTATCCGCTGAGTTCGAAACTAAGGTAGACTAGTGCCGACCAGAAGGAACCCAGTCAGAACCGGGAAGGAGCCACTTGTCGGGCAGAGTTCCTGTGTCCCTGCTCCTGCTGGTTCCAGGACCACACACACTCCCAGTGGTGTTGGAACAGATGCTGTGTTTTACTTACCAGTGATCCTAAGATCCTGGGAGTGCTAGGGCCCCTAGGGAGTGGAGACTCTTCTGGGGACTGTGGGACTGTCCACCGAGTTTGTGCCCAAGGTGGCCCAGCACTGGCGCTGACTGGAAGGAACCAAAATTTATGATTTTTTTTTTTTATTTTTCGAGGCAGGGTTTCTCTGTGTAGCCCTGCCTGTCCTGGAACTCACTCTGTAGACCAGGCTGGCCTCGAACTCAGAAATTCACCTGCCTCTGCCTCCCAAGTGCTGGGATTAAAGGTGTGTGCCACCACGCCCAGCAATTTATGAATTCTTAAAGGACTATCATTAAGGATAAATAAGTTGTCTATTTGTCTATATAGCATCATTAAAAGACAGTACATCTTAGGAGTTCTACAGAGATCTGCTTAAAAAGGTGGGCTCATACCTAGTGTTTGTTACATATGTTTAACAATAATATGAAAAGCATTTTAATAGCAAGAATGTTTCCTAAAATGATTTTCTCCTGGGCATTGCCTATGGGAACTAATCTGTCATGGATTATTTATTAATCCAAAGCATATTCATCTCAGGACCTTCACCTGCTAGTTATTAGCTTGTAGGCTTCTGACAATACATGCTTCTGGGAAACAAATTCAGGGTTTCCCTTGCAAGACAGGCACTTTACCAACTGAAATAGTTCCCTAGTCCTACTACAATTTTTTAATAACTTAAATATTTGTTATTGGTTAAAATCCTCAGAGTAATCTATTGTAGGCCCTTCTATTAAAGAGAAGCTCAAAAGGTTTAATAGTCTATATTATTATAAGATTGTAAAAGCCAAAGTTTAAAAATACTTGAATTAATTAACCTAGAAAAAATATGGGTGGTAGCCCACTAAAAGAAGTCTGTAATAATTCACACAGGGATAATGTTGACTATGCATCTAGCTTCAAAATTGTTGGCAACATTAAAAATAGAATTTAAACTATAGGGAAATTATGTAAAACTCTCTAACCTTACATAACCCAAAACATTCTAATAGGAAAATTACCCTTTAACAGGAATCATGAACAGGATTCCTCTTCAGTGGCCTCTTTTCCCCAGTTTATAGCTTGGTCAAGGCAAGGTCTTCTGTGAATGCCTACAATATTGGACTGTGAGAACCTTCCACATGCCTCTTTCCCAACAAAACTCTATCTCTCTTACTAGGAATTACCTATTTTTCTGTGAATTTATAAATTACTATGTGGATAGGCTCCTCCCCCTCTAGTACTTTACATTGTCCCATCAGCTGCTCCTAGTATAAATACAAACTCTACAGCTATATGAGAGCCTAGTATATTTCATGTGTTCTGCTACTACTTTGCATAAGGTTTTCAATGAAACTTACTATGTGGAGGGTTAGGGTTAGCTATTATGACTTTTGAAAATAGAAGTTTTAAGCCATTCCCAAGATGGAAAAAGACCCATGGGAAGCATTACCCTAGACAAATCATCACTGAGTCTCTATGGCCCATATCTCAGTGATTATGTTTTAGATAGTCTCAAATGCTCCAGAAAGATCACATTACTTGGCCAAAGCAGAAGCAAAAATCATATAGCCACAGAGATATAGGACAGAATAAACTGAGGGTAATAAAATGTCCACAGAAATAAGAAGGATTCTTGGAAACATTTAAGCTAAAGACTTGATACAAAAAATCAGAAATTATGTATTCACAAGTTGATTTTCAATTCCCAAGTTACAGACTGTTATATGATGCAAAGACCCTTCACTGTGGTTGAACTCCAAAGCAACTGGGATCTTTGTGTAAGGGAAGTTGCTCTTGCTTTGTCCTTACTACCAAGTGAATACAACATATTATTCACTTAAAAGATAGTCATCATCCTTGCAAAAGGACATTCATGGTAGGCTCTCCTAAACTAATCACTCCAGGAATGGAGTGCCTAGATTATCTCTATGGAGCATTAACTGATGTGTTTGTCATGTGTGCACATGTCTGACTCCAAGAGATGGCTGGAGAGTATGCTAAGGGAAACAAAAAATATGTTTCTATTCCAGATAGGAGCAGACACCCAAAGTAGCTCTCTGTGGCTAGCCAAGGATATGAGAGTTGACTTTGTAGTTTTCATGATATTGGATGGTCAATCTCACCTAACAGACTTGGGAACCTTGCTGATTTGATATCTTCTATTTTATTGGTCAATACTGTAGAAACCAGCCTGTTCAAGACAAGGACATAGCAAGAGACAGTGGAGAGACTTATGGTAACAAGACTCTAGTGTAATGGGAAGACACAGCAGAGGCAGCTCTTCATCTCTGGGTGGCATGGGTGGCTCTCTTACTTTCCCTTATGACTGGGAAGAGATGGTTTGTGCTTGGTGGGAATTATGTGTACACTGCTCCACCTTCATCTTCCTTTTCATCACAAGGCCACTTCCATGACCAGAAGGCTCTTTCCTGTATGTGGTTGATTTAAGTATTCACTTTTCTCTTCCAATTCTCCTATCATTTGGTAAAAAGGTATGTGAAGAGGGGGTTCCTCTCTGGAACACTTTCAATTGTGAATTCACTGTTCACACATTTTACAAGTATTTACACATAGAATAATCTCTTCATCATTTGAGAGTAACAAAAGTAAATGTTGAGTGAATAATAAATTAATGAAGTAAACTTAGCAGCTGATAATTTATAGAGAAAAAACAGTATGGAAAACTTTTTTGGCATTTTGTGATTTATAATAAGCCTATGTAGTCTTTGGAAGCAGAAGTTTCAATGAAAATACTCAAAATGATGAAGGTGGATGTGTAACTCTTAAAAGTGAAACACCAAGAAATAGTTTAGATTTTCATGTCTTAAACATGTAAATTTCACTGTAAAACATTTTAGAGAAACTATCATTGCATATATTTGAGACAGTAAGCTATTACAATCTGTTGTCTGGTAAAATATTTGTCACTAATTCATTCCTTAAGTCAAAATGAACCATGCCAAGTGCAGAAGAATGTTCTTTATTGCAAGCAATGCCATATATTTGCTGAGGTGGAATCTTCCTCTGCTCCCATCCACTCTGGGAAGGTCAAGGGGCTTCCAAAGTACTTCACAAATTCTATTTGGCTCTAAGGAGTAACCCAAAATGAAGACTGGTGAATAATTCTGTGTGCTTAAAGTTTGAATTTTAAACATGTTTAGCAATATTTAAAATATAGCTGTTAATGGGCAATTCTATAAAGTTTACTTAGCAAAAACGACCAATTTCCTGTCTTATATCTCAGCATTGCCTTTCATTTAGATCCCCCAAAAAACAAATTTCTAGACTTTTCCTTGTGCACCTTATGCATATTCTAAATATGTTCATGAAGGCCTGAAGATCTATCCATAGGGAAAATCTATTATAATATTGCCTGGTAAAGGTCAACCCCATTCCCTCTTAAATTAAATACCATATAATTCTCAGTCTAGCCAAACATGCTTCATCCTCTCTGATGTGCCACACCACACTCAGTTTCTTTTTCATGTATATCATTTACTTTATTCTACTGCCCATGCAGCAGGGACAGTATCTGTGTATTTGTTACCCCTTTACATACCTTGTACCCCAGCAGAGTTTTTTCATGACAGAGAATTTCTACATCACAAACAAACTGAATGGAAAT
The DNA here is from genome assembly GCF_000001635.26 of Mus musculus. Classification (NCBI taxonomy): domain Eukaryota; kingdom Metazoa; phylum Chordata; class Mammalia; order Rodentia; family Muridae; genus Mus; species Mus musculus. The sequence goes on along the minus strand of NC_000083.6, from coordinate 94,793,489 downwards.
TAATTGCATCAATCTTATTGGAAGTATACAATGGGTTCTTCTCTGATAATATGCTCCATATTACCTATCAACCCCAGTGATCTCTTGTTTCATTCACTCGTCTCCATTATGAGTCTCAAATCTGATTCATTAATAAAAGTGAATGAGAATATAACATCTCCTGAGAAATTATTTAAAGGCATACAAGCAGGTGAATAAGTTTTGCTTTTTAAAAGTAAATTTATTTGAGACCAGATCCCACTCTGTAGCCCTGGATGGCTTGGAACTCCCTATAGTGATCAGCCTGACCTTGAGTACAGAGAGTTCCTCTGGCCTCTCCCTTCTGAGAGCTGGGATTAAAGGCATGGAGAATTATGCCCAGCCTGAGACTGCTTTACTAATGCCTTCATTGAGACTAAAGAGCTGCTCTATGATATAGTTTTTAAAGTCCATGTCTCTGCTTTCCAAGATGTGGTTTACCAAGGTAGTCAATGGGTTCATTAGCAGCAACTCAAGGCTCAATATTAAAACAATATTAAATATTACCAAGACTTTTTTAGGTGACAGATGCAAAAAGTGTGCCATTTCAAAAGCCTAAGGTCTATCATGTTTCCTTAGAGAAACCATAGAACTATGGTGCACTCACTACAATCTAAGCATGTGTATGACAGCACCCTGCTTTTTTTTCTCTTTTCACACAGTTCTTAAGCTGGGTAAGATTCCACAGGGAATTTAATTATCAATACTTTTTCTCATGACTTTACAATGTTATAATACTGATTATGCATTAAGTGTAAAATAATAAATTAAAAGCCCTTCCCACAGTAATATAGCAAAAAGGATAAGTAATACACACACACACAAAAACATTAATATCAAGGCTAAATACTTACTGATTGACCTGGACCTGTGATCTAGATAATTTAATGTGTTAATACAACATAGAAGCACACACAGCCAGTCATTATCTTCTATTTTATCCAAGGTAATCAAAATAAAAATTTTATGTGTGAGGTTTTGTGTAAAAAAAGGGAAAAAACGTGGTGGCACATGTCTTTGATCCCAGCACTTGGGAGGCAGAGGCAGGCAAATTTCTGAGTTCGAGGCCAGCCTGGTGTACAGAGTAAGTTCCAGGACAGCCAGGGCTACACAGAGAAACCCTGTCAACAAAAAACAAAACCAAAAAAAAAAAAAAAAAAAAAAAAAAAAAAGGAAAAAACCCACTGACATCTTGTTTTGTATCAGTAATATTGTACCCTAACTCCTCTGAAAGAATCTATTGCCCCTTAAACATTCTGCCTCAGGAGCACAGTCCCCTAATTGAGTAGGTTTGGTAGTAATCGCAGTATGATCATCAAAGAGACTCAAGAAGGAAAATTGTAATATTTATTTGGGTGAATCAAGCAACAAGTTCCAGTATTCACCAAGATGTGAGTGGCTGGGACAACAAAAGACAGAATCTTGAGCTGTTTATAGAGCTAGGTCCTGTATTTGATAACTAAATTAAAAATGAGAGTCAGTTATCACTTCAGAAATCTAATCATACTTTAAATCTAATTTTTTAAATAATTTTTATTATTACGTATTTTCCTCAATTACATTTAGAATGCTATCCCAAAAGCCCCCCATACCCTCCCCCACACTTCCATACCTACCCATTCCCATTTTTTGGCCCTGGCATTCCCCTGTACTGGGGCATATAAAGTTTGCGTGTCCAATGGGCCTCTCTTTCCAGTGATGGCCGGCTAGGCCATCATTTGATACATATGCAGCTAGAGACAAGAGCTCCAGGGTACTGGTTAGTTCATAATGTTGTTCCACCTATAGGGTTGCAGATCTCTTTAGCTCCTTGGATACTTTCTCTAGCTCCTCCATTGGGGGCCCTGTGCTCCATCCAATAGCTGACTGTGAGCATCCACTTATGTGTTTGCTAGGCCCCGGCATAGTCTCACAAGAGACAGCTCTATCAGGGTCCTTTCAGCAAAATCGTGCTAGTGTATGGAATGGTGTCATCGTTTGGAGGCTAATTATGGGATGGATCCCTGGATATGGCCATCTCTAGATGGTCCATCCTTTTGTCTCAGCTCCAAACTTTGTCTCTGTAACTCCTTCCATGGGTGATTGTTTCCAATTCTAAGAAGGGGCAAAGTGTCCACACTTTGGTCTTTGTTCTTCTTCAGTTTCATGTGTTTTGCAAATTGTATATTATATCTCGGGTATACTAAGTTTCTGGGCTAATATCCACTTATCAGTGAGTACATATCATTTGAGTTCTTTTGTGATTGTGTTACCTCACTCAGGATGATGCCCTCCAGGTCCATCCATTTGCCTAGGAATTTCATAAATTCATTCTTTTTAATAGCTGAGTAGTACTCCATTGTGTAAATGTACCACATTTTTTTGTATCCATTCCTCTGTTGAGGGGCATCTGGGTTCTTTCCAGCTTCTGGCTATTATAAATAAGGCTGCTATGAACATAGTGGAGCATGTGTCCTTCTTACCGGTTGGGACATCTTCTGGATATATGCCCAGGAGAGGTATTGCAGGATCCAATACCAATCTGGTAGTACTATGTCCAATTTTCTGAGGAACCGCCAGACTGATTTCCAGAGTGGTTGTACAAGCTTGCAATCCCACCAACAATGAAGGAGTGTTCCTCTTTCTCCACATCCTCGCCAGCATCTGCTGTCACCTGAATTTTTGATCTTAGCCATTCTGACTGGTGTGAAATGGAATCTCAGGGTTGTTTTGATTTGCATTTTTCTGATGATTAAGGATGCTGAGCATTTTTTCAGGTGCTTCTCAGCCATTTGGTATTCCTCAGGTGAGAATTCTTTGTTTAGCTCTGAGCCCCATTTTTTAATGGGGTTATTTGATTTTCTGGAGTCCACCTTCTTGAGTTCTTTATATATATTGGATATTAGTCCCCAATCTGATTTAGAATAGGTAAAGATGCTTTCCCAATCTGTTGGTGGCCTTTTTGTCTTATTGACGGTGTCTTTTGCCTTGCAGAAGCTTTGCAGTTTCATGAGGTCCCATTTGTCATTTCTCAATCTTACAGCACAAGCCATTGCTGTTCTATTCAGGAATTTTTCCCCTGTGCCCATATCTTCGAGGCTTTTCCCCATTTCCTTCTCTATAAGTTTCAGTGTCTCTGGTTTTATGTGAAGTTCCTTGATCCACTTAGATTTGACCTTAGTACAAGGAGATAGGAATGGATCAATTCGCATTCTTCTGCACGTTAACAACCAGTTGTGCCAGCACCATTTGTTGAAAATGCTGTCTTTCTTCCACTTGATGGTTTTAGCTCCCTTGTCGAAGATCAAGTGACCATAGGTGTGTGGGTTCATTTCTGAGTCTTCAATTATATTCCATTGGTCTACTTGTCTGTCATTATACCAGTACCATGCAGTTTTTTTTTTTTATCACAATTGCTCTGTAGGTTAGGCATGGTGATTCCACCAGAGGTTCTTTTATCCTTGAGAAGAGTTTTTGCTATGCTAGGTTTTTTGTTATTCCAGATGAATTTGCAGATTGCTCTTTCTAATTCGTTGAAGAATTGAGTTGGAATTTTGATGGGGATTGCATTGAATCTGTAGATTGCTTTTGGCAAGATAGCCATTTTTACAATGTTGATCCTGCCAATCCATGAGCATGGGAGATGTTTCCATCTTCTGAGAGCTTCTTTAATTTCTTTCTTCAGAGACTTGAAGTTCTTATCATAAAGATCTTTTACTTCCTTAGTTAGAGTCACGCCAAGATATTTTATATTATTTGTGACTATTGAGAGGGTGTTGTTTCCTTAATTTCTTTCTCAGCCTGTTTATTCTTTGTGTAGAGAAAGGCCATTGGCTTGTTTGAGTTAATTTTATATCCAGCTACTTCACTGAAGTTGTTTATCAGGTTTAGGAGTTCTCTGGTGGAATTTTTAGGGTCACTTATATATACTATCATATCATCTGCAAAGAGTGATATTTTGACTTCCTCTTTTCCAATTTGTATCCCCTTGATCTCCTTTTGTTGTCGAATTGCTCTGGCTAATACTTCAAGTACTATGTTGAAAAGGTAGGGAGAAAGTGGGCAGCCTTGTCTAGTCCCTGATTTTAGTGGGATTGCTTCCAGCTTCTCACCATTTACTTTGATGTTGGCTACTGGTTTGCTGTAGATTGCTTTTATCATGTTTAGGTATGGGCCTTGAATTCCTGATCTTCCCAAGACTTTATCATGAATGGGTGTTGGATTTTGTCAAATGCTTTCTCCGCATCTAACGAGATGATCATGTGGTTTTTGTCTTTGAGTTTGTTTATATAATGGATTACGTTGATGGATTTCCATATATTAAACCATCCCTGCATCCCTGGAATAAAACCTACTTGGTCAGGATGGATGATTGCTTTAATGTGTTCTTGGATTTGGTTAGCGAGAATTTTATTGAGTCTTTTTGCATCGATATTCATAAGGGAAATTGGTCTGAAGTTCTCTATCTTTGTTGGATCTTTCTGTGGTTTAGGTATCAGAGTAATTGTGGCTTCATAGAATGAGTTGGGTAGAGTACCTACTATTTCTATTTTGTGGAATAGTTTGTGCAGAACTTCAATTAGATCTTTAAAGGTCTGATAGAACTCTGCACTAAACCCGTCTGGTCCTGGGCTTTTTTTGGCTGGGAGACTATTAATGACTGCTTCTATTTCTTTAGGGGATATGGGACTGATTAGATGGTTAAATTGATCCTGATTTAACTTTGGTACCTGGTATCTGTCTAGAAATTTGTCCATTTCGTCCAAGTTTTCCAGTTTTGTTTAGTATAGCCTTTTGTAGAAGGATCTGATGGTGTTTTGGATTTCTTCAGGATCTGTTGTTATGTCTCCCTTTTCATTTCTGATTTTGTTAATTAGGATGCTGTCCCTGTTCCCTCTAGTGAGTCTAGCTAAGGGTTTATCTATCTTGTTGATTTTCTCAAAGAACCAACTCCTTGTTTGGTTAATTCCTTGAATAGTTCTTCTTGTTTCCACTTGGTTGATTTCACCCTTGAGTTTGATTATTTCCTGCCGTCTACTCCTCTTGGGTGAATTTTCTTCCTTTTTTTCAAGAGCATTTAGGTGTGTTGTCAAGCTGCTAGTGTGTGCTCTCTCTAGTTTCTTTTTGGAGGCACTCAGAGCTATGAGTTTTCCTCTTAGAAATGCTTTCATTGTGTCCCATAGGTTTGGGTATGTTGTGGCTTCATTTTCATTAAACTCTAAAAAGTCTTTAATTTCTTTCTTTATTCCTTCCTTGACCAAGGTATCATTGAGAAGAGTGTTGTTCAGTTTCCATGTGAATGTTGGCTTTCCATTATTTATGTTGTTATTGAAGATCAGCCTTAGTCCATGGTGGTCTGATAGGATGCATGGGACAATTTCAATATTTTTGTATTGTTGAGGCCTGTTTTGTGACCAATTATATGGTCAATTTTGGAGAAGGTCCCGTGAGGTGCTGAGAAGAAGGTATATCCTTTTGTTTTAGGATAAAATGTTCTGTAGATATCTGTTAGATCCATTTGTTTCATCACTTTTGTTAGTTTAACTGTGTCCCTGTTTAGTTTCTTTTTCCACGATCTGTCCATTGATGAAAGTGGTGTGTGGAAGTCTCCCACTATTATTGTGTGAGGTGCAATATGTGCTTTGAGCTTTACTAAAGTGTCTTTAATGAATGTGGCTGCCCTTGCATTTGGAGCATAGATATTCAGAATTGAGAGTTCCTCTTGGAGGATTTTACCTGTGATGAGTATGAAGTGTCCCTCCTTGTTTTTTTTTTTTTTTTTTTTTGATAACTTTGAGTTGGAAGTCGATTTTATTCGATATTAGAATGGCTACTCCAGCTTGTTTCTTCAGACCATTTGCTTGGAAAATTGTTTTCCAGCCTTTCACTTTGAGGTAGTGTCTGTCTTTTTCCCTGAGATGGGTTTCCTGTAAGCAGCAGAATGTTGGGTCCTGTTTGTGTAGCCAGTCTGTTAGTCTATGTCTTTTTATTGGGGAATTGAGTCTATTGATATTAAGAGATATTAAGGAAAAGTAATTGTTGCTTCTTTTTATTTTTGTTGTTAGAGTTGGCATTCAGTTCATGTGGCTGTCTTCTTTTTGGTTTGTTGAGGGATTACTTTCTTGCTTTTTCTAGGGTGTGATTTCTGTCCTTGTATTGGTTTTTTTCTGTTATTATCCTTTGAAGGGCTGGATTCGTGGAAAGGTAATGTGTGAATTTGGTTTTGTCGTGGAATACTTTGGTTTCTCCATCTATGGTATTTGAGAGTTTGGCCAGGTATAGTAGCCTGGGCTGGCATTTGTGTTCTCTTAGTGTCTGTATAACATCTGTCCAGGCTCTTCTGGCTTTTATAGTCTCTGGTGAAAAGTCTGGTGTAATTCTGATAGGCCTGCCTTTATATGTTACTTGACCTTTCTCCCTTACTGCTTTTAATATTCTATCTTTATTTAGTGCATTTGTTGTTCTGATTATTATGTGTCAGGAGGAATTTCTTTTCTGGTCCAGTCTATTTGGAGTTCTGTAGGCTTCTTGTATGTTCATGGGCATGTCTTTCTTTACGTTTGGGAAGTTTTCTTCTATAATTTTGTTGAAGATATTTGCTGGCCCTTTAAGTTGAAAATCTTCATTCTCATCAACTCCTATTATCCGTAGGTTTGGTCTTCTCATTGTGTCCTGTATTTCCTGGATGTTTTGAGTTAGGATCCTTTTGCGTTTTGTATTTTCTTTGATTGTTGTGCCGATGTTCTCTATGGAATCTTCTGCACCTGAGATTCTCTCTTCCATCTCTTGTATTCTGTTGCTGATGCTGGCATCTATGGTTCCAGATTTCTTTCCTAGGGTTTCTATCTCCAGCGTTGCCTCACTTTGGGTTTTCTTTATTGTGTCTACTTCCCTTTTTAGTTCTAGTATGGTTTTGTTCATTTCCATCACCTGTTTGGATGTGTTATCTTGTTTTTCTTTAAGGACTTCTACCTGTTTGGTTGTGTTTTCCTGTTTTTCTTTAAGGACTTGTAACTCTTTAGCAGTCTTCTTCTGTATTTCTTTAACTGAGTTATTAAAGTCCTTCTTGATGTCCTCTACCATCATCATGAGATATGCTTTTAAATCCAGGTCTAGCTTTTCGGTTGTGTTGGGGTGCCCAGGACTAGGTGGGGTGGGAGTGCTGTGTTCTGATGATGGTGAGTGGTCTTGATTTCTGTTAGTAGGATCCTTACGTTTGCATTTCGCCATCTGGTATTCTCTGGAGCTAGTTGTTATAGTTGTCTCTGGTTAGAGCTTGTTCCTCAGGTGATTATGTTAGCCTCTATCAGCAGACCTGGGAGACTAGATCTATCCTTAATTTCAGTGGTCAGAGTACTCTTTGCAGGCAAGCTCTCCTCTTGCAGGGAAGGTGCCCAGTTATCTGGTGTTTGAACCTGCCTCCTGGCAGAAGTTGTGTTCCACTCACCAGAAGTCTTAAGATCCTTTGGAGGGACCTGTGAGGACCTTGGGGGTGTCCAGAAACTCCGCGCACAAGGAAGTCCGCTGCTGGAGTGAACAGGAAGGGACTTGTGCCCCAGCTCAGGCCGGATTATCTGCTTCCCTTGTTAATGCAGTCTCAGGTCCGGCATGATTGGATTAGAGCAGACGCTGTGTTCCACTCACCAGAGGTCTTAGGATCCCGTGGGGAATCCTGTGTGGTTCCTTGCGTGTGTCCAGAGACTCCGCGGGCAAGGCACCCTGGTGCTGGAGTGGGCCGGAAGGTAAATCTAATTCTTAATTTAAAGCTATTTTAAACTTTTAAGTTTTTAATTCCCCCTAATTTCCAATTTTTGGCATCTAAAGTTTCAAACATTTTGTATTTAACATTAGTTGTCCAGGAGCACAAGAGCAAGTGATGATACAAACAAAGACTTGGTTTACTATTTTTTTCTCTTAGGCATCTAACTAATAAAACTATGAAAACACAGAACAAATAAAAACGGTTTTACCTTTCACCAACTGACCTTTTACTTTGATCAGATGAGATCTGTAATAAGATAAAATAATAAATATATGCACAATGTTTAAAATGAGTCACATAAAAAATAGTCAAGGTATTTTCCTGCCCCATCCTGCCTTATTGTTGTTGAGATGGGTTCTCAACTATGAAGCCTTGGCTAACCTGGAGCTTATGTAGACCAAACTGGTCTTGAATTCATAGAGATATGTCTGCCAGGCCCATCAAGTGATGGGATTAAAAGCATGCATCATTATGCTAGGCCATCAAAGTGGTTTTCTTAATATGACAGCCATATAAGATAAATATATTACAAAGGCTGAGAAATTATATTTTGGCAAAGGACAAGATTAAGGAACAGCTGGCCCCGAAATTATATTTCTTAATCAAAATTCCACAGGGTTTTAAAAATATAATTTAGTAGATAAAAATTACTTTAAATGTATTCATAACTATATTATTTTAAATATCCTTGCTATAGTTTATTATGCTAATGCACTAAACAATGGTGTTTTAAAAACACAATTTTTAATATATATTAAGAATGCGTACTGGAAAATTTATTGAGATATCTGGTCAAACTGAAACCTCTTTGCTCAACAAGTATGTTTTTATTAACAGACAAATTCCTTTGATCAGTAACAGGTATTTTTCTGTAACATAGATGTTGACACTAAGTGTCACTCCAGGCCTGAGCATCACCTAACTTCGCTTCTTTCATATGAACATTCTTTACCCATGTACAGCAAGACTTTTGGCAGTTCACCAAAATGGTTTTCTTTCTTTCTTAGATACTTTGTTAGTCTGCATCTTTAATCTTCCTTCAAGTTAAATGTGGCAAATGCAAAGTTCCTCTGGTCAGTTCTGAATGCTGAGGCTGAATGTGGTGCCAGAAGCCACTTGTACAATGGAAAAGATTCTGTATGCCTGGATACATGAATGACAGCAAATAACTCTCTCCAACAGACACTGACCCTGGTCTACTCTCAGTGGTGATGTGGTATGGTAGAGCCAGCTCACATTTTGTGTTTGTTGCAGAAGTAGCAGTGCACTAATATGTCACAATGGATTTTAATACAGCCATCCAGAGAACTATGGCTGAGCTAAAAAGTACCAGCAAAACTAAGCAATACAGTGTTACATAGTGCTAACTTACATAAGAAGTTCGTGAACATTACGTCATTTTATACTTGTTCATTCTTTAAAGTGTTATCACATTCCATTAATTAAGGACTGGCAGACATAATAGCAGATATAATAGAATTGTGTTCAGTTCCTGGCGAAAATAATAACAGTCCTGGTCCCTTACTTAATTTAAACAATATTGCAAGTCAGCTGCTCCTTTTTCATCATATTGATGAGATTGCAAAATAGAGCTTTTATATAACAGAAGCTAGCATTCAGTATCAGAAATGCCATATTTTTTCCTTTATTGCTACTTGGTTTTATATTTTTATCTCCTGACACAGATGATAACAAGGTACCTATGTGAAATCAAGATTCAAGAGCTGATGTCCCAGATCAAACACAAAATTTAATCTGGACAGTAACAGTGTCAGAGCCAACCAAGAGTACTGGAATAACAAAAGAGTGGCTGTAACAGAAACAGGAGTAACTTTATTTACCATATACAAAAAGTATTTTAAACTACGAGCTTAATAAAGGAGAATAATTCACCTGTCTTAGTAATTCATCATTTTTTTTCTCCAGCATTACAGACTTACATGTTACTCCTTTACCTAAAATCTTTATCTTTCATGGCTTCTCCTGATGAGTATTGTAAGCTAAACTGCTAAATTTAGTACTCAGTTTAGGAGTTTTCACAATCTTACACACTCTGCTTTCAGCACGGAGCCTCTCAGTGATTTTGCCTGTCTTGCCATAACCAACAATTCATTAGAAGATGAAGCTTTTCCAATGCAGAGAATATGGTAAAATTGAGGACATGTCACTTCCAAGATAAAGCATGTCATATATCTGTGTCTCATATTTTTCTGACTTTGCTTCCAAATTCACAGTGCTACAGGAACAAAATAAAATTTTCTTTAGGATTAGTCTCTAAAATTTTGCTTTTATATTGAACTTTTTCAATTTTAAGCAAAATATCTTCAGTTTTAAAAACCTTATTTTCTTCCTGTTCTCGAAAATATACTTAAATCATCACTCAAAATTGCTAACTTATAGTTGGTATTTATGAAGACAATGAATCCGTACATCTAAAGGGTAAAAATCAAAACTCTAAATAAATGAAAAGTAATTTATACAAATAAAGTAAGAAAGATATGAAAAAATTTACTGTAAATCATATACTGACTACTTTGGTCAGTTTCTCCCTCACCTGATCCTTCCTTTGTCCACTCAACTGTGTGTCACTCTTCTTTGGTAAGGAATCTTTTGAATCTTCAATCTTAACCTTTGATTTATTCTAACTCTGGCCTTGTTTTGTTTTAGTTCTCTCTTCTTTAAACATCTCCGTCTTTTGAGGTAGGACATTATCGAGTTGAGTCTTATTTCTTTCAGTTTCCTGATTGTGAGAAATCAGTTTGTCAGGTTTAAGTCACATTTTCCTCTAAAAAGCACATACTTCAGGAATCTGCACACACTGATACCTAAATTCTCTCTAACTGACCTGATGAGGTTATGTTAAACCATCTGCTATAATTCCACAGCTTTATAATTAGAATTAATTAAAGATATTTGCATGCTGGAAAAAAATTTAAAAAACATTTTCCACTTTTATCTTATTAAAATAAAGCACAGACATTTTCCCAAGTTCCCATCTTCAAGGCCATGATGTGTAATGGCACCCTAAAAGGACATCTAAGGGGTGGGGGTGCTTAATATACCAAGTATCAGAATTTTTTTTTACAAAGAAAAATTTGAAAAAGAAAATTCACACCAAAAAAAACCCTCCCTCATCACATAGAAAAATCACTCGATATATATATATATATATATATATATATATATATATATATATATATATATATTGATGGCACATATACTATATTATGCTATACACATATAATATGGTCTTTTTATTCAAAATGTTATATTTTTACAGCAAAAGTATATAGTCAAAAATAGGAATCAGAATATATTTAGTAAAATGACATTTTCAAATTTTCAAATATTTTACCAGTGTACATTTTGGTCATTTCAAACCTTTTACATTACACCTTAATTGAAGGTTTTTTTTTTCATTTTTCTTTAGAAAAACTTTTAGAAATAAACTTGATAAATGAAATGGTTACATTTCCCCAAGAATTTCAATGAATATTTCCTTTCAAAAAAGTAATTCATGCTGATATAATAGAAATATGGAAAAGATTGTATACTTTGGCTTATATCCAAAAGCATTAGATATATCTGTTCCTTAAGTTTTAACAAAGTTGTGGGTCAGAAGCATCTATTGCTAAAGTGAAATTTAATAATCAATGAGGTATATATATATATATATATATATATATATATATATATATATATGTGTGTGTGTGTGTGTGTGTGTGTGTGTGTGTGTGTGTGTGTGTGTATTTTGTTGAGCATGTTTGTTTTTTAATCACAATTTACTTATTTGGGTTTCTTGTGTATTTCAGGGAAGTTTATGAAATATCTTTATATAAAATATTTGATACTATCTATATTATATCCTGGACAAGATTCTCAGTTTCATGGCTTTCAGTTCCAGAGCATGCTCTTCCTGAGCCATGCAGAGCAACTGATAGAAAACCTAGGCCCTTGTAACTTACAAACCAGATATCAAGGTTGAAGATAACTCAAACCATAATTTACAATTTGAAAATTGTAAATTTAGGGGATGCTGGAGATATGGCTAACTAGTTAGGAACACTGAATGCCCTTCCCAAAGCCTCAGGTTTTACATTTACAGCACCCACTTGGTAGCTCGCAACTGACTGTGACTCCAGTTCCAGAGGATCTGGTGCCATTTTTAGCCTCTGAGGGCATTGCACACACATGGCACACAGATATACATACACACAGACAAAACATCCATACACTTAAAATAAATGAAATAAAATAAAATAAGATAAAATAATATAAAGTTGTACACTTAGTAAAGTCAAACTCATCTTATGGGTAATAATCCTTAGAAAGGTTTCCTTAACCAGGATGTCTGATCTTTTGACAGTGTGATATTTAGTTTTTGTCATTTTGACACAAACTAGAGTCACCTGGGGAGACAGAGCCTCAGCTGAAGAAATGCCTCCTTCAGATTGGCCTGTAGGTATTCCTGTGGGGCATTTTCTGGATTAATGGTTAATAGAGTAGGCTTCAGTCCATTGTGGGTGGTGCCACCCATAGACAGGAAGTTCAAGGAAATTAGCTGAGCAAAAGCCATAAGCAAGACAGTAAGCAGTTCCCTTCATGGCTCCTGCCTTTATCCCTGCTTGAGTTCCTGTCCTGACTTCCCTCAATGATCAGGACATGTAATGTAAGCCAAATAAACCCTTTCCTTCCCAGGTTGCTTTGGTCAGTGTTTTATACCAGCAACAGAAAGCAAACTAGGAAAGACATTGACACGATATTGTCATCACATTCACAGCTGTGCTGGGATGCATGCAACCCACACTGGTCACACTGGCTAGACAATAATATATCACTCAATTATTATTTATGCTCATTTGTAACTCTGGTACTTTAAAACAACCAGTACTGTATTAGCCTATCTTTTCCATAAATGTTTACTTGGAGTGACTATTTTATTCTTCTATAAAAACGTTTAGTACTAAAAGTTGTTAAATAGCATATTATCATGTTAATGTAATGCATCCCTACTTTACATTCAGCACCAGAAGTGGAAGTGCTTTCATCACTGAAATCTTACAGTACTCATTCCTGTTGGATGAGGATAACTGCATGGGTAGGAACCAAGTTCCAGTATTTTCCAAGAGCAGTATGCACTGTGTGTGTGTGTGTTTCTTTTTAAAATATTAAGTTATTTATTGCCTTGGACCAGCCACCAGACCAGGATCAATTACTGGTAGCAATGGGTGGTGTTCCAGTTGCAGGGAAGTGGTGGATGAGGGGCTAAAGTAGCTTACTTTTGGTAATTTCTTTCTTTCTTTAACCCTTTGCTATTCTAAAGCCAAAAGTCTCTGGCTTCTGGTAATTATCTCCTGTTAATAGCAGCAGGGGATTAAGAGAAGAAGATTTATTAGTTTCTGTCTGGCTTAAGGATCTTAAGGATCAACAAATGGTTCTGGCTCAACTGGCGGTTAGTATGTAGAAGAATGCAAATCGATCCATTTTTATCTCCTTGTACGAAGCTCAAGTCCTAGTGGATCAAGGAATGCCACATAAAACCAGATACACTGAAACTAATAGCAGAGAAAGTTGGGAAGAGCCTCGAATATATGGGCACAGGGGAAAATTCCTGAGCAGAACAGCAATAGCTTATGCTCTATGGTCAAGAATTGACATATGGGATCTCATAAAATTGCAAAGCTTCTGTAAGGCAAAGGACACTGTCAATAGGACAAATTGGCAACCATTAGATTTGGAAAAGATCTTTACCAATCCTGCATCTGATAGAGGGCTAATATCTAATATATACAAAGAACTAAAGAAGTTAGACTCCAGAAAACCAAATAACCCTATTAAAAATGGGGTACAGAGCTAAACAAAGAATTCTCAACTGAAGAATACTGAATACTGAGAAGCACCTAAAAAAATCTTCAACATACTTCGCCATCAGGGAAATGCAAATCAAAACAACCCTGGGATTCCATCTCACACCAGTCAGAATGGCTAAGATCAAAAATTCAGTTGACAGCAGATGCTGGCGAGGTTTTGGAGAAAGAACACTCCTTTATTGTTGGTGTGATTGCAAGCTGGTACAACCACTCTGAAAATCAGTCTGGCAGTTCCTCAGAAAATTGGACATAGGATCCAGCAATATCACTCCTGGGCATATACCCAGAAGATGCTCCAACATGTAATAAGGACACATGCTCCACTATGTTCATAACTGAACCAGAGTTCTCTGCAAGAGGAACCAGTGCCCTTAACCACTGAGATCTCTCTCCAGCTCCTTGAACAGGATGTGTTTTCATCCTTTCTCAGGAGAGATCACCTAACTCTCCCCTTCCCTCAATGAGCTGTTACATGCTATTTTCTCTATTTGTATTTTAGCCCTGCTAGGCTCTAGTGGGTGAAGTGGCTTGCTTTAAAGCTTATCTCTCTCTTTCATTCCGAGGCTGGAGAGTCTATGAAGGATAAGCAGCTCCAGGATTACAGTCTTTCACAGCATTGGCACATCCTGTTCTCCACCTACCCACTCACCCAACCACCAATCTACCCACCAACCCACACACTCAGCCATTTTACCAGCCCACATTTAATCTTGCCTTCCTGTCCCACAACACCATACCCTGGGTTAGTGTAATGTTCCTTGGCAACATGAGAGCTAAAGTTGCTTAACATTTAGTTTCTTTTGCTTTGTTCATGTCACCATTTTGCCCAATTCAGCTTCTTGGGCAAGGGTTTGATTTCTAAGATACTTGGCAGAACTGCTTTGCTCCTTCCACTGTTCTGTGGGTTCTGGAGATCAAACTCAGGTTTCCAGACCTGGAGAGCAGCGCCTTTTGACCCACTGAACCAGCTCACTAGCCCTGAGGCCTAACTAAAATATTTACCTAAGACAGAAGCAGAAAAGCTGCTCTAAGTTCTCTGGGATTCAGAGTCTAAATTTTCTCTAGGCCCCCTTCGCATACACACACGTGTGCAAGTGTAAGACAGGACCCTAGGCTGGCCTCAAACTCCAGATCTTCTTACCTTAGCCACCCAAATGCTGGGATGACAGGCATGTAGAATCACTCCCAGACCTTAAGACTTTTATACCAGAGAAGTTTAATTTTTACTTTTTTACTTTCTTTTCTTTCTTTTTTGGATACATTTTAAAACTAGGATAGTTAGGCCCAGCTACTTAAGTGGAGAGCTAAGATCACTAAATGTGAGACCAGCATGGACAATGTAAAGGAGACTCCAGCTCAGAGAGAAAACAAAAAAGCTGGGTCTCTCTCTCTCTCTCTCTCTCTCTCTCTCTCTCTCTCTCTCTCTGTCTGTCTGTCTGTCTGTCTCTCTGTCTCTGTCTCTCTGTCTCTCTCTTAGAATCTATAATCTTAGCTCACAGGAGGTTGAGACAGGAAGTCAGCCATGAGTTTCCGGACCCATCCCTCAAAAACAAACCAACGGGGCTGAAGAGATGGCTCCAGAGGACCCAGATTTGATTCACAGCTCTGGTAAGGTGGCTAAAAACCATCTGCAATCCCAGGGATCCAATATCCTCTGGTTTCTCTGGACATAGGCCTGTATGTGGGTCAGACATACATGCAGGCAAAAACTTACACATGATAATAATAATAATAATAATAGTAATAATAATAACAACTAATCCAAGCAAACCCAAGTGTTAAAATATAGCAGCATAGAGCCATACCATGACCAAATGGTATTTATTCTAGGGATGTATAGATATACTTTTGTTTTTTTGAGAGAACTTCAAATTGAATTCAAGGTCTAGGGAAGTGCTTATCCACTGAGTTATAGCCCCAGCCCGAGAAAGTGATTATATGAAAACATTTAGAAAAAAGTCACAATCCATGTCCTAGAATCCCTACAAGTTATTTGATAAAATTTAACAACCAAGCCTGGTATGGTGGGTAGATCTCCCTCTGTGAGTTTCAGGCCAGCCTGGTATACAAAGAGAGTTTCAGAACAACCAGAGCTGTTAAACAAAGAAACCTTGTCTCCAAAAATCAAACAAACCAAAAACAACAACAAAACATTAAGGAAGAAAGGGGTACTTTTGAAACTTGTTAAATGTTAAGTCATAGCAAAAGGTGTTATTCTCATTTATTTATCTATGTACGTGGAACTTTGTGCCTGTAGTGATGAGACCTGATAGTTTACTGAGTGTCTTTCTGCCCTGCTCCTCCCTTTTCCCTTTAGTTCTGAAGGGGTCTCATGATCCTTTTACATCAGTTGCCAGAAGGGTGGATCATGCACTACCATGCCCGGCTTCTTTCTCTTCTAATTAACATTTTGCTTTTGCGGGGCTGGCAATAGCTGTATTGACTAGCATATAACAGGCTTTGAGTTTGGTATCCATAACATGTAATTTGGACATAGAGAC
This sequence comes from Mus musculus, assembly GCF_000001635.26. Classification (NCBI taxonomy): domain Eukaryota; kingdom Metazoa; phylum Chordata; class Mammalia; order Rodentia; family Muridae; genus Mus; species Mus musculus. Next base: position 94,777,359 of record NC_000083.6, on the reverse strand, counting down.
AAACTGTAATCGCATACTTGGATGGTGGAAGTGGGAGGGTTAGAAGTTTAAGGCCATCCTCTGCTATGCAGGGAGTCTGAGACCAACCTGGGCTAGACTTTGCTGTTAACCTGCTATATACCTCCGGGTGGGTGGGACTGCCAGACCTTAAGCTCTCAGCATCCTCAATGAGTGCTGTTGACCAGCATCCCTCACTGACCTCTGAGCTGCGGGTTTGCTTTAACAGATTTGCTCCCCTCTTCCCCCTCAGTTCTGGGATCAAATCCAAAGGCTGTGACAGGCTAGACAAGTACTCTGACAGTAGCCTACTCTTACCACACTACTACCATGTATTACAGGAGATTAGTAACAACTTGAGGGGTTTTTTTTTTTTTTCTTCTTTAAACATTCTTTTTAGCCACTCTAGTTTATGTGTAACAATGTTTCACATAGTAACTGTAATAGAATTAATTGACATCTTAAGGTTTTACATTGTTTTCACTGATCTTCCCTCACAGAAGGGACAACCTGTTGAATCAAGTCCTGGCTCTGTGAGGGTGGAAGAAGCTTCATGGAGTCAGTTTGCTACCAAATCCCCAGTTGTTCTACTGTCTCAGGCCAGTGCTGCTCTGCGGCTCAGTGAGCAGCCTAAGTTCAGCAGTTTTGGTAGGCAGTTCTTGCTACGCGGCTTGCACATGGCTTGTTTCTAATGTCACGGCCACATTGATGCCCTAAACACGGGTCATGCTTAACTTGAACTGGCACTGAGTCTTTCAGTACCTCTTCCTGGCACATTTTCTTATTAACACCGATTTCAGATTTTGCCTACACTTAATGTGTGTCCATTTATCTGTCTGAAGATAACTATCTCAAGTGTAATTTTTCTGCTTGAGTCATTTGATGCAGATTCTTGTTTTTTGCCGAGGCAGACTTATGTTTTGCCGAGACACAACCTGTGGGAGGACACGTGATGTTTGGAGAGAGTATAAAGAATATTCAGTGGACAGTGACCAGGCCCTTGCATAGCTAGCCTTGCAACACTTCATTGGTCTTACATCTTGGATGATCTTCACTTCACTAAGAGGGGTGGCAGAGAACTTCTCAAGGCATTCTGGCTGGTCCTGGTTGTTCCTGCTGACTCCTGCTGATTCTGAGGAAGCCTGGCAGTTTCTGTTGGTTTGCACCCCTGCTACTGATTTCTGTTTGGTATCCTGACTCTACTGGACTGGACTGTTGGTATCCTGTCAAATGGAGATTGGAATTATCCCCAAGGAACTACTTCTAAACAGGTCCACATCCCTTTATCCTATTTACCATTTTCTCTCCCCTACCTTTGGATGGTGGGCTAGAAGGGGAGTCAAAGTGTTTAAAAACCCTTATTGATTTTTCTCCCTCTTTTTTTCTTTTTTAAATCTAAGCCTACAACTGTCTTTTGTTTATTCTTGGGTGCTGGGGAGTGAAGCTACAACTTTGAACATGCTAGGCAAGTTCTCTACCTGGGCTACATCTACCCAGCGCAAGAACTTTTAAAAGTAGGCAATGTTTAAACAATCTGAAATGTTTTATTAAAGGACCTGCATGTCTCCTCTAGGCTTGAGAGCAGCTCACTTCATTCCCTTACGGATGGAGTAGGGAGGCTTAAGGTGTTCAGCCCTGAGTCCTCAGAAAAGTATAGTATACTTTTATAGACTTCATATAAGCTCTTTTATATAAGCTTATATAAAGGGCACATAACTGACATATGGGGGGGGGGACTTTGTGGTAGAATAGCCTCCCTTAAGTTGCCCAAGGCTCTTCAGTGGTGTAGCTGTTTGTGAGTTGTCCTGTGGGTGGGACCCTTCATGGGATAACTGCCTGTATGTGGTCCAGGGGATTTCCTGGTGGTGTAGCTGACTTGGTTCATTTTTGATTCTGCAAGTAACCCCAATGAACTTACTGATTCATGTGGATTTGGATGGAATCCTTTTGTTGTTACCTGTTCCATGCAGGTGAAGAGATGCTTCTTTGCATCTCCCCAGGAAGAGACACCTAACAGGGAACCTGAGCGCCAATACCTCTGGCTTTGCAGGCTGAGTAGCCTCTGCTGTATATTGTTAACTGCCAACATGGCAGGAAAAGACTTGTAGGCAGTGAGTGGGTGTGTCCTAACACGGTTCAGCTGAGTTTGCTGAATCCCAGTTTAGCCTATGCCATGCATTTTCTCATCATGTCAGAAGTGAGTCACAGAAATGGGAGGGGACACCCACACTTTACTAGTACACTTTATTAACTGTCTGATATGTCCAAAAGGTCAATTTACCATGTTATCATAATTTGGGGATAAAATACTATGTTATGTCTATGAAAGATTATCTTCATTTGTCGGGAGCCTTAAGTTGGGCAGCATTTCTCTTATACTTCTCTTCGATCTCTCTGATGTTTTCCAGATCTTCAGACATGAATTCTTCGTACTCTCTGTCGGCTTTAGCATTTTCCTCTTCAAGATGTTTCTAGTGGAAACAATGCACAGTTTTTAATGTACGAACACAAATTTGTTTCAAGTGTAATATTTACATATAAGAATGGCATTTATAGGGGCTGGAGAGATGGCTCAGCAGTTAAGAGCACTTACTGCTCTTCCAGAGGACCTGAGTTCAAATCCCAGCAACCACATGGTGGCTCACAACCATTTATAATGAGATCAGATGCCCTCTTCTGGTGTGTCTGAAAACAGCTACAGTGTACTTACATATAGAAAGAAAAGAATGATATTTATAAATTTAAAAAAGAACCAGTTAGATGAAATAGTAGATGACTGTAATCTCAACACCTGAAAGGCTGAGGCAGGAGGTGCTACGCATACTCCAGTGACGTCTGCTTGACAGGCCAAGAGGCCTGAAAGCATTCACGAGGAAAAGAGTTTCAAGGAAACTATGCCTCCTGGAACCTTGGCATTCTCATAGCCTGTATCCCTGCGTTAGAATGGTGAATGTGCTCTTTCAGTATTGTTTTATCATAAGTGCCTTTAAAGATTGAATTCTGACATAGCTAAGCCTCCATCAGTGTTCCAATGTCCTAGAACATCCTTGAAGCTTGGAATTTAGTAGGAATTCAGTAAGAATGTTACCTATTCAGTAACATTCAAATTTACTTCTAGTAGAGATGGTGAAACTAATTAGGTGTTACAAAGAACGGAGCTAGAGTAGCTCAGGGCTAGTCTGAAGAGTGATTACTTAGGACAGTAGACAGTCTCACTCAAACAAGGGAATACACAATGGCCTAGCCGAATAGGTGGGTTTACCATGAAAGAGTTAGGGAATCCCCCTGAGTCAGGTCTCTTCACTAGGCCCAAAGAAACAGCATAAATCAGGTATTTACTAAGAACTTCTGGTGGTGAGCTTAACAATAGACTAGCATTACACCTGGCTCCCTTCTTAGTGGTAAACACGGCCTGGTCCCCACCATCTTTTGATGTTTACATTCCTTTTGTTTTCTGTCACTGTAACTTGGCGGATGTGTCCCGTCTGGTTTCTTGTTATTCTTCTGTATAAAAAGTTTGATGCTCAATTTGAAAAATTACACTCAAATTCAACACGCTCTCTTGTGTCATATCTGTATATCATTCGCTGACTCCTTCCCCCACCTACCACCAGAGACCCGTTCCACGCAGATAGGAGACCCAAAAAAGGGGTTAGTCTGCGGCAAGGAGGATCACAGTTCAATACTAGTCTGGGCTGCCAAGCAAGACCATCTCAAATGAAAAAAAAAAAAAGGGGGGGGGGAAATTCACGTCTGGCCACCAGCTCTGTGATTCCCTGTGCACAGTGGTCTGGCTAGTAGAACAGGTCTACTAGTCCAGATTCAAAGTGGCACATTTGGAAGTGGGAATTGCAAGGCTGAGGAAAACAAAGACATAGAGTAGGCCCTGCAGAATGTGTTCACAACCAGCCCAGTTGCCTTGTGATGCATATCATCATTCTGCAACATATAACTGTATTGGCATATTGGGACTTGGTTTTAAGTTTCATATTTACTGCATGTATTTATGATTGTGGTTAAAATTTTATTTATTTTGAGTATTTTGTGTATATGAGAGCTGTATCTGCATGTACACCTACATGCATGCCAGAAGAGGGCATCAGATCATAGATGCTTGTGAGGCACCATGTGGTTGTTGGGAATCAAACTCAGGACTGCTGCAAGAGCAGACAGTGCTTCCCTCCCCCCCCCCCCCCCGCACCCCCCCCCCCCCCCCGAGACAGGGTTTCCCTGTGTTCCCCTGGCTGTCCAGGAACTCACCCTGTAGACCAGGCTGGCCTTGAACTCAGAAATCCATCTGCCTCTGCCTCCCAAGTGCTGGGATTAAAGGCATGTGCCACCACTGCCCGGCTGATGGTGCTCTTGCTAGCTGAGCTATGTCTCTAGACCATTGCTTTTTAAGAGGGAGGTTTCTCTGTGTAATAGCCCTGACTCTCTTGAAACTCATTTTGTAGACCAGGATGGCCTCAAATTCAAAGATCTACCTCTATCTGTCTCTGAGTGCTGAGATTAAAGGCTTATTATTATTATTATTTGCTTGTAATTTGTATGTAGCCCAAGGTGGCCTTGAAGTCCTGGCCGTCCTGTTGCTTCAGGTTCTGAAGTGTTAGGATTACCACCATGACTACTGATTGCTTGGCATCTCACAGTTTGCTCGTGTTGATCTGTGTTTTTGAGACAGTGTCTCCCTCTGGAGTTCAGGCTGGTCTTAAAACTGTGGTCCTGCTGGCTGGGCCTACCTAGTTTTCAGATTATAATCCTGTGCCATTAATTATGCGTAGCCTTAAGCTAAAGATCTTGACATCCCAAGCACTGGAATTACAGGGTGTGCTACTATGTTGGCTAAGAAGTCCTTAATTTTAATTAAATTGAATTTATATAAAATTTCTTTTTGCACCTAATTTAAGCACATTTTATAACCACTGAGTTGTAAAGACAGTCTCATAGTCTAGCCTCACCTGATGCTCACAGCCCATGTGGCTCTTGGCTCTGTGAGAGGCAGGATCCGCCCCCAGAGAGCAGTTTGTCTCCCTCAGATTGATCCTTCAGCACTCCCTTCTCTTGTTCCAATGCCACTTCAGTGCTCATGCATCTACTTCTGGACTCTTTGAGACAGGCTGGCCGTTAACTAACAGAAACTCTCCAGCCTTAGCTTCCTAAATGCTAGGATTACAGGCAGGGGCATCCATGACTGACCTACTCCTCTTCCCTCCGCTTTGTGTGTAAATGTGCCAACACATTTTATAAAGTATGTAAGCGGCCTCTTGGAACCCTGCCACACCAATACGCAAGATCCTTCTAATAAATTACTAGTTCTCATGAAACTAAGAATTGTAATTTAGTTCCTATAGAAACAAAGTATAAAATGTCTCTTAGAATTTAGTAAACACCTCCACCCTTACCTCCAAAGACCCTACATGTGTGGCGACCATCTCCAAAAGACGTTGTAAGTTGTTTCCCACCTTTCTTCTTTCTTCAGTTGTGGTCTGCACAGTTAACTGGTTATCTATAGAATTAAGATTTAAAAAAACAAATAAACAAAAAAACCTGTTGCTTAATGTCTAAGAATAAATGAATGAATCAGCACAGCATAGAACATTTACTTGCACTATCCCTTTCCCCTGAGAAATATTTGGTGAATGTAAAAAAACCATACCTGGTAGAATCCATGCAAATGTCATATACAGACATGCCAGCAGCTTTAGGTCATTGCATGTGTGGTCAGCTGCCCTGGTGCTGAAACCTTCTATTCCATTTCTACCTGTTAGCTTGTGTGAGGCTATTAACACCTGGCTTTGGAGGCCTCTTAATTTGAAGAGTTCCATATTTACTATACTGCTTATGGATTTCTTAACAATTTAAGGTGTGTCAGCTGGGCACAGTGGAACACATCAAAAAGGCAGGTGGATCTCTGTGAATTCAAGGCCAGCCTGCTCTACTTAAATTCTTCAAATCTCCTCATTCTTTGTACCCCAAATGGCTTTATAATAGGAATTAAAGAAAAAAAAATTAGTTTTTTTCCCTCCTGCTTTGTTTTGACTTCAGAGTGATGTCAGAGAGTGTGCATGGACAATCAGTCATGACAGAGCCTTGGCTGAGATGAACAACCTGGTCAGGTTCTTACCTTCACTGTTTGTTGGTAAAGGTCATCCAGCTTTTGAATCTCTTCCTTCAGCATCTTCACAGTATTCTTGCTTTCCATTTTCATGGTGTTCAGCTTGGATAAAACCTTGGTTGAAAAAAATCACAACTAACACAAAACAAAAAAGTTTTTCTCTTTAACAAAAAAAACTGTATATTTTTTTTATACAGAGTATTTGTTTATTTACTGTGTATAGGACTGTATTGCTAGCATGTAAGTCTGTGTACCATGTGTGTGCTGGTGCCCACTAAAGAAAGAAGAGGGCATCAGATCCCTTGAGGCTGGAGTTAACAGACTGTTGTAAGCTGCTACATGGGTGCTGGAAATCAAACTTGGGCCCTTTCTAAGACCAACAAAGGCTCTTAGCCGCTGAGTCAACTCTGCAGCCCTAGTTTTTCTTTTAAAAAATTTCATTTTTAAAATGATTCTATTTTATGTATATAAGTGTTTTACCTGCATGTATGTATGTATGTGTACCATGTGCATGCCTGGTGTCCACGTGGTCCCTAGAACTAGAGCTACAAGTAGTTGTGAGCTGCTATCTGGGTGCTGGCAATTGAACCTGGGTCCTCTGCAAGAACAAGTGCTCTTAATCACTGAGCCATCTTTCTAGCTCCACTGGCTACATAATATTTTTTTTTAAACACAGATGTCAAAACTCACATTAGGATAAAGACAGCCTCTTTCACAGATGCTGTTGAGAAAACTGTAGAAAAAAAAAAAATGAAACCAAGTCCTGAGTCTCACCCTACATGAAACTTTGAAAATGGACCAAAAACTTGCTGGAACTGCTAGGGAAGACACGTCAACTATGTTCTCCATCAATAACCATCTGATGCAAAGGCAGCAAAGGCAGGAAATGCTGAAAGGACTGTAGTAGGAAATAACTCCAAGGACTGACAAACGGGTTACAAAAAAATTAAAAAAAACCAATCAGACAAAACACATAACAGCAGAAACAACCCCGCAACTGAAGAGACAGCATACAGAATGTGAAATCCTTGCCAACTATGTATCAGCTAGGCGTCTACTATGTAAGAAGAAACAACAGTGAACACCACATCCAAAAGTACATGAGGTAGTAAAGGTAGTTCTTCAAGGACGAACTAAATAGCCAGTGATATCTGATGAAGGGTCCTACATCCTCAGCCATCAGGGAAATGCAAATTCAAAGTGATTTGTGGTTCCACCTTACTTGCTCAGAATGACTTTCATTGAGAAAGGACAACACATGCAGGCAAGGATTTGGGGAAAGAGGAACTCTAGTGAGAATGTAATTGTTGCAGCTACTATGGAAATCAGCATGATGCTTTGTCAAAACTACAACGGGGTAGGACAGATGGCTCAGTGGTTAGAGCATTGGCTGCTCTACAGAGAACCTGGGTTTGGTTCCTAGTACCCACACAGTGGCTCACAACCATCTATAACTCTACTTCCAGGGAATCTCACATCCTCTTCTAGTCTCCACAGGTACATACATGCATGGTGTACATACATGCATGCAGGAACAATACTTACACACATAAAAATGAAAGTGAAAAAAACCTTTGAGAACTACAACCAGAAATCTCATATGATCTGGCTATTTCACCCAAGAGACACTAAGTCCTACCACAGATATACTTTGGCATTCATGTTTACTACTGCATTATTCTGCTTTATTCACAATAGTTGGGAAATGCTGTCATTCTAGATGTCTATCCTCAAAAATGACAGACAAGTAAAATGTTGTATATGTATGCAATATAACTTTATTCATCTGTATTAAATAAAATCATGGGGCTGGAGAGATGGCTCAGTGGTTAAGAGCACTTGTGGTTCTTCCAGAGTACCAGAATTTGATTCCCAACACTAACACCAGATGGTTCACAACCACCTGTAACACCAGCTTCAGAAGGGTCAGACATCTCTGATCTCTATGGGCACCTGCACTGACATGCACACATACATACTTAAAAGTTAAGGCAAGGGCCTGAAGACTGCAGGTTACAGACTCTCCTGTGCTGAGCAAGACCCTGTCTTAAATAAGACAAACATATCTGCTAAGTACATTTCAGGGGTAATTACTGAGCTTTTTTGTGTCTGTCAGTGATTGGTTTAATCTTTTTTGTGATGACCTTTAGGTTGTTGTCTAAGGTCATAGTAACCTCGTGGTAATTATGTTTATGCTCTGCTAATTCTCAAGTCCTAAAGTCATCTGGTCTTTAATGTTTGAAACACTGTAAAATCTGTAAAATAATTTGTTAATGAAATCTTTTTTGAGAGCCAATTCTTTTTCTGGTTACTCATTTTTACTTTTCATTTGGAGTCAACTTTGAGATTTTTATTATTTATGCTGTAATCCATTTTACCAGTTTTCTAATTTTTTCAAGACCAGTTTTTGTTATATAAGCCAGGCTGGTCTTGAACTTGCTATGTAGCTCAGGCTAATTTTGAACTGAGGATTCTCCTGCTTCAGCTTTCAGAGAGTGCTGGGATTACCAGCATGCACCTCTGGGTGGAGCTCATCAGTTATTATTTACATAACTTATGTATCTGGGTATGTTATAAGCATGTTTGTATCATGTGCTCACAGTGCTCAAGGAGGCCAGAAGAGGGTGTCAGATGGGAGCTGAACGTAAGTCCTCTGGAAGAACAACAAATACTTGTAACTGCTGGGACATTTCTCCAGCCCCTGGACCGTCTGTCTGCCTGCCTGCCTGCTGTCTGTCCATCTGTCTGGAATATCTATCTGGAATATCTATCTACCTACCTACCTAGCTGGAATATATAATATGTAATTATTATGTAGAATTACTTTATGTATATAAATGTTTTCCTGCATGTAGGTATGTGTCATGTACTCATGAAAATCAGAAGAACTGGAGCCAAAGGTTGTGAGCCACTGTGTGGGTGCTAGGAATTAAACTCAGGTCATCTGCAGGAGCAACCAGTGTTCTTGAACAAATCTTTAGCTATAAATATGTGTATGTACACACACACACACACACACACACACACACAGAGGTTTTTTTTTTTTTTTTAGTTATGAGCTCATGTAGCCTAGGCTGGCTTTGAACTTTTTATGTAGCCCAGGGTGATCTTCAATACTGGATTCTTTGCCTTTAAAGCCAGCATTACAAGTATTCACTGTGGTATTCAGGTTTAACTCACCAACTTAAAAAAAAAATTGACTTTTGTTTATATTGTGTTTTCTCATAATTTAAATTAACTTGCTTTATTTCTAACCACAGCTCATGTTTCATTTTTAAATTTCCTATCTTTCATTTTTGTGACATAGGGTTTTACTCTGTGGCCCAGCTTGGCCTGGAACTTTGGCCTCTGCATTCAAAGTGCAGGGACTGCAGGTACAAGGGAACACTATTCTGGGGATGAAACCAGGGCTGCAGCCTCATGCTAAGGAATTATTTACCACAAGGCTGTGTTTGCAGTCCATGATGTCAGATTCCATGGAGACTGTTAACATTGAAAACAGCTCTTTGTGGATCACTTGGATAGCTACTTATGAAATATCACAGTTTATTTAAAGATTAAAAAAAGGAACAACTTTCTGCTTTGAGACAGGGAGATACATCAAGTCTTGGCTAGAATAGTTCTTGAAGAACTGCATTAGCCAGGGCTTCATTCGTTGCTTTGAGTTACTGAATACAGTGGCTTTGGTGTCTCACAGCTACAGAAGGCATCATGTCTCAGGTGTTTGAGAGCAGAAATCCCTGTCAGTCCTGCTCCCCAGCCTCCTGAGGGCCAGGGTGGCACACCTGTGATACCATACCCAGCAGAAAACTATCCTAAAAACACCCACAGGCATTTGGCTCATTCCAAGACATTACAGTCATAGCTGACTAGCTCCTAAGCATTAATGGCACATTAAGAAGTCGGCCTCAAATCCACCTAAATATAAAAAGGACACAGTGTGTCAAGAAGCAAGTGAAGAGAGCTGATCTTATTCTACTTTATCATGGTGGTAAATGAACACTCAACTTAGTTCTTTTATATGTACCAGTCAAGGTTAGCACCAACTTTCATTTTTCATAATTTTAATTAAAATTGATGGGAGGTAGAGGCAGATGAATCTGAGTTGGAGGCCAGCCTGGTTTACAGAGGGAGTTCCAGGACAGCCAGGACTACACAGAGAACCCTTGTCTTGAAAATCAATTTAAATGGTTATTGTTCAGAAACCCCAGGTCACACGCAGTGTTATGCTTTAGTCACCTGTGCCAGAAACCCCATGTCACACGCAGTGTCACGCTTTAGTCACCCGTGCCACACTTACTTGTTCTAAAGTATCCTCCAGAGCCCTCTTTTTATTCAGAGCTTTGTTAATTTTTTTCTTCGCTTTCATTCAAGAGTTCTTTGAGAGGTGCCTAGAAAAATACATCAAATGGTTAAGGAGATATCCAATTATAAACTTCTCCCATGAAGCTTGTCTAGATTACGATGTAAGTCAGTTTTGGGGAAATAAAATAAAGCCATGATATTTTAAATCTAATACATAATATACCAATGAGGAGAAAATACCTTTGGTAATTTTGAAGATAAGGTTTAGGGGAAAAAAAACCATGTCTCAACCTTCATCCTCCCACAGGAAGGGAGTATGTGCCCCAATGCCTGACACATGTCTGTGTATTATGTGTCTGCATGTATGTACACATGACTGCAGGTACCTGCTGAGGCCACACCTATTGGGTCGGTCTCCCAATAGAGCTGGATTATAGGTGGTTATGAGTTGACTGATGTGGGTGCTGGGGATAGAACCTGAGCAGACAGTACACTCTCTTAACTACGAGTCATCTCTCCAGCCCATTTCTCTTAATACCTTGCAAAGATTTAGTCTCATAATTCTGGTAGGATTTTGATTTGACTTCTAATCTACTGAGTTTATTTCCACACTATACTTCATTAGTTTTCATTGTACATTTTTAAAATTGAGAATACCTACTTTAAAATAACTGAACTTAGTGAATTTAGTATGCTTACAATGTTATAAAAATGTCATTTGTACTTTTAAACTATGTTATGACTTAAAAAAGAAAATGCCACAGGCCATTATGCATCAAGCAAATCTTTTCAAATTACTGTGGACTTCTAATTTTGACCGGTTCCTTTTTTTGGTGCTGTGCATCAAACCCAAGCCCTTCTAAAATAAGCATGGGCTTTACCACTGAACATAGCCCAGCTCCTGGGACTGAAGGAACAAGCAGGTGTGAATTCGTTGCTGCAGGTGCTGGACTTTGAATCTGTAAAGGCCATGTACACTCTAACCACTGACCCATCTCTCCAGCATGCTGTTTCTACTTTAAAAATATTTCTAGAGCCACAATACTTTTGATGAAGTAAATATTCAGTGATCAATACAGTCTGTAACTAAAGTGTGATAACTAGGCTATGGTTAGACCCATGGATCAAAAGAAGATTATAGCTGCATTTTCCAGTAATGAGATTTTTAACAAAAATGACAAGGGGATCCTGTAATCCTTTCAACCATGGTTCAGAATCTCTATAGGACAAAAGATACATTTCAGAGCTTACCTCACACGATATGAGAAATTACCTTCTAATAAAGCAAACTAAATAAGGGCTGAAATTCTAATGCACTTAAACCTAAACATGGTAAAATAAAGTGCAATGACTTGGAAAAACAATATTTCTAGAGATGAAAGTAATCTCTCTCCCTTTATCAGCATATTCTTTGTACCTGAATAATCTTTTACAAGACTACTTGATTCAGGTAATTATTTATTGCTGTGGCAATATCAAACCATTCAAGGCAGTGGCGAATGAAGGCTGCCTGGCACCGTGGCTACTGACAGAAATCCATGTACCCAGTTTGACAACAAATGGCTTCTAGACCAGTTAGCAACTGAACACTTACTGCATGCACTTTCCTTTCCTAATTGAATGTAAATCCAAACTGAGTATAATGTAACCCTTTCAACCCAGCATCTCGGAGTTTGGGGCTAGTCTAATCTAAACAGGGAGTTCCAGGACAGCCAGAGCTACACATCGAGTCCTGAAGTGAATACTACACGGGGAGAAGCTGAGAGCTGTGGCCCATGCCTGCAGCTCCAGCAATCAGGAAGCTGAGAGAGTAGCACTGTCGTGAGTTGAGACCTGGCTGGGGATTCACAGAAACATTACTGAAAAGGGAGTGGGAGGGGGTGGGATCTAGCTGGCTTGACTTAAGCCATGTCTGTTCATGAATAAACCGCCATTTCTGAGGAGGCAGGGCTCTGCTTGGGTATTTTAACTCTAGCACACAGCTGGTCGTCAACATAGTTTGTACACAACAGATACATGGCAGATGAATAATTCTCCCATCCAAGTACCAACCAGAGCTGCCCTGCTTAGCTTCTGATTAGATGAGATCAGCAGTTTCAGGGTGGCTTAGCCATAGATTAGATGAACAGTTCTCAAGGGAAAAATGCATAGCCTCTGACTCGACATTTTTTAATTCAAAAGCTAAGTATTTCAAAGGTGGCATTTTAGTACTGACAATAAGACTATAACATGGATAATTTAAACATTGTAATATAGCAATACATTTTTTTTCTTCTCAAAATTATCTCCTTGGCATTTCTTCTTGTTGTTGTTGTTGATTACTGACATTTTTCTTTTCTGCTTTTTTTGACTTAAAAAAAAAAACAATCTGCCGGGCGTGGTGGTGCACGACTTTAATCCCAGCACTTTTGAGACAGAGGCAGGCGGATTTCTGAGTTCAAGGCAAGCCTGGTCTACAAAGTGAGTTCCAGGACAGCCAGGGCTAAACAGAGAAACCCTGCCTCGAAAAACCACACACACACACACACAGAACCAAAAAACAAAAACAAACCCAATCTATTATACTTTATGCCTTCATGTGTGTGGCTGTACCTAGAACTTTTCCCACAGATGTACTGCAAATATTTCACCTCTCAAGATCTCACTGTAGGGCTACCCACCTCTCTTCAGTCTTCTGGCCAGAGGGAATAGCTGTTTACCAACCTGAAGGACTTCCAGTAAAGCATGCACTCGCCATTTGCTAGCACTGCTCTCTCAAGAGGGGTGAGAGGTAACTTGAGAACAAAGGTTACCTCAGACTGTTGACACTACAGTCCTGATACCTGTTTTACTTGCAGTTAGCTTTCCTTGTGGACAGTTGGATGAAGTAAAGTGGGCACAGAGGACAAGGCTTTCTAAGTTCAAAAGTTACCTATGAGACAAGAGTTCTGCTACTCAGAAGAAAGGGAGAGCAGCCAGTGTCTCAGTTCTGAGTCTAGTTCTAGGTCGTGGAGAGACTCAATTGAAACACATACTTACATACACTTGAGTCCTGTATTTGACAGGGCAGTTGGCACCCACCTCAGGATTAAACTTAATTTCAAAGTCGTAACCTTTGGAATTCTCAGCACCTTTGGGGATAAGCTTTAATTTTCTAGCCAACTTGTGGTACTTGGCTAGCTGCGCTTCAATCTGGTAAAGAGAACACAACAGAAAGTTAACGTGAAGCAGCCTAATCTGTGTGTTGGCAAGCAGCACACCACTGTCCCTTCATTAACTCCGTGTCATTTAGAGTAAGTCTATGCTTGGCTCTCAACTACAATCTACCTTCTCAAACCTAGTTAGAAATATGGAATAAAGCTAAAACTTAGACTTGACAATATGTAAAATACTTTAATTACCAAAAATAAACAAAACAAGATAATTTACATTTCAAACCATTAACTCTGTTGAAGATATTTTAGTAGTTCATATTTCTCTCTGTCCTTTAATGTTCTAGGACTGAGTTGCATTACCGGGAAGGTAGTGCAACTGATACACTGATGCTGCTCTTGGGTTCCCAGCACAGTAGGCTTTTTCACACGGCCAGACTTGGTCACTTCCTAGGCCACCACTTACCTACTTCCTACATTTTTTTCCCCTTTCGGCTTATTCATGCAAATAAATCACTTATTCTTCTTAGCTTCATAGACTCAATGTTTACTTAGTCCAGAGATTTATAACCTTCCCTTTCTTACAGAGCATTTGAGAGATAAGGTTCCCTGAAATAACTCACTAGAGATTCACTGACATAGTCTAACTCCACTTCAGTTTCTAAAGAAGCACATGGAGGCTATGAAAGGTTAGATGATGCAGACTACATGTGCAGACAGTGGCAAACTGCAGGTTAAAGCTCAATCAGTGCTGATCAAATTCTAGGCTCAAAGCCTTTAGGTGCCGCCTCCTTTTCTCTGTTTTTATGGATTGAACGTGGTACCCTGAGCATGCTAAGCTTGGGCTCCATCACTGACGAACATCCCTGTTAGTTCTTACCGATATGTATATGCACAAGGCTAGAGCTTGTCCCCAAGGGTCAGGAAGATAAGGGGATATAGGTAACAACTTAAACTGAACAGCTTGCTTACGCTATGCTACAATTACCAACATGATTTCCCCCTCCCCACAATGTGTTGGTTCATTATCAGAAAACTGAGTTTACTTTAAATTTGACTGACATGTATGAGTGTTTTACTTGTGAAAAAAATGTTAGCACCAGAAAAATTGATCAGTCTATCCTCTGAGCTCCTCTTGGTTACACAGACCTATCCTGTGGTCAGCTGTGCTCAGAGTGTGGTATCACTCACCGCCTCTTTGCCTCTGGCATATTTCAATTCCTCATTCCACATCTGTTGCTGTTCAGCTTTATAGTTTTGAACATTTGCTTGTAATGAAGCTTTCAGTTTCCTCAATGACATCAGACGGTTCTTGAGAGAACGTATTAGTTATTTTCACCAAGAAGCATTCTGTATTTTAAAGAAAGCCATATTATTTACACTTAGAGGAAGTCAAAAGAACTAGAAAAATAACTATAGAATTATTATTATAACTTAATAATTTAAAGAGCGACTTCAAACAGTTTAGAATAGGAAAAACCAAAGACAATGTAGAAGCTCAAATATTTAATATCTGGTTACCGTGCAGAACAATCTGGATGCTCCACTAATAAAACACAAGATAAAGTTAAGATGCTGCTATCAGGGTGGGAGAGATGGTTCAGGGTTGAGAACATTGGCTGTTCTTCACAGGATCTGCATTAGATCCCTAGCACCCACATGGTAGCTAACCATCTTCCGAATCTTGAGTTCAGGGGATTCCACACCCTTTTCTGATTTCCAGAGGCACTGTTAACATGTGGTACATAAATATGTATGCAGGCAGAATACGCACACACAAACACACCAAAAACAAAACAAAACCCATATTGTCATCTTGCTATTATAAAATCTTGTAGGCTATTCTATACTCTATAAGCCAGTTTGTTACCATTCTGTTTTCACCAACTAAAACCCAGGGCCTCTTGAAAACAGTGCTCCCTGCAAGTAAATACTCCAGGGACCTTGTTCAAAAGATATGTAAACAGGCAGGAATCTTTCATCATATCCTGAACACCGTTAGTCCACGGTTGATGGACCACAGGGAAAAACAAAGCACCACAGACATCATGCATGGTTTCATTGAAAGGTCTGTAATATGTAAAAAAAAATCTAACCGTTAAGAGCTTATTTGTTAGCCCATCTAAAACACCTTCCATAAGAGTCCTCTGAAGAAGGCTCACGAGCCTAAAGAGCTGTCCAGTGATTTCAGAAACATGTTTACTAACCGGTTCTCTTTCTCTTTCCTCCTCCAGTCTTGCAATCTGTTCATTTAGTGCTTTGATTTCGGCTGTGAGTGACTCCAGCTTGGACTCATCTACCTTGTACAAGTCCTCTGCAGACAAAGCCCAATCACCTCATCAGAATCGACTCACAACGCTCTCCAGGTTTTCAGCAGCTTGTTCCCTCACTTCCCCAAACCATGGATGTGGCAGATGCTGCCTTGTGTACTGGCCAGCTTCCTTTTTCTCCTGGAATGTCCCGTTGCTCTTAGCCTGCTTAAGCTTTCTTCCACCGTACCTGTTGCTGTTTGCCTATAGTTCCTCACTGAATTTCCATTCCTTTCTACCTAACAGAATATGAGTTCCCGAGGCCAAGGTTTTCTGTTCTTCATTACTCTATGTTTGGTGCCTGACACTTGGGTACATAATATTTGAGTAGATTCATTTATGTGTTTAATTATATATACACGCCGGGCATGGTGGCAAATGTCTTTAATCCCAGCACTCTGGAGGCAGGGACAGGCAGATTTCTGAGTTCGAGGCCAGCCTGGCCTACGAAGTGAGTTCCAGGACAGCCAGGGCTATACAGAGAAACCCTGTCTCAAGAAAAAAAAAATTATATATACACATATCAAGTAATTCATAAATTATGTCCACATTAGAACAAAATGAATTTTCCTTTGTGTGTGTTATGTACACTTATGTGTCATGAGTCTGCATGTGTGCACATAGAAGCCAATGGTTGAGGTTGTGTATCTTCTCCAGTCATTATCATCTTGTGACTTTAGATAAATCTCTCTGCAAACCTAGAGGTCCCTGATGTGGTCAGATTGGCTGGTCCGCAAGCTCTAGGGATCTATCTCAAGCACCTACCTCCCTAGTGCTGAGATTATGGACACGTGCCGCACTTGTGCTTTTATGTGTGTGGGATCCAGACTCAGGATCCATGCTTGCTGAGGATATACTTCACTGACTGAACCGTGTCTCTAGCCCTGACTTTTGCCTTCCTAAATCAATCCATCTACTCCTTGGGCTCTCCTTGTCACCCTTTAGGATGACACAATCCTGAAAATTCTAAGGGAATGCTTCTGGTTTCCCTCTCACCTTGGGTGTCACATGGGTGTCAGGGTGACTTTCCCATATCACTGCATAACACTGAATGGAAAGTAATTTACAGGGCTGAAGATATGGATGGCTTAGTGGTTAAGAGCACTGACTAATCTTCCGAAGATCCTAAGTTCAAATCCCAGCAACCACATGTTGGCTCACAACCACTCATAATGAGATCTGATGCCCTCTTCTTGGGTGTCTGAAGACAGCTACAGTGTACTTACATATAATAAATAAATCCTTAAAAAAAAGAAACGAAAAGAAACGAAACTTACTTGGAAACTCCATGGCCTGCTTACTCCCTCCCAGTTTCAATAGAGAGACTTTACATACTTTCCCTAAGGAGTGCTGTAACTTCTAACATATTAAAGCATGGACAAATATCTTTTGTGTTCCCAACAAAGAACATTTCTTATTTTATTTTGTGTCTTTTGAGACAGGCTTTCTCTATGTAGTCCTGGCTGTTCTCAAACTCACTTTGAAAACCAGGGTGAATTTGACCTCAGCAGTCGTGTTCCTTTGTATCTTGAGTACTGGCATTAAAGTCATGTGCCATCACTGTCGGCCTCATTTGGTATTTTATTACAATGCTCTCTTGTGTGCAAAGCTTCCAAGAGATGATGACTTCTTAAGTCCACATAACCAGTAAGGGTTAAGACTCAGGCCTGTCTGTAACAGTTATTTTTTGTTTAACCATTACTTTTCCCCCATTAAAGAACAATTTGTAGGAAAGTAGCTCATGAGAAATCAGGCCTGGAAAGATAAGCAACAGCCCAGAATGAAGTGACAGAGCCACAGGGGGACACTCACTCAGCTTCGCCTGCAGCTCGGCATCCTTTTCTTTGAAGCTGTCGGCCCTGGTCATGAACTTCTCATAGCATTTTTTTGGTGTAGTCAAAAAAACAACTGATTGGGTTAAGCAGATGCTCAAAAACAAAGACATGTCTCTCTACTTTGTTTCATTTTATTTTCAGACTGAAAATTCAGATTTGAATGAAAATTTAAGCCAAGAATAGTAAGCAGTTATATAAATTTCTAAAACAAAAAATTAAAAACTTGTCACTAACTATGCTACAAAGATGTACACAATATATCACCTCTAAATAGGAACAGGGATGGAAATATCTAGTTTGGATAGAGACAATGTTTTGAAGCCAAGCCAGAAACTTTGCTAATAAGTATAAGTCAACATAAAATATACAAATCTAGTCTTCTTTAAGAAGAATGCTGTAGCTAGAGAGACCCAGTGGCTGAGCACACTTGTCTCTTTTGCAGAGGACCTGGGTTCCGGCACCCACATGGAGCCTCACAACCATTCACTTATCAGTTCCCAAAGTGCTTCTCTGTATAGTGTCATCTGACATACTGGCTTAGATGGCCAGTAGCTCTCACTGCTTAACCTTCAGGATGAAGGTCAAGAGGGACAGCTGTACATAGAAATGGAGGTAAAGGGGCAGGAGAGATGGCTCAGCGGTTAAGAGAGCACTGACTGCTCTTACCACATGGTGGCTTACAACCATCCATAATGAGATCTGGCGCTCTCTTCTGGAGGGTCTGAAGACAGCTACAGTGTACTTACATATAATAAATAATCTTTAAAAAAGAAAAGAAAAACGAAACGAAACAGAGGTAAAAAATGAGTGTGGTCTGAAATGCACGCTGTGCCAAGGATGACACTCCCTGGGATCCTTGTCAATGCTGAGGACTGCGCAGGCCTCTGGATACGTGAGGCAAGTGCACAGACGTGCACAGACGTGCACAGACAGACAGACAGACAGACAGACACACACACACACACACACACACACACACACACACACACACACACACACGGCACAGACACTAGGCTAATCAGTTAATGTGTCTTTGAGCCATCTCTCAGGCATTAGTAAAAGATGAGACTAAGATGATTACCACTTTTCATTTTGTGAGAAAGGCTCTAACAAGGCTAAGGCTACTGTACAAAGTTTTACTCTGAGATTAAATTTACTCAGAGTTTTTCTCTGAGAGGCCTATGTAATAACATTTAATATTTGGCAACATGTACAATGTAAAGTTTATTCTTTAGCTGAGGTTTGTATTTTCGAATACAGGTGAGATTGTCATACCTTCTGGGTTCTAACAAAGCCTACGGACCACTGGTATGCATGCTAACTACTTCTCTCCTCAGCACTCGTGACCTTCCCTTTAGCTTCCTGTGTGTGGTTCTGGGAGTGTGCCACAGCAAGTGTGCCACCATTCCCAGCTGGATATTGTGTTCATCTCAACTACTTTTGGAACTGGTGACTGAGCTAAGTGACAATATATCTATATATCTAACTACAAAACAAAACAAAATCAACACAGACCCTACGTGAAGTATTTTAAGAGCCAATACACGCCGGTCCTGCTACTGAAGAAGCCAAGTCGGAAGCATGGGGAGCTCCAGGCTTGCTTTGAGTACAGAGTAAGCTTAAGGCCAGTCTGGATAACTTAAGAGGACTTTTGCCATAAAAGATGCCTTGTTTCCAAATACCAGCAATTTCCTAACCTCCCCCACCCCCCCATTATGTCCTGTATGACAAGAATTAAATTAATGTAAGATACAGGAGGAAAAAATATCTTATCCATAACATATATATTAGTTACAATGCATGCATGCATGCATACATACATATTTTCCTTCTTTTTTCCTTCCTTCCTTCCTTCCTTCCTTCCTTCCTTCCTTCCTTCCTTCCTTCCTCCCCTCCCTTCCCTTCCCCTCCCCTCCCCTCCCCTCCCCTCCCCTCCCCTCCCTCCTTCTACATCTCACTCTCTCTTTTGATTTTGAAACTGGGTCTCACCATAGTCCTGGGAAGCCTGGGATTTCCTATACAGACTAAGCTGGCCTGGATCCCACAGAGAACTGCCTGACTCTGCCTACTAAGTGCTGGGATTAAAGGTGCACCCTGGTTGTGTTTGTACTTTTCAGTTAACATTCATTCATTCATTCATTCATTCATTCATTCATTTATTTTTATGTGAGTGCACTGTCGCTCTCTTCAGACACACCAATAGAAGGAATCAGATCCCCATTACAGATGGTTGTAAGCCACTGCATGGTTGCTGGGAACTGAACTCAGGACCTCTAGAAGAACAGTCAGTGCTCTTAACTGTGGAGCCATCTCTCCAGCCCCTCAGCTAACATTTTACAATTTGTGTGGTTAGTAATTTAAAGAGTTACAGTGTCACTTCAATAATAGGCACACTATCAAGTGTATTTTTTTTTTAAGATTTATTATGTAAGTACACTGTAGCTTTCCTCAGACTCTGGCTGCACTCACTAGCTGTAGCTATCTTTAGACACCCCAGAAGAGAGCATCAGATCTCATTATGGATGGTTCTGAACTCACAACCTTCAGAAGAGCAGTCGGCGCTTTAACTGCCGAGCCATCTCTCCAGCCCAATTGTATCTTTTTTAAAGATCAATTTACTAAAACCATTTTTTGGGTTGATTTATTTTTGTATGTATTTTGTTTGAGAATGATTGTTCATTTCATTCATTCCAGCATTTGCAAGCCAGAGGTAGGGGGACTCCTGTGAGTTAGGAGTCAGCCTGGTCTACATAGAGAGCTCTAGGACAGTCAAGGACATATAGTGAGAGCCTTGCAACTTTACCAAGGTCACCTTTGATGGCATCTCCAAAACCTAGAGCTACCTGACCCCCGACCTCTGGAAAGAGACTGTACTCACCAAGTCTTCTTATCAGGAATTCACTGACCATCTTGTGAAAACCCACACCAGAGCAGAACCTCTGTTCAGAAGACCCAGGCTCTGGCTATGGCTACTTGATAAGAGTATTTATCCAAGAAAAAATAAAGTGAATAAAGTATGTATAAAAAGAAAAACAAACACAGAAATCTATTAGAAAGCAAAGGAAAAGTTCTATAGAAGGATAATTTTTAGTTAAATATCAAAGCAACCTCTTTCTATATCATTTATGGTAACATACAATATACCTTATTGTGTTTAATTCCATCTTCAGTTTCTTCTCCCCAGAGCTGCCCATCATCAAATAAAGGTGAGCTTTCTTTCATGGCAGTATGAATCTAATTAATATACAAACAACACATTAAGTTGGCTGAGTTGATGATTTGCAAAATTCACTCAGTATTTTCTAGAAGCATTTAATCATACAACTTGGAGTTCTAAAAAAGAGATTATACTCAAGTCTTAAATATGACCCTTAATATTTTAATAACTAAATACACTGAGATTTAGAAAGAATGGGTTCTGTGTTTAGTTCTGCTCCATAGAGGGAAATATGCAGATGCTTGTGCTGTTACTAATACACTGAGCATACATACATATTGCTACATTTATTTATGTGTGGGTGTGTGTGAATGTGTGTATGTATGTATGTGTTTGTGTGTGTACACAGATGTGTGTGTGCGTATAATACACCACGATTGTGGAGACCACAGGACACCTTGTGGGAGTTCATGCACTCCTTTCACCAAGTGGGCTCTGCAGACTGAACTCACACCTCACACCATCATGCTTGGCAATACGTGCCTCTACCTGCTGAGCCAACTTGTTGGCACTACATACACATTCTAACGTAACTCCAAGAATGCAAAACAGAACAGCCACATACATGGTAAATCAATTCATTCTCTTATATGAACTCAATTTAGATGTTCAAATGAATTAAGTGAATATTCATACATTCAAATATAAATTTTATTCTTTTCTTCCCCTTTTTGGGGAGGCAGGGTCTATGTCACTCTGGCTACCCTAGAACTCTGTATGTAGACCATTCTAACCCCAAACTCAGAGATCAGCCTGCCTTTGCCTCCCAAATGCCAGGAGTCACCACACCCAGCTCTTAAACTTCCAACTTTAGCCACAAATGTGAACTTCAGATTGAACTTTACAATATGAAATTTTAGAAGCACTGTAGTTGTTTAAATTTGAAATAGGTAAGAATGTGCTTGTCTGTAATATTAGTACTCAGGAGGCTAAGGCAGGAGGAAGAGGAGTCCTTGCCTACCTCTCTTATCATGCTAACGGTTTACAGAACTTCAAATCAAATGCAATTTGAAAATTGAAGCAGATTTTCAGACAAGTTGCAAAATATGATTGGTGAGAGGAATTGAAAACCTTTGTGAGGAAAAGAAAAGAAAAGAACAAACCCCAAATCTCTAAAGCTAACATAAGAACCATCGGGTAAATACCTTGATGCAGTCACACCAAGGCAGCCTCGATGTAAGGCCACGTGTGAGGGGCTCCCACTGTATACATGGGGCTCTTGGACAGTGTGAAGGGATATCTATGAGAAACCAGGAAGAAAAAAAAAAGGTGCCATCACATTAGGAAACATACCAGCTACACTAGAAGTTACATTTTAAAGCCGTACATACACTGGCATAGTCCTAGCTTGTAGTGAAGATATTTGAGTCTTTTCTGGTGAGTTTACTCATCTAGGATTTTGTGAATTTATTCAATTCCACAGATTACTTTGCACTTACAATTCCTTACATTGCAGTGTTTAATAACCAAGAATAGTAGCCATCTCCTTAAATACTCTTATATTCTTAAATTCAGTGTACTTCTATTACACATTTGTGATTATCTGTCACTAAATCTAGTTTCCTCCTTGATGTTTCTTCTTCCTTTTTTGTTTTTGGAGATGGTTTCACTCTATAGTCCATAGTTCTTCTTCCTCAGTTTCCCCAAGTGTTGGGATCACAGGTGTATGGTGCCATATTTGGTCTGTGTGTGTATATTTGTGTGTGTGTGTATATAAAATGCTTTAAACTTTATCTCTGTGCTGCTTAGTTTTGTCAATAGGACATAAACTAGAGTTATTTGGAAAGATGGAATGTCAGTAAAGGAATTGCCTCCATTAGATTGGGCCATGGGCATGTCTGTGGAGTACTTTCTTAACTGATGACTGATGGGAGAGGGCTTAGTCCACTGTGGGTAGTACCGCTCTTGGGCAGGTGGTGCTAGGTTGTAGGAAAAAGCAAACTGAGCAAACCACAGAGAACAAGCCAGTAAGTAGTTTTCCTCCATGGTTCCTGCGTGAGTTACTTCTCTCACTTTACTTAGTGACCGATGTAACAGGAATATGTGAACCACATAAACCCAATTTGCTATGTTCTGTGTTTTACCCAAGTATCAGAAAACCAGATTAAGATGGTGTCACTGTTTTTACCATCAAGACCTTACTGTTACGGTTTTGTTACTACAAACTGTGGTAACCAGGCTGCCCCTAAGTCATGTTTTTTTGTGACAGAATCTCACCCGGAAGCTTTGGCTAGCCTAATATTCACCATGAAGACCAGGATAGCCTCGAACTCAGAGATCTACCTGCCTTGAAAGGCTTGCATGACCATACCAGGCTATACTTCATATTCCTTATTGTTTGAGTCTTATGATCTATTCCCCAAAGTTCTGTAATATTGTACTGCTATGGTCTGAATGATTCTGCAGAATTCATGTTGGAAAATTAGTCTCCAGTTATATTTTATTTTATTTTTTATTTTTTTTTAAAGATTTATTTATTTATTATATGTAAGTACACTGTAGCTGTCTTCAGACACTCCAGAAGAGGGCGTCAGATCTTGTTACAGATGGTTGTGAGCCACCATGTGGTTGCTGGGATTTGAACTCCGGACCTTCGGAAGAGCAGTCGGGTGCTCTTACCCACTGAGCCATCTCACCAGCCCTCCAGTTATATTTTAAATTTTTTTTTTTTTTTTTTTTTGTTTTTTTTTTTTGTTTTTCGAGACAGGGTTTCTCTGTATAGCCCTGGCTATCCTGGAACTCACTTTGTAGACCAGGCTGGCCTCGAACTCAGAAATCCGCCTGCCTCTGCCTCCCGAGTGCTGGGATTAAAGGAGTGTGCCACCACGCCTGGCTCCAGTTATATTTTAATGATACAGAGATGAGACCTTCGGGAGGTGACTGTCACAGCCCGCATGAATGAATCCACTTCTGTATTAATGGGCTAGTGAAGGAGTGACCTTGTTAGAAATGTAATCTCTTTGATACATTTGTTCTTTCTTGCCATATAGTACCTTCTAGCATGTCACAACCTACCAAGAAAGCTCTTCCTCATTAGAGGGTGAGTAGATGCTGAACCCATGTTTTGGGGCTTCCTGACCATCATTGCCAAGAGTTAAGCCACTCACTCATGTGTTTCAAGCCCACAGATTTTATGTATCAGGTAGACTAATATCTATATGTATCTTACAATATATATTACTAAATGTATATGTACTTATACACTTGTAATTTTGTGAATATCGATGTTTTGACTGCAATGCATGTGTAACATATGTGTGTAGAGGCCAGAAGATGAATCGTTATATATGATTGTGAGTCACCACGTGACACCCTAACCTGAATCCTCTGGGAGATCAGCCAGCACTCTTAACCACTGAGCACTTTAGTTCAATGACTCCTACATTTTATGAGTTACCAAGCAGTGGTGTTTTGCTACAGGAACAACAAAAGTGGTATATTGCAGTATATTTTCCTTTCTCTTCAATTTATTCTACAAATACTGCTCATCTTAAAACTAATCCAAACTATTCACAAGTCTTCAGTTGTTTCTTCTCTGTGACTTGGTAAGGTCTCTAGACTAATGGAAAACATACCCAAGTGTTTTAAAAATTCTTGGGACATCTTCTTCACATTTTGTATCAGGAAGTTCATATGATGGGCACAGAAAGCCATAAAGAAAGGCGAAGCTCTTTAGGAAGTCTTTAATAGATGGAGCTTGCAGAGACTTCATGGGTACACTATATACATAACCGTTTTCTGTAAGAAACTACAAACATCTTTATGAAGCATTGAAAGTTTTGGACTAGAAAAAATATTGGCTGTATTCAGACAATTTAAATTATTGAATACCTCATAGAGTTGTCGAATACACTGCTGAATGAATGCTTTGCCATTAAGTGGTTTTGGGTACTTGATTTTTTCAGAATTGGAAAATATACCAAGTTGACTATTACTGGATTCATGTCTGCTAGTCCTAGAAGCATATTTTAAAAAGTGCATATTATTTCAAGGCTATACATAACATACACATGAGGTCACAGGAGTTTGTTTCAGGCATAGAAAGAGGTAGAAACAAACCGTGCTCTGGGACTGGGGACACAGCTCAGTGGTTTGTTTAGCACTCACAGTCCTCTGTGCGCAATCCCCAGCACCACAAATGTCAAAGCAAACCAAACTAAATTTCTTTGTGCCACCACCATTCATTATCCTTGAAGGTATGTTTCCAGTGCACAGGGCTTCTTCGAAGTCTGCTCAATGACCTAAGCACTCCCATGTCTACTGACCCATAGCTGCTCTTGTACTTCTACTCCCTTGCCACTATTCTAGTGAAAAACATTGTCCAGGAGTATTAAAAGTTAACATATGCAAAGAACTTAAAACATCTGGCCTTTGTGAAAACTCAGGAAATATTAGATTCTGTAAATATCTATATCTATCAATCCTTAGAACTGCTCTAAAAAGAGATACTGCAATTATCTCCCTTAAAAAAAAGGTTATGTTTAATCTGTGTGCAGTGTGTCTGCAAGTGTGTGAGAGAAATACAGACACAGAGACAGAGACAGAGATATGGAGGACAGAGGACAACCTGTAGGAGGAGGGTCTCTTCTACTGTCAGGATCCATAATGGGACAAGCTAATAACTAGCAGGTGATAATCCTGAAGTGGCCTGCCTCGGATTATATAATCTGTTACAGGTGAGCCTTCATTAAGCAAGGCATGGTGTTTCTTTAACACATTTCAGTCAGCTTTGGCTCCCGAGTGAATAACATAGAGACCTGGTATTTGTACTAACACACTGCTGGCACTAAGCTGGGCAGGCTCTGAGCTATTCTAACTCTGTATGGCTGCCTACTGCCCAGACACATGGTCCTTTACCTGCAATCTGAGGTTTGCCTTGGCTCACCCTGGTCCATGCACATGTTCTTCTGGCTGTTCCCTTCCTGACATCTCTGGTCTACCCACATGGTCTCTTCACAACTACTTCTCTGGTCTCTTTGGGACCTGAGACTGGGATCAGATTCCTGCACAATTCTTGCCTTCTGCCCATCTAATTGGCTGTTCAGCTCTTAATTAACCAATCAGAAAAGATGAAAAACGATTTTTTTTACATAACATTGAGAGCAGAGATGCTGACCAAGTCAACCTCTGGATTACAACCAGACTTCTGGGCATAAAAATCGGCCTCTAACTACACAGTGCACAAACTCTATTACTTTACTACACCTGGATTACAATTAACCCACTGTTTCTCAGTTAATACTACTACTGTCTTTCTTGTTCTAATCGCCCTTTCTGTTGCAGATAGCTAATTGTATTTGACATTAATTCTGTTCTCCTGTGAGAGGCGTGGAACAAGGAATAAGTCAGCACTCGGGTGATTACCTGTAAACCTTCTTCCCACCTTAATTTATAAATAAAGGCTAGAGCTGGTGATTGGGCGGTAAAAAGAGGGGAAGATGGAGCTGAAGGTTTTGGGAGAAAAGGAGAGGGAGGGGGCAGGGAGGGAGAGAGAGGGAGAAGGGGGGAGGGAGGGGGAGAGAGAGAGAGAGAGAGAACACGAACGAACACGACTGAGGAGAAGAAGAAGGAAAGTGGGGCAGAAGCACCTGGCCTGCTGTAGTGGTAGATCTGACCAATGTAGGCGCACAGCATGTATTCATATTAATAAAGTTGTGTTTTCATTGCCTGGGCTTATTTGGGTTGGAGATTTACTGCAACACCTTTCAACAAAGATAAACAATCCGGTTCACAACACAGGCTGCTCCCACTTTTAAAACAAGTATCAAAATAATGTCTATGTTGGATCGTGTCTCCATCTCTGCAGCATCAGACGCTATGCACTCGGCCCTAGCTTCCATTGAGGGTTAGACCGCATTTTATTGTTGTTGTTTTGTCTTGAGCTAGGGGTGGAGAGGCAAACCCTTCAGCACGCTAGGCAGAGCATTGAGCCACACCCCTCCTTGTTTTGGTGGCTTGCATTCCACCTAATTTTACTCTCATGATTTCACTGGTTCCCAGTCCTTTTCCGTAGCAGGCTTTAAGATGCAGCATCAGGACGGGAACACAGCACACCAAACAGCTTTCCCCCTGTCAGTCCCCACCTGTTAGCATCATCTCCTCCCGCTACAAACGTTGCAGAGCCGGGCAGATCCCCACCCCAGCTTCCTCTCAACAGTCAGCTCCAGCGCCGCGGACCATTTTAACACAGTCAGAGCTGATCCCAGCTCAGCAGTTACCTTTCGCTCAGCTTCTCAACGAGACCCAGCGCCCAGTTTTCAGTAAACGACACCACTGCACACGAAAACACAGCCGCCAAAACCAGAGCGTCCGCCTTGGTCAACCCACGGCGGTTTCAATTTTAAAGTTTCCGCCCGCGCTGACGTCAGGATTGCGACGGCGAGTATGCATGCGCAAACGCTCAGCGCCCGCCCTCGTCGCCGGAAGTGTCCGCATCGGCGGCTCAACGCGCTCCGGGCTCCTCCCAGGTCATCGTCGGTGTCGGCGACCTGAAGGGAGTTCCATCCTATCCGGGAAGCTGGCGTCTAGGACGAGTAGTGCTGTCGGGCGGAGCGGCCCGAGCCCTCCTGGAGTCGAGTTCCGTACAGCAATATGGCCGTGTCCTGGAACTAGAAAGCGAGGGTTTGTTTCCGAAAGGATGGAGGCCAGGACCTGTTTTAGATGAGTGTTGTTTCCACGTGGCGAGCCTGGGAGGCGGCGTGACGTTTCCTGACGGTAGGAGAGGCTGTCGAGAGTGGCGGCGGAAGAGCCTGAGGGATATTTATCGTCAGGCTGCCTCAAGTGCTGTGGACTACCGCCGCCCAGGGTCGGAACTACAAGCAGGCGTTGCCAGTTCCCGCACGGTGGTGGCCTGTCCCTGGGCTAAAGTGTAGATGATTCCGGGGTCTCAGCGCAATTGTGCCATTAGCTAGTTTTGAGCTAAGCATTTTTTTTTTTTTTTTTGAGAGTTTGAGGTTCCCTAGCAGTCACAGTGTCTCCTCACATCACGTCTCGACTGGGAAACCAAAATCTCAGGTATCACGAAGATCTCCATTACCAAATAGCAGTCAGCAGATATATTAGAAGGTATTACATTTCAGACTCTGTGAGCAGCAATTCATGGGGATTATCTCATTTACTTCTCCAAACTAATGGCATTAGAACATAAAAACGAGCGTTTTAGTAGGGCGTTGTGGTACACGCTTTTAATTTCTGCGCTCAGGAGGCAGGGGTGGGTGTGTGTGGGGGGGGGTGGGGTGGGGTGGGGGAATCTCTGTGAGTTTGAGGCCAGCCTGGTTTACATAGTGAGTTCTGGGACAGCTAGAGCAGCGTAGACACTATCTCAAAACAAAACAATCAACCAACAAACCAAACAAACCAAAGAAAAACCACCCCAAACAAAACACACACATGCAAACAACTCCAAAAACCAAAAAGATAATTTTGAGGCTCAGTGAAATCAAGTAATTTAGTTTGTATGTGGGGCAGTGTCCACACCCGAGAGAGTCTTGAATTTGAGGCCAGTTTGAGGGACCTGGCATACACCAGGGCAACCTAGTGACATCCTGTCTTTAAAAAACAAACACTACAGTCAGTTGCATAAGAAATTTGACTATAAATGCTATACGAGCCTTTAATTTATTTTTTATTCGGTGCTCTCTTAAGGTTTCTACAACATTATAATAAAGCTATATCCAGAAATGTAAAACATATTTTAAGTAAAGATAAAGAAGTTCTGAGAAACCTAGTTACTGGAGTGTGGCTCAAACATTATAAATCTTGATGTTCTGACCTAGCAAACTAGTTGTGAACTTCTGATTACTATTCATACTGCACTTGGTTTGGCTGGAGCAGTCTTTTAATCCTATTGCTCTACAACTGATAACGATTAGGTAGGGCAGGGATCTGAGTAATGGAGTGACTTCTGTGGCAATAGTAGTTTGAAAACACAACAGCTCTTTTTCCGTTACTTTCTGTGGCCCTCTCTAAATAGATTTATATCATTTAAAAAAGGGTAAATTCTTATAGGTAATTACTATCCTTTGACTTGACAGGACACTCACCTTTTAAGGATTTAGTGACTTGAATACTTGGACCATGTGGACTCGTGCCTTGATTCGAGGACCAAAACAGGACCACAGAGGACACCCGAAGAAAGGAGAATCAAACTAAGAAGCGTCTTTGACTACATTGGCTGAAAATTTTGAATGACCAATTCTGAAATTAAAAGACACTTAAAGTATCGCATTTTTCCTTAGAGGTGATATGTACACACTCACCTTGTATGTTTAAATATAAAACCTTCTTGTGTGTACAAAGTACATCGTTGATATACAGGACATTAAGAACTTAATTACAACATTGGTATCAACCCAGGACCCCCATACTGAGCTATACTCCCAGTCCTAGTTCTGATTCTTGATTATCAGTTTTTTGTTTTTGTTTTTTGTTTTTTTGTGAGAATGTCTGTGGTGCATCATTTGCCTCCTGGGTGGTTACTGGATCATCTTTCTTTCATTAACAAAGTAAACTATCAACTTTGCCAGCATCAAGAGTCTTTTTGTAGTAAAAACAACCCTACTTCTTCTGTCTACATGGATTCTCTTCAGCTGGATCCCGGGTCTCCTTTTGGAGCTCCTGCTATGTGCTTTGCTCCTGACTTCACTACTGTGTCGGGCAATGACGATGAAGGAAGTTGTGAAGTGATCACCGAAAAATATGTTTTCCGATCTGAGCTATTTAATGTCACCAAACCTTACATAGTTCCAGCTGTTCACAAAGAGCGCCAACAAAGTAACAAAAACGAAAATCTAGTGACTGACTATAAACAAGAGGTCTCTGTTTCTGTTGGGAAGGTAGGAAGTTTTAATTGTCTTTTTTTTTTTTTAACATGAAACAAAAAATCTCATTAAGTATCTCAAACATCTTCCCATTTTCTTTTTTTTTAAAGGTTCTAAGATTTTTTTATTTTTTTATAGTTTTTTTTTCCAATTTTTTTATTAGGTATTTACTTCCTTTACATTTCAAATGCTATCCCGAAAGTTCCCTATGCCCCCCTACCCCCACCTTCCCATTTTCTAAGTATAAAAAAGAGTTAATAATGCAGACGGTGTTAGCATGTCCAAGAGCAGTTGTGGGTTGCCCTCCAACTCATTGCCTAGCTGAGGATCACAGGTTTCTTATCCTCCTGTCTCCACTTCCCAAGTGCTGGGGTTCTCAGCAGGTGCTGTCAGACATCTTTAATTATACTTTCTAACATCCTACTATTTTAGAACAACACATTGCATGTTTCAAAAAGTAAATAGAGGTCAGGAGAGGTGGCCCAGCAGATGAACAGAGGTGCCTGCTGCTGAAACTCATGGTCTGAGTTTGATCGCAAGGGCCCACTTGGTGGAAGGAGAGAGCTGCCTCCCAGAAGTTGTCCTCTAACCTCTCTCTGCCTGGGTGCCATGGCTATGCACCCCTCCCCACAATGCACAATGAATGCATGAATAAATAAATATATTCTAAATGTTTGTGAGAAAACCTGAAAGAAAGCAAGAGTCTTGTGACTTCAGATTCTTCAAAATCATGAAATTGTTCTTGGGATGTAAAAGTGAATTTATTCATCACGACTGGATTTTGTTACTTGTTTATATGCCTTTATGGAAAATCATGTTTTTACCATACCCTACCTGTCAACCTCATTTGGCTTGCCTTTGTGATTGTACCTGTTACTCACATGACTCTTCTTAACCTCCAGAATATAAATTGTCCTATACTCTGATAAACTGATAAACTTGGCTATCGCATGAGACATGAATCTACCTCATCTGTTCGCTTCATTCTCCTAGGTCTCACTGCCAGCAAGAGTGGTAAATAGTACTGAATGTTTTTACACCTGTTTTTGCTTTTAAAATTTCTATGAAAAAATTTCTAATTATTCAGTGGATTTTAGGGAATTTTAAAGGCCTGTGTTTTGGGAATAGGCTTGTATAATAAAAGCTTGAGAGAAGGGTGTTTTTGTAAAGTTTTCTAGTGATAATAGGAAAGCTTCTATGGAATATACATATTTATAAGGTACTTGTGTTTGAGTATATACTTTGGGGCAGTTTTGCAGAAGTTTGAGTCTGATACAATGGTACACCGTTGTAATTCGAGCAGGAGGAACAGGAGCACAAGCCACCCTTGGCTGCACAGTGAGTTCATGGTCAGCTTAGGCTATATGAGATTCTTTCCCAAAAAACAAAACACCCCTCCCAAACAACAACCCCCGCCCCCTGCAGACAACAATCTCTTCTCCCCTACCAAAAATAGATAATTTGAGTATATTGTACAGGATTAAATGGTGGGAGTAGAGTTTTTCTTTCCTTCTACCATGTTGACCATTGGCCCTGGGGTTGAACTGAAGTTGTCAGGCTCAGCAGCAAGAACCTTCAGTATACGCTTTAATCTTTTGGGTGTGTTCCAGTAGTCCAGAGGTGATCATACAAACTCCAGGTAGATATTGTCTTGTTAGGGATAGGAATGAATGATTGTTCATTTAGCAAATGTGCAAGCTCCTTCCATCAATTTTTGTGCATAACGATGAAGCAAGATAAGCACAGGGCCTTTATTGTACCTTATAATTGGTTAAAAAATTAGGGAAGAATACTAAGAGTTAGAGTAAGGAAGTTACTTGTAGTAACCTCTTTTGCTATTGGAGGTACCTGAAATGCAGTCAGAAATGCATGGTTTTCTCTTCTCTTCTTTTCTTTTCTTTTCTTTTCTTTTCTTTTCTTTTCTTTTCTTCCTTCCTTTCCTTTCTTTTTTTTTGGACATGTTTTTCCTTTTCAACAAGTATATATTGATTCATCTACATGTGAAGCACAGAAAAGAAAACCTCAGATGTATCACTGTCACTAATTCAGACCACCGAGCATTTGACTTTAGCATGGTTGGGTTTTTTGTTTGTTTGTTTTTAATGAGACATCTGACTATAGTTCAGGCTGTCTTGGACTCACTGTGTAGACCAGGCTGTTTTAAACTCACGTCCCTGCCTCTGCAGTGCTGTGATGATAGGTGCATGCCACCATGCCTGACAAACTTCCCATTTTAATGTGGAAGATACAGATCAGCATATGTAATTAATGCTATCATAATGAAATTGATCATTTCTGATATGCTAATGAAGTTACATAGCTAGCCTAATCTTAACATCTTTTTATGTAATTAGTCAACATGTATTTTAGCCTGTTGAGAATTTGATATTATGTTAATAGCAATCAGCAATGAAAAGAAGTTATAGCTCTATGTTCCTGCTCTCATGCTCTGTTTTGTGGTGTAGTCAGGTGCAGAATATTGCTAGTAACCACTGGCTTGTCTGTAACCCTCAGATCAATTTTGAAGGACTTTAAACATTTTCATTTATTTATTGTGTGTATAGGTACGCTTGTGCAGTGGTTTGTGCCTGCAGGTCAGAGGAAAGTTTTCAGGAGCTCTGTTCTCGCACAGTGGTGGATATGGTGATAAGTGTCATCTTGCCAGCATTCTAAATACTAGTTAAAATACGTTAAAATTGACATTTTTTTCCTGAGGCACTTTTGAATGTTGCTAATGTTAGTTTTGAACTTGACCTTCCTATCTCCTGGCTGCTGGGATTATAGCTATACTTGGGATCTGTCTGTCTTTCCTCCCCTTCCTTCCTTCCTTCCTTCCTTCCTTCCTTCCTTCCTTCCTTCCTTCCTTCCTTCCTTGCTCCCCCCCGTACTTTTTTTGAACAGGGTCCAGGTAGCCCAGGCTGTTCTGAAATCCACTGTGTAGCAAAGGATGACCTTGAACCCCTATCCTTCATGCCCCTACCATTCATTTCCTGGTATTGCAGCCTTGAGATGCCATACTTGGTTTTAAGATGTCTTTCTTGCCTGCTTACTTGCTTGCTTGCTTGCTTCCTTCTTTCCTTCCTCCCTCCCTCTTCCCCTCCCTCCCTTCCATTCTCTTTCTTTCTAGTTTTTTGATTTATTAATGTGTATAAGTATTTTACCTGTATGAACCTCTGTGTACCGTGTGTATGTCTAGTGCCTGCAGAGGCCAGGAGAAGGCCTCAGATCCAGTGCACCTGGAATCATAGCCATGAGCCACCAAGTGGGTACTGGGAACTAAACCTGGGTCTTTTACAAGAGCAGTGCTTTTAACCATTGGTCTTTTGCTACAGCCCTAAATTTTCTTTGATAGCTTGTAGATAGTTCATGTCAAAAATGAAAAAAGTTGAGAGTAATTATGTCATATGCATATAAACTGATGGGTAATTATGGCAGCTGCTTATGAAGAACCACAGTTCTTATTCCATGGGCACTAGTACCCTTTGCATTGATTTTGATCTCAATGGAACTTCTTACCTTTAAAAAATAGATACAAAATTTAAAAATGTAGTATAAAAAATAAAATCTAGCAGGTTTCAAAATGTCAGTTTTGTGATAGACTACAACATTATTTTTATTCTCATCACCCTCTCTTTAGAAGCGTAAAAGATGCATTGCTTTCAATCAAGGTGAATTGGATGCCATGGAGTATCATACAAAGGTAGGACAAAAATATTGATCATGCAGGAAGATTAGTGTGAAGTAGCATTAAAAAAAGACCCAAATAAATACAACAGTATCTTAGAAATAAAGCACTTGTTTTGGTCGGAGTTAGAATTTGATAGTGCTTTATTGTTTTTTTCTTTGTAATGAACATGTTAAGCCAGTTTTATTAACACTACACATGCTTCTATCAGCTCAGGTAGTTGATGGCTGTGACCTTGTGTTGTTGGTTGAGTTCTTGGAAGACGTATCAGTGTTCTTACTTTTTCATGTTTCCATTCATGTGTTGAATTTAACAACAAGCAGTTGAGCGTAGACTCTTATCCAACTGTATATTTGTTTATATGACAGGAAAACAGAAGGTTATTTGGGGGTAAGAAGGGGACCAGTGCCAGGAGAGTGGAACGAAGGTTTTTTTATGTATGAGGTCAGCAGGGTAATGTGCTTTTGCAGAGTCAGATCTGCTAAAGATTGCATAGACTGAACTAGAGCTTTTAAAAAGTCTGCATAATTTGTATTTTCAGTATTGGAAATGATGTGAGGATAAAATATATAACGTGGGGAATTATGAAAAGAATGCTGACAATTTACAGTAGGAAAAAAAATCCCTGAAAATAACAAGAAAACTTCCAAAATATTAAACACCAGAGTAAATATACTATAGCAATAGATGGAAAGCTGTGTAGAGGCAGTCTGCAGAGGGCCAGTTCCCATGATCATATTTGGTGCCTTGTATCATGATGAGTTGTTGAATTTTTTTGAATTATTTTAGTTAGCCTAGAAAATGACTTATCATGACATTTCATACATATGTGTCATTGCTCATATTCCACCTTCACTAACTTTCACCTTTTTAACTCTTCTTGCTAGTCCCCTCCTCCCTCCAAGTTGTCCCCCTTCTTCTTTCATGATACATACACACAAACACACACACAATTAAATAACGATATGCATATATGTATCATCAAATCTACACTCTGCATAAGAAAAAGCATGCGTTATTTTGTTCCCCTTTACCCCAATTTTCTTCTCTTGGTTTGAACATTTGGCAGATATATTCAGATTGTTACTATAGAAGTCATGGAATTGTTAGATTATATATTGAATTTTTTTCCCCCCAGAAACTACCATTGTGCTCTTTATAGCTGCCACTAACAGTGCATAAAGGTTCCAGTGTTTTCACCAAAGCATTCTGTTTTGTTTTGAAATTGCCATCCTAATGGATATGAATGTGATTTTGTTGTGACAATTTTGTGAATCTTGACATTTTATACTTTTACTTCCATTGTGAGAAAAATGTTTTCTTTCTTTCTTTCTTTTTGTGTGTGTGTGTGTGTGTGTGTGTGTGTGTGTGTTTCGAGACAGGGTTTCTCTGTGTAGCCCTGGCTGTCCTGGAACTCATTTTGTAGACCAGGCTGGCCTTGAACTCAAAATCCACCTGCCTCTGCTGAGAAAAATGTTTTCTAATGTCTCCTGTGATTTCATCTTTGACCTGCATGAATTATTTAGAAGAGAACTATTTCAGTTGCATTTGTGGTTGATCTTAGTATTTTTTTTTCTTTCTTTCTTGATTTTCAACTTAAGTCATTTGGAGTATAAAAATAAATTCTAGTTCTTTAAAGAATGTTGTTTCGTTGGCCAGTATATGAATTATCTTGGAGATTGTACTCTGTGGGGTTAAAAAGGATGTATGTTCTGTAACTGCTGGATGCAGTGCTCCTATGTATAGTATTGAGGACTTTGGTATCTGTGCAATTTTTGTGTTGTTAATTGTGTTTTTGTGTTAATTGTTCTACTCTTACTGGGTAGTGTTGCAGGATGTTTGATCACATGGTGAGTCCTGAGACTGTGCTGCTTACTGGAAAACCTGTTTCTAATTGTGGTGTGGCTTAGCCCTAGCACAGACTTTTAATCTAAGAGCTATCTGTTTATTGTTATCAGGATTAAATAAAGTCAACCATATGTCAGGAGGTGGAACAAGCAAACATTTGACAAAGAGTGAACATAGGAAAATACCATAGAGTGTAAGAGAAAGTCAGGAGGATGGATAGAGAGATACACAGGAAGTAGAAGGGGGGGGACATTCATGTTGATGTTAGGTCTTGCTTCTACCTCCCAGTCCCACGTGCCCAGAAATAAGACTCAGCCTCAAAGTATATTTACATATACCTTTGCCATATAGCTAGGCTCTTCTCAGACTAGAGTCATAACTTATGATATATTTTAATCTACATTATGTTATGTGGCTGGTTCCCTGTGCTCAGGTACCAAGTGTCTGTCTGCTCACATCTTCCCAGGCAGATCTCCCGCCTAGCTCTATCCCAGAATTCCTTTTACTCCCTGGATGTCCCAACAGTAGGTTTTAAAAGATGGGTATGGTCAGTATTTCTCCCATACTGAGATATGTGAGATGTGGTTCCCAGCACTCCTGTGAAGAATAAGATTTTAGGAAGTGAACGAGTTAGTTGACCATGGTGTTTCACAGATGGTGGCAGAAGATATGGAGTGTCTGGGCCAGGACAGAGAACTCTGTGGCTCTGCTTTATGTTCACAGGTGCCCTTTGTTCCCCATATCCTACAAGAATGTTGTGAGACTTTTCTGTGCAGAGCATATGTTGTAGTTATTTTTCTCCTCACCATATCCAGATATCTGACAGAAACAACTCAAGCAAGGAAAAAACATTTTTGGCTCCAAGTTTCAGCATTTCATATACTGATTGTCACACTACTTAATAGTGAGTTTATGCAGTGTGCCTCATTCTGTAGACTTCAAAAGTATGCTGTCAGTAGTCTTATAGTCTCATTATATTATAAAATCACTCTACACTTAATAAAGGTGGATTTGAATATATTAAGATAATCAAAGCACAGTAGAAATTTAATTATTTGAAAAATAAATTTAAATCAAATTAAATTTTATTTTTTGTATATGGATATTTTGTCTGCGTACTATATGTATATGCCTGGTGCCTTTGGAGACCAGAGAGGTGACAGGTCTCTTGAAACTGGATTAACAGGTGGTTGTGCACGACTATGTGGGAGTTGGGAATTGGACTCAGATTCTCTTCAATAGCAGCCAATACTCTTAAACAGCTAGTCTATCTCTCTAGCCCCTGGAAAATGATTTTAAAACTAATATCATTTTAATGCACTTCAAATATTTTTTTTTAACAGATCAGAGAGCTGATTTTGGATGGATCTTCGAAGTTAATCCAAGAAGGTCTCAGAAGTGGTTTTCTTTACCCACTTGTTGAAAAACAGGATGGAAGTAGCGGATGCATCACTTTACCACTTGATGCCTGCAATTTATCAGAGTTATGTGAGATGGCAAAACATTTGCCTTCCTTAAATGAAATGGAGCTTCAAACGCTACAGTTGATGGGAGATGATGTGTCTGTTATAGAGCTGGATTTATCCTCACAGATCATTGAAAACAACTCCAGCTTTTCCAAAATGATTACTTTAATGGGACAAAAATACCTGCTGCCACCACAAAGCAGCTTTCTTTTGTCTGACATTTCTTGTATGCAGCCACTTCTTAACTGTAAGTAGTTAATGTGTTTTAGAACAAGATAATTTTTCTGTTGTCTCAGAAGTTAAAGAGTATGAACTTTGAATGTCAGTTCAGTTTTAAAATGCTGACTTTTGCTCTGTTGTTTATCTTTGAGACAGAAGTCTTGTTAAGAAGCCCAGGCTGGCATCGAACTTGCTGTTCATCCCAGGATAGCCTTGGCATCTCATTTTTGCCTTAGCTTTCTAGGTGCTAGGGTTACAGGTTCAGAATTGAGAGGTTCAGACTTACATTGTCTTTGAATAAACCCCATGTAAACTATTCAGTTGTTTTTCATTGTATTTATGTTTATTATAAAAGTCCTTTCTTGGGCTGGGTCTGCAGCTCAGCTGAGCATGCCCAAGGCCCCAGGTTCAAAAAAAAAAAATACTGTGCTTTTGCTGTGCATTAATTTCTTATTGTGATTGTGTGTGTCTATTATGTGTGTGTAGAGGTCAGAGGACAGTCTTTTGGAGACTCTCCCCTTCCACCCTTAAGTGCATTCTGGAGAACCAGCCCAGATTAGCACATTTGGTAGCCTTTACCTGCTGATGATCTTGCTCTTTAAACTTTTTTGTCTTAACAATATTTTTGTGTGTATGTGTGTGTGTGTGTATGTACGCGCACGTGAGCACTTATGCGTGTTTGTGTACGTGTGTGTGTGTGTGTGTGTGTGTGTGTGTGCTTTAATTTTGGGGAACATGTTTAGTTTTTATTTTTGAAGAATTCTGCGTATTCAGTTGAGAGCTTTGCTTATGAGAGTGTGGGCTCTATAGGATATCCTTAGTCTCTATGTTTAGCTCTTAGACTCATCACATTACAGAGGTTGTTTCTGAAATTGTGCTTTTGATTTCAGGTGGTAAGACATTTGATGCAATTGTGATTGATCCACCATGGGAGAACAAATCGGTTAAAAGAAGTAACAGGTATGTGGGATCACTTACCTGTCAGATTATATTCTAGAACTGCAGTTTCTTGTACATTTTGGTTTAGTACACTTTAAACATATCTGCTATCTGATGCTACTAACATGCTCTCATCAAAAGATCATTTTCCTCATTTCTAGGTCCTTGAACTGGAGGTGATCTGTGTGTCTCTATATATTAGTTATCCATAACAGTGTCTGCAGCTGTCACTGAGGCCTGAACTATTCAAGGCTGACTCAGTAACACCAAGGCTTCCATTTGCCTTTGCTGTTGTCACAGTTTGGAACTTAGATATGTGCCATACTTGTAGTTTATAACCATGTGCTGGGAGTGAGTTCATCTAGTCCATCTTCTGTTTAGTTTAGTTTAGGTAACCTGATAGGATGAGCTTGGTTAGATACTAGGATGGCATTTACTTTTAGTAACACCTTTATAACTTGACAACACTTTCCCTCCCATTTCTAATGAATGCTTCCAGTTACATTTCTCCTCAGCTTTCAGTTTACCAGACATCATAATTCCTATTTTGTTGTAAAATTAGACTGAAGTTCTTCTTCAATAGTTATCTTTAGCTTACTTAGGAATATGCTTATAATGTGTGTGATAGTTCTCTTTTTAAGTTGTAAGAGTTGTGCAAAGAATTCATGTATCTATTCTGAGTATGTATATATTTGTATCTCTACATATGTCTATATATTTTTATGAAATATATAGACTTGAAGTATGGACTGAAATATAAAAATCTTGAAATAAGAGAAAGTTGTGAATCACCATATGGGTGCTGGAAATTGAACCCACATCCTCTGGAAGAGCAGTCAGTACTCAAAGCCACTTAGCAATCTCTCCAGCCCCCAAATAAGGAAAGTTACTCTTAAAATTTTGGTGTAAATTTAGAAAAAGCAGAAGTGCTGCGCATCTTCATCATAATGTGGTTGTCAAGTAGATAACTGACATTAATATGAAGCTCTTATGGAAACATTATTGTCATCTGTGTGTTTATTCAGAGTTCATCAGTTGTGATAGAAAGCCTTTGTAGCACACAGAAACTGTGATCGTGTTCTTGGTTGAGATGTATGCCCTCAGGGTCCAGTGGTTCCAGTGGTTCCTCTGTGACTCATAACTGCACTGTAGTAACAGGTAGTAAGTTATGTGAAACTTTCTGACGGATTGTTGAGTCGAAGGTGATTTTAGAGAGGAATAGTTGGTTTAAAAGTGGGTTCAAACCTTGTAGTTCAGCTAGCTATGGAAATACATTTCAGTTCTCTTGGACACTTAAACCTAGGTATAAAGTTGCTGTGCCCTGTGATGAATCTATCCTTAAAAATTTGAGATACCAGCTACTGCTGTGCTGGGAGTGTGATGGTGGAAGTCAGGAGTCCAGGGGACACACAGTCTGGGTTCTTTCATGTATTTGCTTAATAAGAAAGGGTTGTTAGCCGTTCCTGACTCCTTTAATGTAGTGTTACCTACATCAGAAACCAGATGCTTGAGCCTGCCCTCTGGGAGACTCATTCTTTTTTTCTAAGTGAGTAGAGTTGCACACGTTTCTTCAGAGTTGATTGAGGAATGAAACAAAGTGGAGGAAATGGGAAGACTTAAGTCCATGTGTTCCTAGCCTAGTTACTGAAAGGAAGAAATTGACAAAATCCCCATTAGATGCGGCTTACAGAAGGAAAGGTGAGCTTGCCTCATGCTTTTAGAGATCTCAGTCCATCATATTAGGAAAGGCTGGTATCTCTTTTCACAGCTTTAGGAGCATGTAGCAGCAGACAGGAAGTAGAGAGCACTAGGTTGGGACCCTGGGGTGGGCTTAGCTTTCCAAGATCCCTCATCCCTCCTATTAATCTATCTCAGCCAGCCAGTCTCCATCCTTAAGGTTCTTTTGTCTTTAGAATAGCACCACAATCCAGACTGAACACTCAACAATGAGCCAGCAGAGGTGCTGTCTCATCATTGGTGGGAGACTGTCCAGGGTTAAAACAATACTTGGGCCTTCAAGATGACTCACTGGCAAATCACAATCTCTACCAAGTCTGATGATCTGACTTTAGTTCCTGAAATTCACATGATGGAAGCAAAGAACTGACTCTTTCAAATTGTTCTCTGACCTCCACACACATCCTACAATAGGCACACATCTATATCAATGAACAAACAAATTATTTTAAGAAGCCTGATACATCCTCTCTTCTCCCTTCTTTCTTCATCTCTTTCATTTCCCTTGTCTTCTTTTCTTTTGTATAATTCAAGAATGCTTACAGGTTTATAGTGAACTACCACAGGGGTTAAAGATGCAGAAGCAGGTGAGTGGTTGGCATTACAGGATGTCAGAATATATAAATGAGAAGACAGTGTTGGAAGGATAAACGTTAGTAAAGAATGTCATATATTTCCCTGTAGAGAAGGTGTGTTGATGTAGATAGATGAAGTATATAAAGAGGGAAGAGATAATTTGGTAGGTGAAGAAACTTGGTGGCTTTTATTTTAACTAAAGTCTGAGATAACTTCATCTGCCAAGGCATGGGCAGAGGACCTGAAAAGCGGTAAGGATTTTACAGTATTTAACCATGGATAGATAAAAGAATCTATGATTGTTTTAAGAACTTGAGAATAGATTCAAAGTTTCTTTTGCTCTGTGTTTTCCTTCACTTCATTTATATGTATGAAGAAATTGAATTCCATTGTGGTATTGGTATGTATAGGGGGATACTTCAGTGATGGAGTATGTGCTTTGCATGCACAGGCCCTGCATTCAGTTCCTATTGTGTGCATGTATATGCACATGCACACATCACATGCATGCATGATGACAAGGCCTAGCTTATGTAATTGGAATGGGGTTTTGGAGGCTGAGTGTAGTTGTTTGTGTAGGCAGATTAACAGTTGAGTGTACATTATATGGGCTGTGCTTTGAAGTTGCTAAGAATAGAGTCAAAGTTTTCCTTTTTGAGGTAGAGGGATCTCAGAGATTCAGCACACTGAATATTGAGAGTGAGGACAAAATGTGTTCATTGAAGAAGGTTTGGTGTTAGTGTGGCTGGGTAATGTACTTCTTAAAGAGAAGAGGAGGTTTTGCCAAAGTTGAAAGAGTCTAGAAGCAATAATGGGACATTAGAATACAGTTTGTCATCTCCACTTGTATGGGGAATGTTGGAGAAAGAGTTGTATTTGTTTGGATATTTATAGATCAAGTTATGTGGTTTAGCCAAACAAGTTTCTTTTATATTATTAATGGCCAGGAGGCATAAGACAATGGACCTATAAGATGAGACAGAATATGAAGGCTTGAGAGAGTCCAGTGGAACTGATTGAACAGGAAGATAGGAGTGCAGTGGTAGACAGGGCCTTGAAACTGTAAAGGGAACATGAGGTTGTGTGAGGTCATAGGTGACCTAGGGGTCAGCAGTGTGTGTAAGATATGAGGCTTACACATTTGAGACTTACACACTTGAGGTTTACATGTTTGAGGCTTACACACTTGAGGTTTACAGAGGGGCAAGGCTCCTTGCTGAAGTCATCCCACTCTTGCATCCCTGGCCTCAGAGTCAGTGCTTCTTTTGTGTCATTTGGTTATTGGGACATCAGTTAGTTTCAAGCTCACTCTGATGGGGCTCCTGTGACACACAGGATGATGAAATCCAGACAGTATTTGTTTAATTTTGAATGAGAGAAAACGCATATTAGATGTTGTAAAATTACCGAAATGCAAATCATATGAAATTAAAAAACAAAAGCCATACAGCTTGACAATTTAAAACTAGGAAGATAGAAAAGTTGGTACATGTGTAAGTGCCAGTGAGTCCACCAGGTGTCAGTGTGACTCCATATTTAGCTGCATGTGAGCGGCTCCTAGACCTTTGTATTTGTGGGGTCTTTTACCTGCTTATATGTCTTTCTTGCAGTGATTTTATTACAGTGTTTTTTTTTTGTTGTTTATTTTTAGGTACAGTAGTTTATCACCACAGCAGATAAAGCGAATGCCTATCCCTAAACTGGCTGCTGCTGACTGTCTCATTGTTACTTGGGTGACCAACAGGCAGAAACATCTGTGTTTTGTGAAGGAGGAACTATATCCTTCGTGGTCTGTGGAAGTTGTTGCAGAGTGGTACTGGGTAAAAGTGAGTTCAAAAGTTAGCTTGTCTGTTATCTCAGCATCACTTTTCACTTCCAGGAAGATGCTGACTGTTCTCAGTGTGTCCACGGCACTGCTGTCCTCCTCAGGCTCTGACAAGAACTGTTCATGCTTTGTATCTGAACACCAGTCTTCCTGCTCTCAAGGTGTTTATCCCTTGTCTCTGTAGTGGGCTCCCAAACTGCTGGCCTGTTGTTTTTTTTAAAACAAAATCTTAATCATTCAATTTTACTAATGAAGACTTGGGAGCCAGATGCTAGGGTGAAGGTCTGCTAGATCAAAGAGACAGAGAAAGCACCCAGCTGACCTTCCTCCTTAGCGGTCATCCTACAAGAAATCCCCTCTCTCACACCATCTCAAAAAACCTCTTTCAAACTGTGTGTCTGTCTGTCCTCCTGACTCTTAATCTCTATGGTTTTTTCCTTAATAATCCTATGTTCACTTCCTATCAACTGATTGCTTGCTCTGCCTCTTGACCTATGGTTGACTTTATTTAACCCTGTATACAATATTCAAGCAGAAAGCTCTTGGATTAATGGATTATTTTTCCAGTAAATAACGCAGTCTTGGGGTTCACCCTGTGATCCTGTGATGGAATATCCTGCAACTGTAGTTGAATGAATAGGAAGTTAGGGCTGCCTTACCTTCATTCTCTCCTCTGTACACCAGAATCTCATTGCCCTTTGCATTACCCATAGTTTCTCCCTATTTATGGGGATGAGGACAAGGATCAGCAAGAGCACTGTGGAGAGGACGGGAAGGTGCAGGGACCAAGAATCTGTCATTCTCGGTTTTTTTCACCTTGATACGGGGTCTCCTGTAACCCACACTGTCTTGAACTTGCTATGTAGACAAGGATGACCATGAACCTATGTAACCATGGTTAGCTGCCTTTTAGGCTTCCAGGTTCCTTCTAGGTTTATTTTATTTTGGAGATAGGATCCTGTTAAGTTGCCAGGCTAGAATTTATAGCACCAAGAGCCAGCCTCCGCACCAGGTCCTTTCTACCTCATCACCTATCCCACTTTCTTCCCTGACTAAACTGTGACTCTGACATTCTGCTATCTAAACTGTGGAAGGATTTATTTTTAACTACTTGGTCACATGGCCGGTTGAATTAATGACTGAACTAACGATGACCTGGTTTCCAGGAGCAAGTAATCATAAAAAGTAGAGGTTGTTTATGTGCGAGATGACAATACAATATATTTAAAGTATCCATGCCATGTGAGTGTTCAAACACACCTTATAGCTACATTGTCCAGTATGGTAGCTGCCGTGACTTGTAGCTCTCCAGTACTTGACTTGTGCCCTTCAGATAGAGAGGTACTGTTGAGTGTTAAATGTGTGCTGGACTTGAAAGACCCACTATGGAGGAAAATAAATCATACAACATGATACCTTTTAAAACTGATTGCATGTGGAAATTCTGTTTCAGACATGCTAGATTAAGTGCAGTTAAGGGAAATTACCTTGCATTCTATTTTTTTTAACTTCTTCCTAATGTTACTACTAGAGAATTTAAAATTATATAGGTGGCTTGCATTTGTGGCTCATATAATATTTTTTATTGGACAATACTAGCCTAGAGGTTTAATAACTTCTCTTTTTGCTGGAAAATATAATGATGGTAAAAAATAATGGCTTTTCTTGGTTCCTTCCTTTCAGATCACAAATTCAGGAGAGTTTGTGTTCCCGTTGGATTCTCCACACAAAAAGCCTTATGAATGTCTTGTACTGGGGAGAGTTAAAGAAAAAACTCCCTTAGCATTAAGGTAAGAAAAGCAATTTTTCAAAATTCTATAAATATGGGCTTTTAAAATTAATACAGTGATCATTGATTTTCTTTAATTTTTATACTTTTGAAATCTGAAAGTGACCTAGAGCTGAAAAGTATGTTACATAATAAATAAAAATTTATATTAGCTTTTGTTTTATCAAGGATATAGTAGTTAATATAAAAAATGACATTCTAAAAATGTTTGAATTTTTAAATTGATTTCTCTCATCGATTCTGTTTTTAAATTTATTACTAGAATTAATTACTGTTTGAAAGACAAAAAAAATTCAATGCAACTGTAGCATATAATTAAAAATTATCCTTTAAGTAATAGTTGGTTATTTTGTTGTGTTGTAATTAGGAATCCAGATGTAAGAATACCCCCAGTTCCAGATCAGAAGTTGATTGTCAGTGTGCCCTGTGTTCTTCACTCACACAAACCGCCTCTTACCGGTATGTTTCTGTGAAACAGAACTGTTAGAATTTGAAACTATTCAGAGAAGGATTGAATTTAGCATTTGAATGCTCTGTAGGCTTATGAATTAGATGTTTGTTTTAATATTCTGAAATGTTGTAGAAAATTCAGAGCAGAATTTGTGAAATAGAGCACAGGTTAGTTTATATCACCTTAGATTTTCTTGACTATCTGTGTCCCTCCAGTTGTGGCCTTGACAGGTAAAAGCCATTAGGGTCTGCAGTTCAGCGAGTGGCCTTGTTTTGTCCTCAGGTTCAGGATTCAGAGCCAGAAAATTCCTAGCTTGTTCTAAAACCAGGAACTCAGCAAATAATGGAGGTGTCTAGGATCCTCTGAATGTGGTAATTTATTTCTTCTGAAGACAGACTGCCATTTTGTAACATGGGGTAGTCAGCTGCTTCTGCTGCTGCTGCTGCTGTTCCCTCCAGCTAAGTGCTCAGGGTTACACTCCTCATTTGGTGTAACTGAGCAGCAGGGATCATTGGGGAGGGTTGGTCTTGGGCATCAGCTCCCATGTGTGTGAGTCTTGGCCTTGCTGCTCTGGCAGGTTATCTGAATTCTTCCTTTGCCACCCTCATTCCAAGAGTGAGTAACAATATGGAGTACTGCAGAGTGGTAAGGACTGC
Source organism: Mus musculus (assembly GCF_000001635.26). Classification (NCBI taxonomy): domain Eukaryota; kingdom Metazoa; phylum Chordata; class Mammalia; order Rodentia; family Muridae; genus Mus; species Mus musculus. Next base: position 94,732,440 of record NC_000083.6, on the reverse strand, counting down.
TTTCATTGCATAGAGTGTATTTAAAAGTCAACCAATGCTCAAGTTTTCAAATTCAAGTTTAGTCATGGAAGTCCTTGAGATTCTGAATTTGATATTCAAGGTTTAGTTTTTAGATAACTTCTTCAGGAAAATACCTTATTAATTTGATCATTACTACTTAAAAAGGAAGGCAAATATAAAACAAGCAAAACCACAAAACAGCAAGAGAAGGTCTATAAGCTATCCCTCAAGAGAACTATGATCTGCTTATAATTATTACTTTTGCAGGATATAATTCACAAGCTAGGAAAAGAAAACATAAGAAAGTAAACTTAAGGGAGCTGGTGTGATGGCTTAGTGGGTAAGAGTGCTTTGAGTCATTCATTTTCATGTACAAAGCTAGTATGTGTGCCAGTAAGCCCCTCATTAGGAGCAGAGAGAAGCATTTCCTAGAGAGCCCACTGGCCAGCCAAATGATGTGCTTCTGGTTCAGTGAAATACCTTGTCTGAAGGGAGTACGGCAGAGAGCCATGAAAGAGGATACCTGCTCTGACCTTGGCAAGCACACTATGGTATTTACCTACTCTGTGCTTATATCAGACTGTAGAACACAGATACACATGCAGACATACCACAAACAAAAGGAAGTAGATACAGACAGACACACCACAAACAAAAGGAAGTATACTCAGGGTTTTTGTTACTTTGGATAACTTTACAAAGAGTCCTTACAGTACCTTTAATGTGAGAAATATCCATATGTGTTTGCCCATTCTTTGGCCTAGAAGGATCCTCTGAAACCTCACCTTTGGGACTGCATAAATGCTACTAATGCATTAGTCTGTGACCTGGATAAAAGTGAACTTTACTGCTCCTTGAGAAAAAAAAAATCAATATTAGTTGTATTTTAAGGAAATTTAATTTTGTATACTTGAATTTTGTTTATCATTTGGTATGGACCAAAGCTTAATTTATAAGCTATTGTCTTAGGGTTTATAGTTTGCTGTTAAAGATTTACAAAAAATCTAATGCCTCAAGCCTTTATTCTGAAATAAATTTTATCTATTTGTCATTTCATTTAAAATAGAATGTTTAAAGATTACTCTTTTTTTAAAAAAATTATTTATTTTTTTAATTAGGTATTTTCTTCATTTACATTTCAAATGCTATCCCAAAAGTTCCCCAGGCCCACCTCCCCCACTCCCCTCCCCCCCACTCCCACTTCTTGGCCCTGGCGTTCCCCTGTACTGAGGCATATAAAGTTTGTAAGACCAAGGGGCCTCTCTTCCCAAAGATGGCCGACTAGGCCATCTTCTGATACATATGCAGCTAGAGACATGAGCTCTGGGGGTACTGGTTAGTTCATATTGTTGTTCCACCTATAGGGTTGCAGACCCCTTTAGTTCCTTGGGTACTTTCTCTAGCTCCTCCCTTGGGGGCCCGTGTTCCATCCAATAGCTGACTATGAGCATCCACTTCTGTGTTTGCCAGGCCCCGGCATAGCCTCATAAGAGACAGCTATATCAGGGTCCTTTCAGCAAAATCTTGCTGGTGTATGCAATGGTGTCAGCGTTTGGATGCTGATTATGGAATGGATCCCCGGGTATGGCAGTCTCTAGATGGTCCATCCTTTCGTCACAGCTCCAAACTTTGTCTCTGTAACTCCTTCCATGGGTGTTTTGTTCCCAATTTTAAGAAGGGGCAAAGTGTCCACACTTTGGTCTTCACTCTTCTTGAGTTTCGTATGTTTTGCAAGAGATTTAGTCTTGCCCTAGTATATAAATTGCAGTTTGGCTGTAGTGCCAGTAGAGGGCAGCACAAACACATTTTAGAATCAAAAACATATCAACCCCAAGTTGTATTTGTGGGGAAAATCTGAATGACTCAATATAATTAATTCTCAAGCTTTGGTTATGTAGTAATATACAACAAATATTTGTAGTACTTTTCGTTTTTGAGTTCATGTAAGTTTAGTGTATGTATTTTAGCTTAGACAGGTACAAGTTATAGCTGTCTCTTGTGAGACTATGCCAGGGCCTAGCAAACACAGAAGTGGATGCTCACAGTCAGCTATTGGATGGATCACAGGGCCCCCAATGGAGGAGCTAGAGAAAGTACCCAAGGAGCAAAGGGATCTGCAACCTTATAGGTGGAACAACATTATGAACTAACCAGTACCCCGGAGCTCTTGACTCTAGCTGCACATGTATCAAAAGATGGCCTAGTCGGCCATCACTGGAAAGAGAGGCCCATTGGACTTACAAACTTTATATGCCCCAGTACAGGGGAACGCCAGGGGCAAAAAGTGGGAGTGGGTGGGTAGGGGATTGGGGGGGGAGGGTATGGGGGACTTTTGGGATAGCATTGGAAATGTAAATGAGGAAAATACCTAATAAAAATATTAAAAAAAATAACTCAAAGATTCTTGTGGTGCATTTTACAGTGAAATTAAAACCTTAGAGGTTTACATGATACATAATTTGTACATAGTATTTAGAATTTTTCATATGAACTTTAATAAACTGATTTATGTATACTCAAAACATGAACAGTTCTCTTTTGCTTCAAAACCTCAAAATGTATCTTTTAAATTAAATTATAAATATTTTAGAACATAAAAGTAAAATACAAGTATACAATATATTTTTTTAAAATTGTAAAATACTTTTTATATGTATAGGGTGTTTTGTTTACATGTTTTCTGTATACTTTATATATCCCAGATGCATCCAGAGGCCAGAAGAGGGCCTACTAGAGTTACAGATAGTTGCATCCCTACTAGAGTTACAGATGTTTGTGAATCACCTTGTGGGTGCCAGGAATCAAATCCTACTCCTTTATAAGAGCAGCTAGTGTTTATTTTGTTTGCTTGTTTTGTTTTTATTGAAAACATCCCTTTCTCATACAATACATCTGGATCATAGTGTCACATACCAGCCCTCCCCAACCCCCCATTCTTCCCACTCTTCCCAGTTCCTCCTCTCCCATCCCCTCTTGATCCCTTCTCCTTCCATTTCTCATTGAAAAAGAACAGATCTCAAAGAGACAACAACCAAACATGACAAAGTAAAATACAATAATATTAAGCAAAAACTATTACATCAAAGTTGGACATGGCTGCCCAACAGGAGGAAGAGTCCTAAGAGCAGGCAACAGTCAGAGACCCACTCTCTCTCACAGTTGAAGCAAGTGTTCCTAACCACTGAGCGATCTCTCCATCCCCATCATTAAGAGAACATCTTTATGCCAAAAGACTAAGGAACTGAAGTAAACTCTTCCATTACTATACTTTAGACCATGTGATGGTTTGTATATCCTTAGACCAGGGAGTGGCACCATCTGGAGGTGTGGCGTTGTTGGAATAGGTGTGACCTGGCTGGAATGGGTGTGTCACTGTGGGTGTGGGCTTAAGATCCTCACCCTAGTTTTCTGGAAGTCAGTCTTCCACTAGCTGACTTTGGATGAAGACATAGAACTCTCAGCTCTTCCTGCGCCATGATAGCCTGGATGCTGCCATGCTCCCACCTTGATGATAATGGACTGAACCTTTGAATCTGTAAGCCAGTCCCAATTAATTGTTGTGTTTTATAAGACTTGCCTTGGTCATGGAGTCTGTTCACATCAGTAAAACCCTAACTAAGACAGACCATATTAACTTCTAGAAATTAAAAGGGAGATTTTTGGGTTTTGTCCTTTAGGTCTCTAGGGAAATATTTCTGTTTCAAGTTGCCCAGTGTTTAATTCCATACTTATGTAAGTAGAATCTTTTATATCAACATTGAAACTTACAAAACCTAAATTTGAGTTAATTCAATTGCAGGCAATAACAGTTTTTAATTTCTCTTTGATTTTTGATAAGTAATAATATTACTCTCAGACAAAGAACATTCTGAAATTCAAAATGTTTTTAATAATAGTGTAATAATTTTATTAATTATTTGAGAGTTTCATATGATATAATTTTATCCTATTTACTTCCTCTCTCTCCCCAGCTTCTCCTAGGTTCACCCCTGCTATATTGTGTTTTAAATTTTACAGTTATCTCTTAAATCTTTCTGTTATTTCTAGAGAAGCCACAGGACTGGAAGTATCTGTCAGGGGTGGAGTGCTTGGGTAGCTTTTGCAGAGCCTTGGGCTGGATCCTTACTTCCTAAGGAGAAAAGAAAACCTGCAGAAGCCTGGCTGTCATTCTTAGAATTTGATAGGCTTCTAAGACCAACCTAACATAGCAACCTTGAACTGTGTTCTATGTGCTAAAGTACTTTCTTCCTGGAACTATTTTTATGTCCAATTCCTGTTATGTGGTTAGTAGAGCAGCCAGAACATGATCGGGGTTATAGTGATTTAGTTGTTTGTCCTCTAAGTGAACGGGCTTTTAAAACAAGTTGCTGTGGCCTTCCTTTCTCTCAGGCAGTGTGGACAACAGTTATGTTTTCTTCAACAAAAGATGGTTTTCAATGTAGTAGTTATGAATATTTAGATAAGGACTCCTTATTTGAATGGCATGGTGGAATTTAGGCAAAGAGCTATAGTGTGAAAGCAAGGGAGAGTCTCAGTACTTGCAGGTTACAGCTGTGGGGCTGTCCTTGATATTTTCCAATACTTGGTGTCTGTGTACAGCTCTTTGCTTAATTCTTTCACTAATGTATGTGTTAAAACTAAACTTACAGCTTATCTTCTGTTTTAAAGCAGGTTGTCCCTATATTGTTTTTGTGTGTGTTTTTTTAAATGAATGGATTGCATTTGTTAAAAAATAAAGTAAATTAGTTCTCAGGAGATGTGTAAGAGTATTGGAAAACTGGAGAGTCAGTATGTGGGCATTGCAGTCCTCGAGTCTCATCTGCAAATGAAAAGCATTAAAATAGAGCTCACTGGTGCTGCTCCTGAGCCTGCAGATGCTTGGTCCTCTGGTTCCTGACATGAATAGCAGAGCAGCTATGACATGTTTGACTCTAATTTGCTGTCTGTTTTAAAAACTGAAATAGTCACCTGCTCTACTCTTCCCTGGTTTTTAAAAGAAAAATCTGTTTCTTTCTTAATATTGATTTTTTTTTTTCCCCTGACAGAAGTTCTGAGAGACTACATCAAGCCAGGTGGCCAGTGCTTGGAATTGTTTGCTAGGAATTTACAGCCAGGTTGGATGAGTTGGGGCAACGAAGTCCTCAAGTTTCAGCACATGGATTATTTCATTGCTCTGGAGTCCGGATGCTGACTGTAAAAGTTGTGCTGTCTTTACCTCAGCTCCTTCCTTCAAACTTATTTCCCCTTGTACCAGTCAGTGTGCTTAGACATATGAACTTTTACACCATTCAGTGTACCCAGAAGTATAAATTTTATACCAATCAATGTGCATAGAAATATACATACATCTCCTACAGCCCTTTATAGTGAGTCTCTTCCTTCCTTCCTTGATCTCTGGCGAACAGTGGTTTGTTTTCTTACGTTAGTGTTTCCTAACGTTGTGTCTGGCTTCTTCCACTGAGCATTCAGGAAAACCACTGACACTGTATATAAACCACTCGCTGCTTACTAAGGGGATTGTTAGACTGAAAGTACTTGGACAAGCTTGCTTCACCTACCCACTGATTTCATCAGACATTAATTTTGAGGTTTGTTCATCTTTTGAGGGCCTAAGACTAATATCTTTTATTATTCCTTTAAACTGCCAGTTGAATACAAGGCTCATTGAATTATTAAGTATATTCCTTTAAGCTTTTTATGGAGTTTTCCTGTCTAAATTTTTTGATTTGTTTCCATGCACCAGATATCCTGACCTGCACCTGACTTTCTGCCTTAAAAATAAAACCAAGGGCACACCTAGCTTGAGACTAGCTTAGTTGTTGCCCTTGCTCTGCCCTCCATGTGGGATTTATCTACTGTGTCCATGTCAGTTCTCAAACTCATCTTCCCTGGGGTCCCAAGTCTCCCTTTTCAAGCTCCCAACTCTAGAGACAGTTCATCTAGTTGGATGGACACTCACAATGTAGCCCAGGTTAGCCTTCAACTTTAATCTTCTTACATTGGGTTCCAGGCATGCATCATTATACCAGGCCCTAGATGTAAACCCTGAAAGAATTTTTAGTTTCAAGAACACATGAGGTTAAGGCTTTTCTACTCATATGATTCAAAAGACTGTAACTATTTCAAAGGGCTAGTCTATGTTTTTTCTTTTTCTTTAATTTTTTTAAAAAAGTACTATTTCTATGTATTTGGGTGTTTGTATATATGTATGTGCACTATGTATGTGCCTGATGCCTGCATAGGCCAAAAGAATCATTAGATCCCCTGGAGGGATGATTGTGAGCCATTCTTTAGAAGAGCAACCCGTGCTCTAAACCGCTAAACCACCTTCAGCCTTGGGCCTCACATTCTTTGAAGGAGTTTCTATGTCCCCTCACTTTTCCTATCATGTACCACCAACTTGTTGCGGGCTTGGGGTTTCCCACTCGCACCCGTTTCTGAAATGACTCTGAGACTTAATTGTTTATGAATAAATGCCTAGGCCATAAGTTTTGGCTCATTTCCCAACTAATTTGTAACTTATATAATCTGTTTGTTCTAGTTTGTGTCTGCCACATGGTTGGTTACCTCTCCTTAGTTTCATATGCCCGATTGCTCTTAGTCCAGGTGGCCGATCTTACTGCTCTTGTATCTTTCCCAGAATTCTTTCTTTCTCTGCTGGATGTCCCACCTTCTATTTCCTGCCTCAGCTAATAGGCCATTAGGTTTTTATTGACAGGTGATGCTTCTACACAGTACATAAGAGATTTTCTCTACAACTTGTCACATCCTCGGAAGTGCTAAAGCACTGTGTGTACAGTTCCCAGTTTACCAATATCTTGCTTTATCCTCAATACATGCTTATGAAGATACAGCTAAGATGAGGGAGCAGGTCCTCAGAATAACTGGTGTGGCTGGAGACTAAGAATTGAATTCTATTTGGGTTCCTTACTGAAGGTACTTTATGTTGTACCATTTGCTAATGAACCTGAGATGTTTATTCATTTTCATTTTTAAAAATTTTATGCTTATAGTGTCTTGTTTGCATGTATGTATGTGTGCTACATGTGTGCCTTGTGTCAGTAAATGTCAGAAGATGATGTTGGATACTCTAGAACTGTAGTTACAGGTGGTTGCGAGCTGCCACACATGTGCTAGGAATTTGAACAGCAAGTACTTTTAACCATAAAGCTGTCTCTTTATTCCTGAACCTGAGATCTTAACAGTTGTATTAGCTCCTACTCAAAGGGCTCATTGTGTATATGTTTAGAATATTTCTTACATTATCATGGAAACATATACCCTTTTCAGTGTACTTCAGCATCACATAGCATTTGTTTCCTTAAGTTCGTGACACAGTGTTTCCTGTTAAAGATTTTATAGGTAAATTGATAGCCTGAGAGAGGTTTAAGATCTAATGGGCTGGTAACAACTTTGACTAAGCCATTGGGTTTATCTACTCAGTCACATTTTAAGGAAGTTCTACAAAACACTTGAGTACAGGTAGTTAAAAGGGGGAGATTCCACAGTCCAACTCATGTTGTCTGTTAATCTCTGTTTGGCTGTATGACCAACCCAAAATTCTACAGGGAGTCTTAATTACCAGTTCAGTTACTAATCTACTTGAGTTTGATGACAAGTCAGAACTGTATGTTGCTGAATCACACAGCCAACCTTTTCTGTGTAAATATTCTTAAATATCTAGATCTCCCAGTTCCTGTGAACTTGAGTTAGATCTACAGATTTTCCTCCCAAGATCAATCCAAATTCTTGGACCAGGTAAGAACAGATGACTTGTAGGAGTGGAGAACAGAGGAGCAACATTGTCCACACTGGTCTTTCAGGTTTGACAGGCCTAGTATCCAGTGTTGACAGCAGGCTACCTACAGTGACAGCTCAAGGAAGCAAATGGTCGGTGGCAGTATGAGAATTGCTTTATTCCATGTTGTTAAAGACAATATAGCATCCAGATGTTTTGTCATTTAACACAGGCTGGTTTTGAACTTGCTATGTAATTAAGGCTCGTACTTTTACCCAATAAACCTGGCCTAAAAATCATCTTTACTAGAGAAACATACAAACTTATGCAACACAATATATAGATACCAGCACCATCTCAGATATATAATCCAAAAGGCAGAGCCCCTTGGGCTCCATGTGATGGTTATTTTTGACAGCATACTTCATTGATTGAAAGTACCTTAAGAAAGTCACAAACGACATCTAGTGTGCCTGAGAATGTTCTCAGGGAGTATTCATCAGGGAAGAAACTCCTGCTGCATTTGTGAGGCTCCATATGATTTGCTAGGGGTCCATGTGAAATAACAGGAGAAAGAGGAAAAAAAAAAAAACCAGCTGGCATGACCATACTTTTGCTCTCTGGCTGTCATGTAAACCGCACAGCTTTGCCATGCTCTCCCTTCCCTATCCCACCCCACTATAATGGACTAAACTAAAAACTGAGCAAAACTGAGCTTTCCTTCCCTTAAGTTGTTTATGTCAGGTGTGCTGTCCCAGGGATGAGGAAGCTAAAATGGTTTCCTGGTACTTTGAGCAGATTGCAGCTTACTCTCCCAGTTGTTACTCACGACTGTGAAAGCAGCAGCAACAGAACACAGGCGTGCACTTCTGCCATGGAGAAGCAGCAGCATTAGGAAATGCTGTTTCTCCTTTTAAGCATCTGTCTCCTCCATCTTTCCCAGCATCGGTTAGCATCGATGTACCTGGTACTGGCTCACTTCTGGATAGGATTTGCATCCAGAGTCTGTTAAGATTTGCGTTTGGTGTACACTGCTGCAAAACCAGGAGAAAGCTGAGCTCAACAGCAGAGGGGCAACTGTCAGGCCACAGCTGGGCTGCTTTTGGAGCCTTTCAGTGTGGCTCAGATAATCTCTCTCCTTGTTTATAAGGTTATATGAGGTAGCATACCAATGCATGGCAGACCAATGTGCCAAAATATGCTTTGGACTGAGGTTGATTTTAAGCTGAGGTTGATAATCAGAAAAAAGAAAAAAATACCTGCCTTGACCTCATTTGTTAGAAAGCAGGATATGAGTTTATAAAGATGGCTGTCCTTTCTCTATAAGGAAAGGCTGAGGACTGAAGTGTATCATTAACTTGAAGGAATTCTATGTCCTTATCATCCTGGGGACAATACCTTTCTATCACCAGCACTGGCTTCTCCACATCTCATAAGGTAAGAGATTCAGATCCTTTCCCTTTGTTTTAGCTCTTCTCTGGTTTATTATTCTCTGTTGAAGATATTGTTCTAAACCAGACTGCTAAGCCACTTGTGGGAATTTCTTATTCCCTGGGTAACTCCTGTGTGGGTTTGAAATACACATGTTTATAAGCTTCTGTTTGTTTTTCTCTTGTTAATCTGTCTTTTATAGCAGAGGCCCCAGCAAAGAATTTATACAGATAGAGGGAACATTTTTCCCTCCCTCATACATACCACATTGAAACTGCCAATCTATAATGACTTAATGAGCACACTCTTACCTTAATATATCCGTGGACTTAAATGAATAGACATGACTTGTGTAAGAAATTAGCAGACTGTCACTGTGGAGTGGGGCAGGAGCTTAGGGATCACTAAGAGGGAAAATGAAGGGGCACATTGATTAAATTTCATTCTATTTCCTAACTCAGGCTAGTGGTTGTAATGTTGTTAAGAGTCAATAGGCAACAGAATGTGATATTTCAGAAGCGTTACAATGACACATTGTCCTCTAGATTGTAAACTTAAAAAATAGATATGAATGTACATGATTTCGTCAATTTAATAAAATGATATTAAATTTACTGATGAATTAAAGACTTGTTTTTCTACATTACCCATTTAAAATAAATAACAGTATTTAAAACATGCAGTTTTTGAGTTTTTAATTTATGTGTATTTACATGAAGTCACCATTTTATAAGATAATAAACAACTTAATGTAGTTATATAATACTCATTACAACCTGAATTTTCTCATGGACCTTTATAACCCATCCATAGACCATAACTCTGTATTATAGGATATTTAATTACTGTAAATAGAAAAAGTAAATGCTAGCAAGTTTTAAAAGCTTAAATAGATGTAAGATGCAGTTAGGTCTGTCCTGAAAAGGTGCAGTTTGTGTATGCCTCTAAAAGGGTTCATAGATAAGAATGCTAAAGAATGGAATGTTCCTGCTATTTTAATGCAAGTTGCTTGGGAAAGGTCTTGTGGTCTATGTTCTATGACATGAGGCAAAGTCTACTTCAAGACCTAGCTATACCACCCTTGGGCATATACTCAAAAGATGCTCCACCATCCCACAAGGACACTTGCTCAACTATGTTCATATCCACCTTCGAGAAACAACCTAGATGTTCTTCAACTGAAGAATGGCTAGAGAAAATTTGGTACATTTACACAATGGAATACTATACTATTCAACTGTGATGTAACTCAGACCCAAAAGGAGATATATGGTATGTTCTCACTTGTAAGTGAATATTAGCCATAAAGTACAGGATAACCATATCTCTTAGTTTGGGTTTTATTACTGTGAAGAAACACCATGACCAAGGCAACTCTTAAAAAGGAAAACATTTAATTAGGGCTGGCTTACAGATTTAGAGGTTCAGTCCATTATCATCATGGGAAGCATGGCAGAGCCCAGGCAGGCAGACATGGTGGTGGAGAAGGAGTTGTGAGCTCTACATCTTGTTCTGTAGGCAGCAGAAGGGAACTGGATTCCACAGGCAGTCAGGAGGAAGCTCTGGATCACACTGGTCAGACTTGAGTGTACACACACACACACACACACACACACACACACACACACACACACACACACATACACATACACACATATATGAATGAAACCTAAAGCCCTGCCTCCACAGTAACACACTTACTCTAACAAGGCCACACCTTCTTCAATAAGGCCACACTTTCTAATAGGCTACTTCCTGTGGGCCAAGCATATTCAAACTACCACATCATGCTAACAATCTACAGACCCAAAGAAGCTAAATAGTAGGGAGATTCAAGGGAGGATGTCTGAATCTCACACAGAAGGGGAAATAAAATAAACATGGGAGGGATGCCTTTTTAAAAAGCTCACACTGGTGAAGCAGAAGTCAGCACTGCTTCATGATGCCTGTTACTCTGGCCATTGTATGGAGTTTTCTCATAGTACCTAAGAGCCACTGTCTAGTCTTTGCACTTGGCCCTCCAGCTTCAAAGCCACGATAGTATATAGTCCTTCTTACTTTAAAACAAACAAACAAACAAACAAACAAACAAACAAACAAACCCCTCCAAAACTGGGGTTTGAACTTGATAGGCAAGCTCTACCACTGAGCCACACCCAAACCTTAAAAAAAAAGAGAATTTTAACTCAATTTCACTGAGTTGCCCAGGTAAGACCTGGATCTTTTGATCCTCCTGCCTCAGCCTTCTGAGTAGCAGAAGTTAATGTTTTGTTGTTTGAATTTGATATTCATTTATGTTACCATAAAAAATTCACTACTTTTGTAGCCTGCACCCTGACCTGGTGGGTGGGCATGCAGCAGAAAAGGCAGCCAGGCCCATGCTCTACTGGGCTCTGGAGGCTGGGTTGACGTCTGTGGTACATGTTAACTACTGAGGACCATGCCAATGGCCATAGTTTGTGTTGCAGCCTGAAGCCATGTTGATGTCTACTGTAAGCTGTGTTGCTGCTGGGAGCCATATTGATGTGTAATTTATTATTTCCCCTCCTTTAATAATGTCTCCAACTCAAAAGGCCCATTTCTTTATTATAAATATTAAATTATTTTATTTATTTACATTTCAAATGTTGTCCTCCTTCCCGGTCCCCCCTCCCAGAGTTCCTCACCTCATCCCCTATCCCCTTTGCCTCTGAGAGGATGCTCCTTCTCATCTCATCCCAATCCCCAGTATTCCCCCTTCCCTGGGGCATCAAGTTTCTACAGGATTAGGCATATCCTCTCTCAATGAGGCCAGACAAGGCAATCCTCTGTATATGCAGAGGTGGGTGGTGGGGGTGGGTGGGGTGGGGATGGAGCTACAGACCAGCCCATGTATGCTCTTTGGTTGATGGCTTAGTCTCTGGGAGCTCCCAAGGGGTCTGGGTTAGTTGATACTTTTAATCTTCCTATGGAGTTTCCATCCCCTTCAGCTCCTTCAGTCCTTCCTCTAATTCTTCCATAGGGGTCCTGACCTCAGTCCAATGCTTGGCTGTATCTGCATCTGTCTTATTCAGCTGCTGGTAGAGCCTCTCAGAGTACAGCCATGCTAGGCTCCTTTCTGCAAGCAAAACATGGCATCGGTAGTAATGTCAAGGTTTGGTAAAAGGCCCATTTCTACTTTCCTGGCTTCCCTTGTGTTCCATGTTAAAGGCAAACAAAAAATTTTGAGCTGGGATCCATATAGGAGAGAGAACATACAGTGTCAGTATTTGCCTTTCTGGGCCTGAGTTACCCCACTCAAAATAATTTTGTCCAGTTCTATCCATTTACCTAAAAATTTCGTGATTTATTTATTTTTCTTCAGATTCATATCGAATGGAGGAATAATCCTTTGTGTACATGTACCACATTTTCTCATTCATTCATCTGTCCATGATCATCATGTTGTTTCCACATCTTATCTCCTATGAATAGAGCAGAAGTGAGAGCATGCATGTGTCAGTACCTCTGTAATAGTGTGCTGGATAGTTTTATGTCAACTTTATACAAGCTAGAGTTATCTGAAAGGAGGAAGCCTCAATTAAGAAAATGTCTCCATAAGATCAGGCTGCAAGGTAAGCTTATAGGGTATTTTCTTAATTAGTGATTGAGGGGAAGAGCCAAGTCCATTGTTGGTGGGGCCATCCCTGGGCTGGTAGCTCTGGGTTCTATTAGAAAGCAGACTAAACAAGCCATGGGGATCAAGCAAGTAAGCAGCACCCTTTCGTGCATCAGCTCCTGTCTCAGGTCCCTGCTCTTCTTGAGTTTCTGTCCTTGATACTTTTGATGATGAACAGTGATAAGGATCTGTGAGTGAAATAAACCCTTTCCTCCTCAAGCTACTTTTGGTCATGGTGTTTCATCACAGCAGTAGTAACTCTAACAAGACAAGTAGGATACAAAGTCTGTTTGCTCTATACTCAGTAGTGCCATGCTATATACTCAGCTGGGTCATATAGCATTTCTATATCTAGTTTTTGAGACACCTCCAGACTTATTTCCAAAATGGCAGCATATAAGAGTTTTCTCTTTGTTGAAGATTTTAGAAATTATATTTATTTATTTATGTAGTATGTAGTACGTGTGTGTGTGTGTGTGTGTGTGTGTGTGTGTGTGTGTGTGTCTATGACAGACTGTGCATGGTCAGAGGACAGTTTGTCTCCTACCACATGGGTCCTGGGGATCAGACTTAGGTCATCAGGCTTGGTGGTCCTCACCTTCACATATCTAACTGGTTGACAATTTTTGTATTTTGGTTTGTGAGACACATAAGCTTCTAGTTCCCTGTTTCTGCACTCACTGTCTGTTTTTGGTGCTGGAGTAATACTGCCTCATACCATGAGTTGAAAAAAGTTCCTTTCTGTTCAGGTTTCTTGAACAGCTCATGCAAAGTTGGTGTCTATCAAGCTTTCAGGATTTGGTGGAATTTGTTAGGGTAATCTGTGCTTGTACAATGAAGTGTTTGGAAGTTCTTAAATGACATATTCAATTTAGTAGTTAAGTGGTTCATTGAGTTTTCTGTTTTTTTTTTTAACATTTTGATAATTTGTGGTTTAGAAGAACAGACCTCCCTTCCTCATTCTTCCTCTCTCCTTTTCTTTGTTTGCTGTGCTTGAGATGAGACCCAGGGCCTTGGGCATGTTCATTCTTTCAAGTGTTAACTGGTTGATAATAGCACTAATTATTGATAAACTATTTCTTCTGATAACAAAACAAAACAAAACTACTGAAAATGACACCTGAGTCTATTTGTACTCAGTTCTGTCTTATCAAATTACATTTTTTACCAGTTCCATAGTGTTGACTACTGCAGTTTTGTAGGCCTTAAATTGGTCTACAGATCTGATTCTTTAAAAAACCATATTATTTATTTACCATGTATTTGTATGTATGTGTGTTTACATACATGCCACAGTGGGCATCTGGAGGTCAGAGGCCAGCTTTGTTTTCTCCTTCATGGGTTCTAGCAACTGAACTGAGGTTGGCAGGCTTGGTAGCAAATATCTTTACTTGTAAAACCATAACATTTTGCTAGATCTCCTCCTCCTCCTCTTTCTTTTCGTATTCCTTCTCTTTCCATTACCTCTCGTCTTCCTTTCCCTCCTAAGGCTTTGAACTTTTCATAAGTTTTGGGATCAGGTCTTCAATTCTCATTAAAAAAAAACCCTATTGGGTTTTGATTGGGAAGAAATAGAATCAGTCCCCTTATCCAGGCAGTTGCTGTGCAGCTTTCCCCCTTCCCTCCTAAAGCCACCTAGCCACTGGGCACTGCTAAGTGTGCTGAAGGCTTGACTAAAATACCTCTCCTCATCCACATGTCCCATCTTGGATGAAAGTAGACATGTTATAATGATTCACATGTCCCATCTTGGGTGCCAGTAGACATGCTATGATGATTCACGTGTCTCACCCCCATCTCTGCCTGCTGTAAGTTCTTCCACCTTAGGAGGAGGGTAGAAAAAAGACAGAAGGAAAACACGAGGATGGAAAAGGGAATATGGGAAGAAAAAGAGGATGAAATTTCCAAAGCCACGTCGAGAAAATGCTGAAGCCAGGCACAGTGGAGCACACATGGAATCCCAGCACGTGGAAGGGTGTGGTCAGAGTTGCAAGTTCCGGGGTCAATAATGGACTCACTAGGGAGAATGTGAAGGATTAAGACAAAAAGGCTAAAGAAAGAGATTTGTCAACCACATCGATGCTGCACGGATGTGAAATGAGATGATTGCTCATCATATTTGGCAAATGAGAACTTGCTGCTGGATTTAATAAGAGTGGTACAAAAGTCTGACAGGAGCAAGTTACAGGCTCGGTGAAGGGGGAGAAGGTAGAGAGGGTAACCAAGTAACTTTTTAACAGAACGTTTTGTAAGGAACAGTAGAGAAGTGAGGCTAGAAACAGAGCTAATGGGTAAATAGGTCAGGTACCAATCAGCAGGCAGCACATTTTTAATGTTCTTTATTATTGGAGCTGTAGCAGATGCTACTGTGTGCTATTGGATAACAGTAAGCCACCTCAATATTTCCTGCTTATACTAACAAGATTTATTTCTTACTTTACATGTTTGTAGCTGTGGCTTCGTAATTATGGTTCTGGTTCAGATTGCATGTCAAAATCAGCCACCACAGGTGTCATTTGATTCTGTGACTCTGGCTGAAGAAATGGCCATTAATGAGATGTGCCCTTCTTGTAGCACAAGGTTATAGCAGAAAGAGACCTGGCTGGATCAAATAAAATCAGTGTTTCCACTCAGATTTGAACTAAGTCATATGTTTACATATACTGTTGGCTAAATGAGCCAGATAGCCAAGTTCAGTGCCAGTGCAATGGGAAGAATGCCCTGTGACAAGAGATGTCATATGGTACTCTCTTATGAAGAGAGAATAAATTTTTGTGAACAGTATTTAAATGAATCATAGAATCTATCCATTCCATTTTGTACAAGTATGGTCATACTTCTCACCGAGAAGCCCTTTCTCCACACATCATTGATCCTGGCATGCAGCCTAGCTCTGGCTGGGAATTGGCTCCTGAAACATAATGATAAAAGAAGACTGACCATACATAATTTTTATCAGTGATTTTTAAAAACAATTTATCAGTTTTTAATGCCACTGAAACTGTAAAACTTAATTCAGGATGTTTTGAAAACATATTATTTTAGAATGGAGAGGAATGTTGGGACCATTCAATTCAACTGTTATAGCAGGTTTATGTGTGAAGGCATAATCCTTAATATGGCAGTGGTTAGGGATTAGACCCTTGGGAAGTGATAGATTTATGAGGAGTCTTGGCCTTATCACTAGATAAAGTTACTGATAGGCTCATCATTTATTCCTCCCCCTGGCATGATATAAGCATATTTAGTTAACCATTTGCTTTCTACCATGATGCTTGGCCTCATCTCAGGCCCAAAGTGATGGGACCAAGGGACCATTGTACTGAAATCCTTGAAATATGTATACAAAATCCTTTCTCATTTAAGTTGATTTTCTCAGTTATTTTATTTTCATAGCAATGGGAAGCTGACTAACAATTCACTCCTCCTTATATTACAAATAAGGAAACTTGCGATCAAATGAGGCAGCCTAACCTGTTCAAATCTCATGGATAGAGAATATAAGGCTGTGGCTCAGGAAACAATTATGTGTACTTCTATTCTTCCACGAAAAAAAGGAACTCAATCTGTATCACTAAGGAGATTGGAAGCAACCATTTCATATGATGGCTCTTTGAGATGGAGACCTATATTGGACAGGTCCCTGTACTACTTTCTTTCTTTCTTTTTTAAAATATTTTTTTATTACGTATTTTCCTCAATTACATTTCCAATGCTATCCCAAAAGTCCCCCATACCCTCCCCCCCACCACTTCCCTACCCACCCATTTCCATTTTTTGGCCCTGGCGTTCCACTGTACTGGGGCATATAAAGTTTGCAAGTCCAATGGGCCTCTCTTTCCAGTTACGGCCGACTAGACCATCTTTTGCTACATATGCAGCTAGAGTCAAGAGCTCCGGGGTACTGGTTAGTTCATAATGTTGTTGTACCTACAGGGTTGCAGATCCCTTTTGCTCCTTGGGTACTTTCTCTAGCTCCTCCATTGGGGGCCCTGTGAACCAACCAAGAGCTGACAGTGAGCATCTACTTCTGTGTTTGCTAGGCCCCGGCGTAGTCTCACAAGAGACAGCTATAACAGTGTCCTTTCAGCAAAATCGTGCTAGTGTATGCAATGGTGTCATCGTTTGGAGGCTAATTATGGGATGGATCCCTGGATATGGCCGTCTCTAGATGGTCCATCCTTTTGTCTCAGCTCCAAACTTTGTCTCTGTAACTCCTTCCATGGGTGATTGTTTCCAATTCTAAGAAGGGGCAAAGTGTCTACACTTTGGTCTTCATTCTTCTTCAGTTTCATGTGTTTTGCAAATTGTATCTTATATCTCGGGTATACTAAATTTCTGGGCTAATATCCACTTATCATTGAGTACATATCATTTGAGTTCTTTTGTGATTGGGTTACCTCACTCAGGATGATGCCCTCCAGGTCCATCCATTTGCCTAGGAATTTCATAAATTCATTCTTTTTAATAGCTGAGTAGTACTCCATTGTGTAAATGTACCACATTTTTTGTATCCATTCTTCTGTTGAGGGGCATCTGGGTTCTTTCCAGCTTCTGGCTATTATAAATAAGGCTGCTATGAACATAGTGGAGCATGTGTCCTTCTTACCGGTTGGGACATCTTCTGGATATATGCCCAGGAGAGGCATTGCGGGATCCTCCGGTAGTACTATGTCCAATTTTCTGAGGAACCACCAGTTTGATTTCCAGAGTGGTTGTACAATCTTGCAATCCAACCAAAAATGGAGGAGTGTTTTTCTTTCTCCACATCCTCGCCAGCATCTGCTGTCACCTGAATTTTTGATCTTAGCCATTCTGACTGGTGTGAGATGGAATCTCAGGGTTGTTTTGATTTGCATTTCTCTGATGATTAAGGATGCTGAGCATTTTTTTTTTTCAGGTGTTTCTCAGCCATTCGGTATTCCTCAGGTGAGAATTCTTTGTTTAGCTCTGAGCCCCATTTTTTAATGGGGTTATTTGATTTTCTGGATTCCACCCTCTTGAGATTTTTATATATATTAGATATTAGGCCCCTATCTGATTTAGGATAGGTAAAGATCCTTTCCCAATCTGTTGGTGGCCTTTTTGTCTTATTGACGGTGTCTTTTGCATTGCAGAAGCTTTGCAGTTTCTTGAGGTCCCATTTGTCAACTCTCGATCTCACCTCACAAGCCATTGCTGTTCTATTCAGGAATTTTTCCCCTTGCCCATATCTTCGAGGCTTTTCCCCACTTTCTCCTCTATAAGTTTCAGTGTCTCTGGTTTTATGTGAAGTTCCTTGATCCACTTAGATTTGACCTTAGTACAAGGAGATAGGAATGGATCGATTCGCATTCTTCTACACGATAACAACCAGTTGTGCCAGCACCAATTGTTGAAAATGCTGTCTTTCTTCCACTTGATGGTTTTAGCTCCCTTGTCGAAGATCAAGTGACCATAGGTGTGTGGGTTCATTTCTGGGTCTTCAATTCTATTCCATTGGTCTACTTGTCTGTCACTATACCAGTACCCTGCAGTTTTTATCACAATTGCTCTGTAGTAAAGCTTTAGTTCAGGCATGGTGATTCCACCAGAGGTTCTTTTATCCTTGAGAAGAGTTTTTGCTATGCTAGGTTTTTTGTTATTCCAGATGAATTTGTAGATTGTTCTTTCTAATTCGTTGAAGAATTGAGTTGCAATTTTGATGGGGATTGCATTGAATCTGTAGATTGCTTTTTGCAAGATAGCCATTTTTACAATGTTGATCCTGGCAATCCATGAGCATGGGAGATCTTTCCATCTTCTGAGAGCTTCTTTAATTTCTTTCTTCAGAGACTTGATGTTCTTATCATACAGATCTTTCACTTCCTTAGTTAGAGTCACGCCAAGATATTTTATATTATTTGTGACTATTGAGAAGGGTGTTGTTTCCCTAATTTCTTTCTCAGCCTGTTTATTCTTTGTGTAGAGAAAGGCCATTGACTTGTTTGAGTTAATTTTATATCCAGCTACTTCATTAAGCTGTTTATCAGGTTTAGGAGTTCTCTGGTGGAATTTTTAGGGTCACATATATATACTATCATATCATCTGCAAAGAGTGATATTTTGACTTTATCTTTTATAATATGTTTCCCCTTGATCTCCTTTTGTTGTCAAATTGCTCTGGCTAGGAATTCAAGTACTATATTGAATAGGTAGGGAGAAAGTGGACAGCCTTGTCTAGTCCCTGATTTTAGTGGGATTGCTTCCTGCTTCTCACCATATACTTCGATGTTGGCTACTGGTTTGCTGTAGATTGCTTTTATCATGTTTAGGTATGGGCCTTGAATTCCTGATCTTTCCAAAACTTTTATCATGAATGGGTGTTGGATCTTGTCAAATGCTTTTTCTGCATCTAACGAGATGATCATGTGGTTTTTGTCTTTGAGTTTGTTTATATAATGGATTACGTTGATGGATTTCCATATATTAAACCATCCCTGCATCCCTGGAATAAAACTTACTTGGTCAGGATGGATAATTGCTTTAATGTGTTCTTGGATTTGGTTAGCAAGAATTTTATTGAGGATTTTTGCATCGATATTCATAAGGGAAGTTGGTCTGAAGTTTTCTATCTTTGTTGCATCTTTCTGTGGTTTAGGTATCAGAGTAATTGTGGCTTCATAGAATGAATTGGGTAGAGTACCTTCTGCTTCTATTTTTGTGGAATAGTTTATGCACAACTGGAATTAGATCTTCTTTGAAGGTCTGGTAGAACTCTGCACTAAACCCGTCTGGTCCTGGGCTTTTTTGGCTGGGAGACTATTAATGACTGCTTCTATTTCTTTAGGGGATATGGGACTGTTTATATCGTTAAGTTGATCCTGATTTAACTTTGGTACCTGGTATCTGTCTAGAAATTTGTCCATTTCGTCCAGGTTTTCTAGTTTTGTTGAGTATAGCCTTTTGTAGAAGGATCTGATGGTGTTTTGGATTTCTTCAGGATCTGTTGCTATGTCTTCTTTTTCATTTCTGATTTTGTTAATTAGGAAGTTGTCCCTGTGCCCTTTAGTGAGTCTAGCTAAGGGTTTATCTAACTTGTTGATTTTCTCAAAGAACCAACTCCTCGTTAGGTTAAATATTTGAATAGTTCTTCTTGTTTCCACTTGGTTGATTTCACCCCTGAGTTTGATTATTTCCTACCATCTATTCCTTTTGGGTGAATTTTCTTCCTCTTTTTCTAGAGCTTTTAGATGTGTTGTCAAGCTGCTAGTGTGTGCTTTCTCCAGTTTCTTTTTGGAAGCACTCAGAGGTATGAGTTTCCCTCTTAGAAATGCTTTCATTGTGTCCCAAAAGTTTGGGTATATTGTGGCTTCATTTTTATTAAACTCTAAAAAGTCTTTAATTTCTTTCCCTATTTCTTCCTTGACCAAGGTATCATTGAGAAGAGTGTTGTTCAGTTTCCATGTGAATGTTGGCTTTCCATTATTTATGTTGTTATTGAAGATCAGCCTTAGTCCTTGGTGGTCTGATAGGATGCATGGGACAATTTCAATATTTTTGTATCTGTTGAGGTCTGTTTTGTGATTAATTATATGGTCAGTTTTGGAGAAGGTCCTGTGAGGTGCTGAGAAGAAGGTATATCCTTTTTTTAGGATAAAATGTTCTGTAGATATCTGTTAAGTCCATTTGTTTCATAACTTCTCTTAGTTTCTGTTTCCACAATCTGTCCATTGATGAAAGTGGTGTGTTGAAGTCTCCCACTATTATTGTGTGAGGTGCAATATGTGCTTTGAGCTTTACTAAAGTTTCTTTAATGAATGTGGCTGCCCTTGCATTTGGAGCATAGATATTCAGAATTGAGAGTTCCTCTTGGAGGATTTTACCTTTGATGAGTATGAAGTGTCCCTCCTTGTCTTTTTTGATAACTTTGAGTTGGAAGTCGATTATATTCGATATTACAATGGCTACTCCAGCTTGTTTCTTCAGACCACTTGTTTGGAAAATTGTTTTCCAGCCTTTCACTCTGAGGTAGTGTCTGTGTTTTTCCCTGAGATGGGTTTCCTGTAAGCAGCAGAATGTTGGGTCCTGTTTGTGTAGCCAGTCTGTTAGTCTATGTGTTTTTATTGGGGAATTGAGTCCATTGATATTAAGAGATATTAAGGAAAAGTAATTATTGCTTTCTTTTATTTTTGTTGTTAGAGTTGGCATTCTGTTCTTGTAGCTGTCTTCTTTTTGGTTTGTTGAGGGATTACTTTCTTGCTTTTTCAAGGGCGTGATTTCCGTCCTTGTATTGTTTTTTTTTTTTTTTTTTTTTTTTTTCTGTTATTATCCTTTGAAGGGCTGGATTCGTGGAAAGATAATGTGTGAATTTGGTTTTGTCGTGGGATACTTTGGTTTCTCCATCTATGGTAATTGAGAGTTTGGCCGGGTATAGTAGCCTGGGCTGGCATTTGTGTTCTCTTAGTGTCAGTATAACATCTGTCCAGGCTCTTCTGGCTTTCATTGTCTCTGTTGAAAAGTCAGGTGTAATTCTGTTAGGCCTGCCTTTAAATGTTACTTGACCTTTCTCCCTTACTGCTTTTAATATTCTATCTTTATTTAGTGCATTTGTTGTTCTGATTATTATGTGTCGGAAGGAATTTCTTTTGTGGTCCAGTCTATTTGGAGTTCTCTAGGCTTCTTATATGTTCATGGGCATGTCATACTTTAGGTTTGGGAAGTTTTCTTCTATAATTTTGTTGAAGATATTTGCTGGCCCTTTAAGTTGAAAATCTTCATTCTCATCAACTCCTATTATCCGTAGGTTTGGTCTTCTCATTGTGTCCTGTATTTCCTGGATGTTTTGAGTTAGGATCCTATTTCGTTTTGTATTCTCTTTGGTTGTTGTGCCGATGTTCTCTATGGAATCTTCTGCACCTGAGATTCTCTCTTCCATCTCTTGTATTCTGTTGCTGATGCTGGCATCTATGGTTCCAGATTTCTTTCCTAGGGTTTCTATCTCCAACGTTGCCTCACTTTGGGTTTTCTTTATTGTGTCTACTTCCCTTTTTAGGTCTAGTATGGTTTTATTCAATTCCATCACGTCTTTGGTCATGTTTTCCTGAAATTCTCTAAGGGATTTTTGTATTTCCTCTTTAAGGTGTTCTACCTGTTTAGCTGTGTTCTCCTGCATTTCTTTAAGTGAGTTATTAAAATCCTTCTTGATGTCCTCTACCATCATCATGAGATATGCTTTTAAATCCGGGTCTAGCTTTTCGGTTGTGTTGGGGTGCCCAGGACTAGGTGGGGTGGGAGTGCTGCGTTCTGATGATGGTGAGTGGTCTTGATTTCTGTTAGTAGGAATCTTACATTTGCCTTTCACCATCTGGTAATCTATAGAGGTAGTTGTTATAGTTGTCTCTGGTTAGAGCTTGTTCCTCAGGTGACTCTGTTAGCTTCTATCAGCAGACCTGTGAGACTAGGTCTATCCTTGGTTTCAGTGGTCAGAGTATTCTCTGCAGTAAAGCTCTCCTCTTGCAGGGACGGTGCCCAGATATCTGGTGTTCGAACCTGCCTCCTGGCAGAAATTGTGTTCCACTCACCAGAGGTCTTAAGATCCCGGGGAGGGTCCTGTGAGGACCTTGGGGGTGTCCAGAAACTCTGCGTGCAAGGAACTCTGGTGCTGGAGTGAACAGGAAGGGACTTGTGCCCCTGTTGAGGCCGGGTTATCTCCTTTCTTAATTAATGCAATCTCATTTCCTTAGCGATTGGATTGGAGCAGACGCTGTGTTCCTCTCACCAGAGGTCTTAGGATCCCCCATGGGATCCTGTGTGGGTCCTTGCGGGTGTCCAGAGACTCAGCGGGCAAAGAACCCCAGTGCTGGAGTCACTACTTTGTTTCTTTTCCTTGCTTTCCACTGTCATCTTTCTCCAACATAACTAGGAAAACAAGGGCCAGCTCTTTCTACTCTTTAATTTGGGAAGGAGGTCCTTGGAAAGCCCATCAGACAATATGGAGGAACCCAAAGAATGCACAGATTATAACCCTAGCCTAGGCAAAGAAGCTTTGCTTTTACACACATTGTGCTTTAGTCCCATTATACTAGTTGCTCCTAGGGATCTTAGGGATTTAGGCCAGGGCCAGCCTCTTGTTGGTAGGGATGGAGCTATGTAGTTAATGGAAGAATTAGGGCCTAAGAGTCTGCTAACTTTTCCATTCAAGAGTAAGAAATAAAATTTGCCATTATATCATGCTATATCTTTAAATGGGCTGATAAGCAGGAAGATTTTTGTGTCTGAGCACACAGTGTTTCATGGCCATTTCAGTAAATGGAAACATGTTTGCTCTCTTGGCATTCATGAAACGTAATAAGTAAAAGAATACAAAGAGAAAAAGGAGGAGGAAAGCCTTAGGTGATAAGAATGTCAGACATTACTGTGTACAACATGTCTCAAGGTTGCTCTATTCTGTGGTGTTCAATAGCACAGATGAGCTCATGCAACTTCAGCTCCTTCTCATGGGGATCTTTAGCTTATAATTCAGTGCTTCACACATAATAGGAACTCAGTAAGTCTGTTAATGCTACACTGGAGACATTTGATTAAAGTTGAAGGTTAATATAGGGAAGGGGCGGTCTGTGTTGGAGTCCATGGAAACTTTAGTCATCATGTATAGTGATTTAATGTTGATAAAGTTTTGTGGTTATCACTTGCTGCTATGTGCAGTATATGATGTTTTCTCACAATTCTGTGATTCAGAGATTCTTTCAATCCTTTCACTGGTAAGGTCCAAAGAGGCAAGGAGGCCTGTCTTCAGTTTTACCTAGAGTGGCAGTCAGGTCTCAAACCCAGTTCTTTTTCCCTAAATAGAAAAATAGTTTTCTACAAGGAGTATTAAGAGTGTTGAAAAGACAGAAGATAAAAACCCATGCTTTCCTTAGAATAGTCATGAACAATGGAAGAGAAAGACTGAAAGACAGGGACAGATGGACAGGACCCAGGGTCAATGGGCACTCATACTTTTATTTAAATTAAATTAAAGACAGAATACAAGGTATTAGATATTATAGTGTTTGTAAGGGTTTTCTAGGTGAATAGAACTGATAGACTTTGTGTGTGTGTGTGTATGTGTGTGTGTGTGTGTGTCTGTCTGTCTGTGTGTCTGTCTGTCTGTCTGCGTGTCTCTGTGTGTATTAAAAGGAGATTTATTAGATTAGTTTATACCATACTCTCTGGATATTCCAACAGTGGCTGTCTCATACAGGCTGAGAATCTGGACTTGCTCAGTACCTGTTACTGGATGTCTGAATAGTCCCAATTTGGTGCTGAAGGCCTGGAGGATTCTTGCAGAGCTGGTCTCCTTCAGTCTATGTTGGAAGCCTAAAGTGCCCGATCTTAAATCTGGTGAAGGAATGCCACAGCAACAAGATAAATGAACTTGCCAGTATGAGTGAAGGGCAAGCAGAAAAGATCAGTTCCTTCTTCTCCATCCTTTTTTTCCCTGGGCTATCGCTAGAAGGTGCCATCCATATGTAGGGTAGGTTTTTCCCACTTCACATAGTCTGACCAGGAAAGCTCCTCATGGGAGTCCTTGGTGAGTTGCCTTTTAGTTGACTACAGTAAAGTTGACAACTGAGATTAGCTATCGTTAATCGATTTTTTTCCTTTTATTTTTGGGTTTGTGTAGGGTATCTTTTTATGGGCTATTAGAGAAGCATGTTACCACTTGATGCTGAGAAATAGTTCTCTGCAATTTGGGACTGCAGAAGTGACATATATGCTGGTGAGAGTAATGGAAATTTAATCCTTGCTACTCAATGTTGTAACTTTCAAATGAAGTGTAATTTAGTAGATTGTTTCTCCCCCTCATCTTGAACACTCTCTTCTCTCTTTGTGTTCTTCCCTAGTCTCCTTTCTGCCTTCATGTGACATGTGTCCTTTTGCCTCTCCCCTCCTCTTCAGTATCTCTTTTATCTCTTTGATCTCCTTTCTAGTGTTTTTAGAGTTTACCCCAGTTTGCACTCTTTTATATACATAAACATTACAGGCTAGGATTCAAATATGAGATAGAACTCATGTTTTTTCTCCTTTTGAATTTAGGTCACCTCTTGTCTCTTGTCTATTGTTGTGGTTAGACACCATGACCAAGGCAACATATAGAAGAAAGAGCTTGGGGGGCTGGTTTACAGTATCAGAGGGATATGATCATGGCCATCCTTGTGGGGAGCATGGCAGCAGGCAGGCAGGGATGGTATTGCAGCAATAGCTGACAGCCTACATCTTGATCCATATGCAAAAGATAGAGGAGATAGAGATTATCACTTGGATGTGTGGGCTATTGAAACCTCAAAGTCTACTCTTTGTGACATACCTCCTCCAACAAAGCCATATGGAATTAGTACCATCAACTCTGAACCAATCATTCAAACATATGAGCCTCAGTGGGCCATTCTCATTCAAACAACCATACTCCCTCCCTTATACTTTTCAGAGCCATAAATTTCCCTGAAGTTTTTATAGTATCATTTTTATAGCCACATTAAAAAAATCCATTGTGCTTGCAGTAGGGATGCTGAGAGAGGGTTAGTCTCATTAGCCAGAAAGCCTAGCCAAAGCAACAAGTTCCAGGTTAATTAAGAGACTTTGTGTCAAAGATAAAGAGGAGAGCAATTGAAGACATCTTTGGTTTACACACAACACTGTCACACACATGCATATGCATGAACACATGCATGTGAACACATACATAAACCACACAGGTGTGCCTCACACAAAAAGTTATTGTTTGAGATGCTGATTTGAGTTTTATGGAGAAAAGACACCGAATGAGACTGGGACAGAATTTTCAACAATGTCTGAAGTTATCCTACATGTATTTTACAATTTTATATCACATAATTACATAAAATTTCACTCTCAATATTAACAATTATAAAACCAGATTATCAACCTTGAAAAAATACTGAAGATGTTCTGTATGATTTGGTATTAAATCGTCATCCTAGATTTAATTATTTTTGTTAAAAACCCACATTATTATACAAAAAATTTTAATCTTTATTATATAGTAAAAGTATATGTGTACTAAATAATTGTTTTAACTTCTTTATGATTTATTTTCAGTAAGTGTTTGATTTGTGTGTGTCTTAGTTAGGATTTTTATTTGCTGCAATGAACGACCATGACCAAAAAGCAGGTTGGGGACGAAAGGGTTTATTTGGCTTGCACTTCTATATCACTGTTCATCATCGAAGGAAGTAAGGACAAGGAATACTCAAGGTTCAATTTACAGACCATCAGTGCTTCTTAAAAGAGTGAACGAATTACTCACAGGAAGGAAAATGGAGACAAAGTGTGAAGCAGAGTCTGAAGGAAAGGCCATTCAGAGACTGCCCCATCTCGGGATCCATCCGATATATAGCCACCAAACCCGGACGCTATTGTGGATGCCTGGAGTGCTTGCTTGAGGGGACCCCGATATGGCTGGCTCCATAGAGGCTCTGCCAGAGCCTGACAAAGAGGTGGATGCTCTTGCAGCCAACCATTGGACTGAGATCAGGGTCCCCGATGAAGAAGTTGGAGAAGGGACTGAAGGAGCTGAGTGAGTTTGCAGCTCCATGGAGAGAGCAAGAGTGTCAACAGGTCAGACCCTCTGGAGCTCCCGGGGCTGGACCACCAACCAAAGAATACACATGGAGGGACCTATGGCTCCGGCCACATATGTGGCCTTGTTGGACATCAGTGGGAGGAGCGGCCCTTGGGCCTGAGAATGTTCAATGCCACAGTGTAGGGGAATGCCAGGGCAGGAAGTGGGGAGTTGGAGGGTGGGTGGGAGAGCACCCTCATAGAGGGAGGGAGGATTGGATAGGGGGTTTCCAGAGAGGAGACATGGAAAGGGGAAAACATTTGAATTGTAAATAAAGAAAATATTCAATTAAAAAAAAAAAACTCAAACAGGGCAGGAACCTCCAGACAGGAGCTGATGCAGAGGCCATGGAGGGATGCTGTTTACTGGTTTGCTACTCATGGCTTGGTCAACCTGCTTTCTTTTATAACCCAGGACCACCAGCCTAGGAGTGGTTCCACCCACAATGGGCGCCCTACCCCATCAATCACTGATTAAGAAAAGCCTTACAGGCTTGCTTGCATCCTTATCTTATGGAGGCATTTTCTTATTAAGGTTATGTTGTTTCAGATTGATTAAGAGTCCAAGGAGGCGCAGAAAATGAAAGATCTGTCATTCTTGACACAGTGTTTATGATTTTGGCTCTGATGACACAGTATAAGTTTGACAGATAACTCTCAATGGGACTTTATAGACTTGTACACTGTAGGTTTTAATATTGAAGTTTACATAAAGAATGACAAACAAACTAGTGCAAACTCGGAAGCAAAATGTGAACATGTTCTAGTAATCTTATTTATAGTTTTCACCATTTAACCAAATACTTCTCAACTCTGAATATATAATGTATTCTTCTAGAGAGCTTAAAGAATGACAGATAACTAGAAACTTCCCAGGAAAAGCAGAATCTCTCAGGGGTAAGGCGCAAGCTTTGGGGTTGTTCAGTGCTTCCTGAGTTTCTATGTTCAGCAATATGTGATATTGTCAATGTTACAAATGTAGGATCACATAGGAAAGAAATGTTGCAGGATATTTGATCACACTGTGAACCGATTGTGTTATTTACTGCAAAAACCTGTTTCTAAGTTGTGGTGTGGCTCAGCCCTAGTACATAATCCTGCCCAAGAGCTTTCTGTTTATTGCAAACAGTGCTAAATAAAGTCAACCATAAGTCAAGAGGCAGAGCAAATAACCAGTTGACAGGGAATGAACATAGGGAATAAGAGAAAGTCAGGAAGCCTGACAGAGAGATACACAGGAAGTAGAAGGGAAGGACATTCAGTTTAATGTCTAGTTTCTTTTATCCTTAGGATTTCATGAGCTTAGGGACAAGCCAAGAGACACCTTGGTCTTTTGTTGTTGTTGAAATTTCCAGTTGCCTTTTCTAACTTGACCTGCCTCCCTTAGAGTATGGAAACAACTTGAGTTGTCTAAATATTTGTGAGGTATAATCCAAGTGAGAAACAATTAACTTTACTCACACTGGGCTTCAGTTCCACTTAGAAGGAGGAATAAAATAATCATGGAAGGCAGAGAAAGGGAGGGGTCTGGGTGGGAGAGGGAAGGAGAAGGGAAAAAAAGGAGCAGGATTAGGTGGGGGTGGGGGTGGGTGGGTGGACAGGAGAGTGGCCTAGAGGGCCAGGAGAATGAATAGAAATATGCAACAATGTGGGGTGGGGAATGGGGGGGGGTAAACCAATAGAAAATCCCAGATACCAGGAATGTGAGAGGCTCCTAGAACCCAATAGGGATGACCTTAGCCAAAATGCCCATCAGTGGGGAGATAGAACCTGAAGAGAACACCTCCAGTAGATAGACATGGACTCCATTTGAGGGATAGGGCCACCCACCCTCCTCTAAATTTTTGATTCAGAGTTATCAAAATCTCTGAGTTTGAGGCCAGCCTGATCTACCGAGCAAGTTCCAGGGCAGCCAGGGCTACAAGAAAAACCCTTCTCAAAACAAAACAAAATGAAACAACAACAAAACAAAAACAAAAGCAACAGCAGCAAAAAAAAAAAAAGAAAGAAAGAAAAGAAAAGAAAAGAAAAAGAAAAAGAAAAAAAGGAAAAGAAAAAGAAAAAGAAAAAGAAAAAGAAAAAGAAAAAGAAAAAGAAAAAGAAAAAGAAAAAGGCCTGTCTTGCTAAGATAGTCCAGTTGTACATCGGAATTTCATAGTGGACGAACTGTGCCAAGCAATCACATGTGACTTAAATGAAGACATTCTGGTTATGTCTGGTCTCACATTTTTCCTCAATTTGAAAGTCTTTTATTTTTATTTTTTTATTTTTTTTGGTTTGGGGTTCAAATCTACTTTTGGGTGGCTGATCAAAATTGCTTTACTTCTAGATACCTGCATACCAATTCAATTAGATTTTCTCTCCTCAGGACATGTAACTTTTATTATATATATAGAAAATGACCTACGTTTCCCTTGATGATTAATTCCACTACCCAATTCTAATAACTTCCTATTGTTTTGTCTTCTGAAGTCCTCCAGCTTTATTTGAACGTTTGTTTCTTTATTTCCACACTGACATTTTACTTGGCTTCTCATCTGAGAAGCAATGTCTAAAACAATAGTGTATCTATCAAGTAATTACATTTTAATGCCTCTGACCTTGGATAACTTGGGATTTCTTAAATTGCTTTTGAATTAAAAGAAAAAAAGGCTTTGAAAATGTTTCTCCTGAAATCATTTAATTCGCAGAAGCTGAGGTTTTGAAGGGTTAAATAGCCTCAATATATTGAATTAAACATAGTTCTACCTTAGCAAAGTTTTGAGAACATACAGTGTGATGGCAGTCTATTTCTCTGCCTGATATAAAAGAAAGGTTTGAAGTGTTAGATTAGCCCTCACCTGCACAGACATGTTAGGCTTCATTTGAGAAAGAACAGGAGCCACTACTATAATCAAAATATGTGAATCTATGTCCGTAATTGTAGTCTAGCTGGATGGAGCATAGACTTGTGTGGCCTTGGTGTTCACAACACTTTATACCACCTCCCAGAAAGGGGCACCTGCTTCTGGCTGCAGGTGAACCAACACCTGTAGAAATCTTAAGACTTAGAATTAACAAATGTACTAGAAGTACACTTGCCTTGCAAATTGAACAATGCAACACAGGATAATGAGCAGGTTGAAATGACTCCCCATGTTTTATGTATGACACTCTTGTAATTAAAACAGATCCTGAAGGTGAGTTTGCGTATACTAATATAATGATTGAAAAGAAACAGAGTGTGTTATTAAGTATCTGTGGGGCATATTTCCCAGGGGTGGGGAGAATTTGGCTTATTTTACTTCAATAGTTGCTTATCAGATGCTAGAGGTTTGGGTGTACCAACAAACCCTTCATTTTTTTTCTAGGAAATTTGTTTGTGTTGATTGAACACAGGCACACTGTATAGACCTATCAGCAGATCTGAAATATATTAATTTCTAAACCGTGTTTTTTGATAGCTTTACTTTTGTTTACTAGACTAAAAGCTTAGGTTTGCCCAATTTCCCAGTCTTATTAGGAGGGTCCTTTGTGGTCTTTTACAGTTCAACAGTTTTGGCCATGGCTGTTCAAAGTTACATGACTATTGGAGAAAGGTCCTCAAAGAAGGAACATTTGAAAAATGTATAGATTAGTTTGTAGTTCGTAAAATTTTGCAACAGTACGTTTTATCATCTGATCTTCAAAAGGACCTATGGAGTAAGTTATTATATTACAAATGAACTATTACTTATGTTTTTTAAGTGTTAAGATCAACTAAAGCTGGATTTTCATAATTGAAAATTAGCTGACTAGATTTCCATATTAGTATAATTGTGATTGCAGACTTTGGCAACTTTGGTTGGGCTGCATACTGCACAGTTCTTAGCAAGCATGCAAAAGCCTTTACTATGCTCATTCACATGTGAAATCAATGCAGTTTTGCCAAATTCAAGGAGAATAGATATCCAAAATTTTAATCTTAAATACCTAAAACATTATTTATGCTTTATTCTGTCACTGAACCTCTGCTTTATTTATTTGTTTGTTTATTGTTTTTGAGACAGAATTCCACTGTGTAACAGCCCTGGCTGGTCTGGAACTCTCCTTGTAGACCAGGCTGGCCTCAAACTCATGGAGATCCACCTGTCTCTGCTTCCCAAGTGCTGGGATTAAAGACATGAGTCACCATGCCTGGCTTCCTACCTAGCCTCTGCTTTATAATTATAAATGAATGTTGAACTGTTATGAGTTGTTGGGTTTGAATTTCTAGTGTCTATATCCTAGTATTATGTACAAAAACTATATTTTTGGCCATTTTCATTACATACAAGTAGCCTCAAGATGTAGGAACACCACCTCCTGAAAAAGTTACATGTGTACCACAAAAATTTACATACAAAGATAAAACACAGCACATTATTTATTTATTCTTTAAAAATTTTAAGCCTTTATTTTTATTTATGTTGTATGTATGTGTATTTTACCTGCATGTATGTCAGTGTATCAACATACATGTAGTGCCCATGGAGGTCAGAAAAGCACATTAGAACCTCTGGATCCTCATTCTCTTGCGGCAGGCATTACAGAAGTCTGTGAGCTTCCAGGTGAGTGCTGGGAATTGAACTCAGGTGCCCTGGAAGAGCCTCCAGTGCTGAGCCATCTCTCCAGCCCCATTCTCAGATACTTTTATATGAATGAGGCAGATTTTTCTCTGCATTGAGAGGTCTTAGGGTCTTTAACACTGCTTAAGTGTGGTAAGAGAACTAATTGTCTTCAGGAGTTCTGAGGTAGAGAATTGAAGGGATTTCTTTGCTTGGCATGTGATCACAGCATCATACATGCTTATGTCTAGTTTTATAAAGACAGTGTTAATGTTGTGTGCTTGTGAGAGCAAAGTAGACTGTCTCAGAACTCAGACTTTTGCTGTATGATTGCAAAGTCAACTGTATGGACCAAGGCCACCTTTAAGCTTTGACAGGGCCAAGTTCAAAGGTCAGGGGTGGAGGATGGAAGGAACAAGGAGAGGAAAGAATATTAGAGGAGCCACTGGCAAATGTGCCCTCAGTTCCAAGGACATTTTAAAGAGAGCCACACAGAAGTGCCTTCGTTCTAGAGCTGTTTAGATAACAACTTACTTACCAGTCTCATTTATTGTTTTCTCATGGTTCCTCAGGAGGTGCCCATTTTACATGATTCCAGATTTCTCCCTGAAGCCCTGTTCCCTAAACCTTTTTCTGGCCCTTTCCACCTTTATTCTCTTCAAATTTTTATGCAAAATGTAAAAAAAAAATCATGATTGTTTTCTATGCCCCCCAAATCTAAAAGTAAGACATTAAAGATTTGTTAACCCAACACATGAAACTCAAGAAAAATGAAGACTGAAGTGTGGACACTATGCCCCTCCTTAGAAGTGGGAACAAAACACCCATGGAAGGAGTTACAGAGACAAAGTTTGGAGCTGAGACGAAAGGATGGACCATCTAGAGACTGCCATATCCAGGGATCCACCCCATAATCAGCATCCAAACGCTGACACCATTGCATACACTAGCAAGATTTTATCGAAAGGACCCAGATGTAGCTGTCTCTTGTGAGACTATGCCGGGGCCTAGCAAACACAGAAGTGGATGCTCACAGTCAGCTAATGGATGGATCACAGGGCTCCCAATAGAGGAGCTAGAGAAAGTACCCAAGGAGCTAAAGGGATCTGCAACCCTATAGGTGGAACAACATTAAGAACTAACCAGTACCCCGGAGCTCTTGACTCTAGCTGCATATGTATCAAAAGATGGCCTAGTCAGCCATCACTGGAAAGAGAGGCCCATTGGTTGTGCAAACTTTATATGCCCCAGTACAGGGGAACGCCAGGGCCAAAAAGGGGGAGTGGGTGGGTAGGGGAGTGGAGGTGGGTGGGTATGGGGGACTTTTGGTATAGCATTGGAAATGTAAATGAGCTAAATACCTAATAAAAAATGGGAAAAAAAAGATTTGTTAACCCATCTTCCTTATTAAAATAAGAAAAAATATTGATGGGCATTGTGGTGCATGCCTTTAACCTTAGCACTAGGGAGACAGAAACAGGTCATTTTTTGAATTTGAGGCCAGCTAGGACTATATAGTGTGACTCTGTCTTTAAAAGAATGTATGTGCATGCGTGGTTATTTTTGTGTGTATGTGTTGTATATATGGGCATATGTGCGTATAGAGGTCAGGACTGGGGATTTGAACTCTGGTCTTTCTGTATCCACAGAAAGTGCTCATGTGCACTGAGTCATCTCCTTAGCCCTGTTTTATTTTTTTAAAGGTTTATTTATTTAATTTATAGGAGTACACTATCACTGTCTTTGGACACACAAGAAGAGGGCATTGGATCCTATTACAGATGGTTGTGAACCACCATGTGGTTGCTGAGAATTGAATTCAGGACCTCTGGAAGAGCAGTCAGTGCTCTTAACAGCTAAGCTGTCTCTCCAGCACCTCTAGTTTTTATTTTGAATTAAAGCATATAATGCTTTACATGCTTCAAAAGCTAAAAAAAGCATGTAGTGAAAATCTACATTCCATTTTGTTCTTGAACATCTAGCCTTCCTCCTCAGAAACAAACTTTGCTATTAGCTTTGATAATATGCTTCCGGAATGTACAAACAAATATGTGTGTGGATATATTCATCTTCTTCAGGCAGATGATAAAATACTCACCCCTTAAAACACCTTGTGGATTAAAAACACTTTTTTTTCCATTTTTTATTAGGTATTTAGCTCATTTACATTTCCAATGATATACTAGAAGTCCCCCATACCCACCCACCCCCACTCCCCTACCCACCCACTCCCCCTTTTTGGCCCTGGCATTCCCCTGTACTGGGGCATACAAAGTTTACGTGTCCAATGGGCCTCTCTTCCCAGTGATGGCCGATTAGGCCATCTTTTGTTACATATGCAGCTAGAGTCAAGAGATCCGGGGTACTGGTTAGTTCTTAATGTTGTTCCACCTATAGGGTTGCAGATCCCTTTAGCTCCTTGGGTTCTTTCTCTAGCTCCTCCATTGGGAGCCCTGTGATCCATCCATTAGCTGACTGTGAGCATCCACTTCTGTGTTTGCTAGGCCCCGGCATAGTCTCACAAGAGACAGCTACATCTGGGTCCTTTCAATAAAATCTTGCTAGTGTATGCAATGGTGTCAGCGTTTGGATGCTGATTATGGGGTGGATCCCTGGATATGGCAGTCTCTACATGGTCCATCCTTTCATCTCAGCTCCAAACTTTGTCTCTGTAACTCCTTCCATGGGTGTTTTGTTCCCAATTCTAAGGAGGGGCATAGTGTCGACACTTCAGTCTTCATTCTTCTTGAGTTTCATGTGTTTAGCAAATTGTACCTTATATCTTGGGAATCCTAGGTTTGGGGCTAATATCCACTTATCAGTGAGTACATATTGTGTGAGTTCCTTTGTGAATGTGTTACCTCACTCAGGATGATGCCCTCCAGGTCCATCCATTTGGCTAGGAATTTCATAAATTCATTTTTTTAAATAGCTGAGTAGTACTCCATTGTGTAGATGTACCACATTTTCTGTATCCATTCCTCTGTTGAGGGGCATCTGGGCTCTTTCCAGCTTCTGGCTATTATAAATAAGGCTGCTATGAACATAGTGGAGCATGTGTCCTTCTTACCAGTTGGGGCATCTTCTGGATATATGCCCAGGAGAGGTATTGCTGGATCCTCCGGTAGTACTATGTCCAATTTTCTGAGGAACCGCCAGACTGATTTCCAGAGTGGTTGTACAAGCCTGCAATCCCACCAACAATGGAGGAGTGTTCCTCTTTCTCCACATCCACGCCAGCATCTGCTGTCACCTGAATTTTTTTTTTCCATTTTTTATTAGGTATTTAGCTCATTTACATTTCCAATGCTATACCAAAAGTCCCCCTTACCCACCCACCCCCACTCCCCTACCCACCCACTCCCCCCCTTTGGCCCTGGCATTCCCCTGTACCGGGGCACACAAAGTCTGCGTGTCCAATGGGCCTCTCTTTCCAGTGATGGCCGACTAGGCCATCTTTTGATACATATGCAGCTAGAGTCAAGAGCTCAGGGGTACTGGTTAGTTCATAATGTTGTTCCACCTATAGGGTTGAAGATCCCTTTAGCTCCTTGGGTACTTTCTCTAGCTCCTCCATTGGGAGCCCTGTGATCCATCCATTAGCTGACTGTGAGCATCCACTTCTGTGTTTGCTAGGCCCCGGCATAGTCTCACAAGAGACAGCTACATCTGGGTCCTTTCAGTAAAATCTTGCTAGTGTATGCAATGGTGTCAGCATTTGGAAGCTGATTATGGAGTGGATCCCTGGATATGGCAGTCTCTACATGGTCCATCCTTTCATCTCAGCTCCATACTTTGTTTCTGTAACTCCTTCCATGGGTGTTTTGTTCCCACTTCTAAGGAGGGGCATAGTGTCGACACTTCAGTCTTCATTCTTCTTGAGTTTCATGTGTTTAGCAAATTGTACCTTATATCTTGGGAATCCTAGGTTTGGGGCTAAGATCCACTTATCAGTGAGTACATATTGTGTGAGTTCCTTTGTGAATGTGTTACCTCACTCAGGATGATGCCCTCCAGGTCCATCCATTTGGCTAGGAATTTCATAAATTCATTTTTTTAAATAGCTGAGTAGTACTCCATTGTGTAGATGTACCACATTTTCTGTATCCATTCCTCTGTTGAGGGGCATCTGGGCTCTTTCCAGCTTCTGGCTATTATAAATAAGGCTGCTATGAACATAGTGGAGCATGTGTCCTTCTTACCAGTTGGGGCATCTTCTGGATATATGCCCAGGAGAGGTATTGCTGGATCCTCCGGTAGTACTATGTCCAATTTTCTGAGGAACCGCCAGACTGATTTCCAGAGTGGTTGTACAAGCCTGCAATCCCACCAACAATGGAGGAGTGTTCCTCTTTCTCCACATCCACGCCAGCATCTGCTGTCACCTGAATTTTTGATCTTAGCCATTCTGACTGGTGTGAGGTGGAATCTCAGGGTTGTTTTGATTTGCATTTCCCTGATGATTAAGGATGTTGAACATTTTTTCAGGTGCTTCTCTGCCATTCGGTATTCCTCAGGTGAGAATTCTTTGTTCAGTTCTGAGCCCCATTTTTTAATGGGGTTGTTCGATTTTCTGAAGTCCACCTTCTTGAGCTCTTTATATATGTTGGATATTAGCCCCCTATCTGATTTAGGATAGGTAAAGATCCTTTCCCAATCTGTTGGTGGTCTTTTTGTCTTGTTGACGGTGTCTTTTGCCTTGCAGAAACTTTGGAGTTTCATTAGGTCCCATTTGTCAATTCTCGATCTTACAGCACATGCCATTGCTGTTCTGTTCAGGAATTTTTCCCCTGTGCCCATATCTTCAAGGCTTTTCCCCACTTTCTCCTCTATAAGTTTCAGTGTCTCTGGAAAAACACTTAACTTTTAAAACTATTACATATTGTTACAAAAAAAAAAACTCACCAAATTTTATGGTTACAGAATATTTCATTGGATAGATATATTAAAACTGAGTTAGTCAGTCATCTATTGACATATAGGTTGTTTTCAAACTTTTGCTAAGTCAAATAGTGCTGTAGTAAATACCTTTCTTTTCTTTTCTTTTCTCTTTTTTTTTAATTGGATATTTTCTTTATTTACATTCCAAATGTTATCCCCTTTCCCGGTTTTCCTCCCTTCCTGAAACACCTTATCATATCATCACTCCCACTGCTTCTATGAGAGTGTTCCTCCACCCACCCCCACACACACTCCCAACTCCCTGCCTTTGATTCCCCTACACTGGGGCATCAATCGAGCCTTCATAGGACCAAGGACCTCTCTTTCCATTGATGTACGACAAGGCCATCCTCTGCTACATATGCAGCTGGAGCCATGTGTACTCCTTTATTGATGGTTTAGTCCCTGGGAGTTCTGGGGGATCTGGTTGGTTGATATTGTTGTTCTTCCTATGGAGCTGCAAACCCCTTCAACTCTTTCAGTCCTTTCTTTGGGAAGCCACATGTGCCGTTGCAGAGTGGCACTGACTACTGCTGGCCACCATGCATAAGTTTGGACAAACAACCAATGTGTACATATGCAGTAAAGTTTTTTGCAAAGACACTGCCTGGCCCGGGCATGATAATGAGGCTTTGGGAGTATAACCAATCAGATGTGACACATGCAAATGAGGTATGATAATGAGGCTTTGTGAGGTACAGAGAGAGAGAGAGTAGCCAATCAGATGAGGAACATGCGAATGAGGCTTAGTGCATAACCAATCCGGGTGTGAGACACGCCTCTCCTAGGCCTATATAAGCAGCACCAGTTCTGGGCTCGGGGTCTCTTCGCCTCTGCAATCAAGCTCTCCCAATAAACGTGTGCAGAAGGATCCTGTTGCAGCGTCGTTCTTGCTGGTCGAGTCGGGTGCGCGCAAGACTTTCTCTAACTCTTCTATTGGGGACCCAGCGCTCAGTCCCCTAGTTGGCTGCAAACATCTGCCTCTGTATTTGTCAGGCTCTGGCAGGGCCTCTCAGGAGACAGCCATTTCAGGCTCCTGTCAGCATGCACTTCTTGGCATCCACAATAGTGTCTGTGTTTGGTAACTGTATATGAGATGGATCCCTAGGTAATTCAACACAGAGTAGTTGTTTGAATGTATATAAAAGATAAGTTCCCAGATAAGGAACTTTCTGTTTAAAGGTAGATTATATGGTATATATTATTGCAAAATTTTACTGCAGGAAGATTTAATTAGTTATATATTTCTACATATACTAACAGAGTGTTCCAGAACTTCTTGATTATTTTACAGCTAGTGTGTAAATTGATTGTATCTCTCTTGTCCTGTATAAATTTCTACCACATACGTGTTATATAGTTCAGCAAAAGTAAATAATCCATTTTTATGTGATAAAAATGTGTAATGTTTTCTTGACATGACAGGGATGCTGTAGCCATGAACTCTCAACATTAGGGTTGCCTGCACAAGACCCATACAAGGCCACCCCAATCAACACTCCAGTGAATATCTTGGAAGAGCTCATAAGGACCGTACTCCAGCTAAAGAGCTGCTATGGGATCAAAAGTCAGTTTTCTTCAGGATCAAGCCTTGTGATCAATTGCCCAAGCCCAAAGTGATTGGCCTGATGACCAGTGGTACAGAAAAACCTAATGATTTAGTGGGAACTCAGGTTAGACTCTCTGAACTTAACTTTTAAAGTCTGAGGGTAGACATCCAGCAGGTAGCAAGATCTGAACTAGGAAATGAGTTTGATGTAGTTTTCCTGCTTTCATGTCATTTCTGAGATATGTTGTTGGATAAGCATGCTGATGAATTAAAGACACAAGATAAAAGATTCTATTTTGAGAAAGAAAAGTACAATCCTGTAATACAGGATATAAAGCTAGTAGGATTTATAAATTTTTAATAGCTATCAGAATGAGGCTTTCAGCTGGTCAAGTATCCAATTGTCCTTTATTCTTTTAAAGTGATGTCTTGAGAGTACTTTACTTCCTTTAAATTAGTTTTCTGTGTTATTGGTAAGATCATGAATCTTGCTCTCCTGCCCTATTCAGAGCCTGAGTCATGATCATCCTTTCTTTTCCAGTGAGATTATTATAGGATCAAGGCCAACTGGATGTCAGAGAGAACAGAACTTCAATAAATGGAATGTCTGCAATCTCTCTATTGTAGACTGTAAAGACAAGACATGATTTTGAAGCAAAAGGCATGTATACCTGAAGAGAGGGTGAACATCTTGTTTTCTTCTTCACTCTTATGGTGAGAATTAGATCCCTACTTCTCTTCTCTGGTCACTGGCTCTTGCAATACAGAAGGAGATAAAAATCATGTTGATGAGGTTGATGAGAAGTACCACATAGTACCACATCGGTTGCCATAGTATGTCTACTTAAGCCTGAGACAGTGTTTAAGACCAAAACCTGCGTGCAGGTCAGAGAGAGAAGGGAAATTGACTCCTGACATCAGCAGGCTCATTGTGGCTGTGGACAGCTGAAGCTCGACCCTACTTGACTGAGAACTCCTATACAACTCTTCTAAATTGTCCATCCATATGAGAGCAGACAGTGATATTTATTCACTGACTTCCTTCCTCTGTTGCACCAACCTTGACTCATAGGTCATAATCACTCATGTTCTCAAAGAAGCCCTGAAACAGAAATAGAGAGATGATTTTGGCACAGCAAAGGGGAGAGGCTTGTGTCAGATACACAACCTGTACAACCTCACAAGGCTCTGTGTCTTGAAATTTCAAATGATTTTATTACCGGAGACTTTGGCTTTTTATTTTCACTAGATTTTCCAAGTTATGGAACCGGGCTATAAGACTCTATTGCAGGACGTTGGTTATCATGTAATGGCCAGAACAAAAAATCCAAAATGTTCCAAAAGAATGTGGGCTAAGGCACAAAGGGTGTTTGTTATACTGACTCAATCATTACAGTACCTTCTGTGCTAGGTACTACACTCCATTTCAAAGAAAAAGAAAAATATCTGGTAAAGTAGTCAATAGTGGTGAGGCTAGTCTTGAGTCTGGGGTGAGTGTCTTTTTTTTTTTTTTTTTTTTTTTAACAGATCTTGCCTGAGTTTATTTGTAAGAACAGCATAGGACACTGGTCATCTGCAAATAGTGTGTGGGGAGGCGTGTCACAGCAGTCCATCTGTCTTCACACTGGCAGGAGCCTTTTCTAAGGGCCTTCACAGGGGCCTGGGCACCTTTGGGGGCCTGGGCTGGAGCTGAAGCCTGGACCTTAGCTGGAGCTTTGGCCCCTGCCTTGGTTTGAACCTTAGGCTTCGGTTTGTAGAGCCTCTGCCCCTTGGCCATGTAGCTTCAAATCTGCTTCCCAAGCTTAGGGTGAGTGATGAAAGCCAGCAGCTTGAGTTTGGGACCTTTGGGCATCTCAGGCTTGATGGCCTGAGGCTTCACCAGTGCCTTGATGACCTCTGCGCATGCGTGCACTCACTTCCTTTGCATTGTTGGCCTGCATCTTCTTCAGGCCTTTCTGTTGTGCTTCTTGACAATGCGCATGTTCCTCAGGAACTTGGGGTCAACCCCCTTAAGAGATTCGTATCTTTGCGACCGGGGTTTCTTGATGCCATTTCTGTGCCATTTGCGGGACTGGTTGTGTGTGGTGTGGTTCTTAGACTTGGCCATGTCTGCACGGTAACCGCCGGGGTGAGTCTTAATTCTTCATGCTATACCTAAGTCTTGGGGATTCAAACAAGAGAACAGAGCTCATGATAACCAGTGATACAATTTGTTTTTCTGCTTTGAGTCCTTTGGGTTGATTAAAAACCTCAGATACATCTGCTGCTAGGTACAAGCAGCAAATACTGGAAGCTCTCTTTAGTCATGTGGGTAGACCTAGCTGACTGTATTCAGTTTTTTTTTTTTAAATGTGTGTGTGTGTGTGTGTGTGTGTGTGTGTGTGTGTGTATGCCAGGACACATGTGGAGATCAAAAGACAACTCCATCAGGTTGGTTCCTTCCTTCCAACTTTAGGTAAGTTCCAGGGATTGAACTCAGGTCATTAAACATATGTGACCTTTACCTGCTGAGTCTCTGTAGACTCAAACCTCATTGCTTCTAATGATTATGTATAAGTTATTTATTTTTGATGCCTTTAATTTTGGTGGGTCACAGGCATTTAGAAACTCACCCATTTTTTTGTAGGTTTTCCAATTTTTTTGAAATATAAGTTTTCAAAGTGTTTCCCAAAGTAATGATGTTCTGGATTTCATTGGCATTCATTATACTAACACCCCCTTTTATCTTTATATTTTGTTTTTTATTTGTTTTATATTATATTTTATTTGGGTCTTTTCCTTTGGGGGTAAAGATTTGTTAATATTGTTATTTTTTTCAAATTACTTACTCTGTGTTTGTTCGGATATACTTTTCTTTTAGTTTCTGTTTCATTAACTTCTACCCTAGCCAGTCTCATCTGCTATGAGGTACATTACTAGGTTGTTTACTTGAAATCTCTCTTTCTTTGTGAATATGAGCACTTGATAGAAACTTTACTCTTTGGGCTATCTTGACTGTATCCCTGAGGTTCTGGTAGATGTACTCTTATTTTCACTTGACTCTACAAATTTTTAAATTTTCTTTCATAGTGTTTTTAAGTGACACACTATCCCGCAATACCTCTCCTGGGCATATATCCAGATGTTCCAACCGGTAAGAAGGACACATGCTCCACTATGTTCATAGCAGCCTTATTTATAATAGCCAGAAGCTGGAAAGAACCCAGATGCTCCTCAACAGAGGAATGGATACAGAAAATGTGGTACATTTATGTGGAAAGCCGGTACGTGCTGCGAGCAATCGCATGTGTGCCGCCAGTAATCTCTGAGGAGAGCCGTGTGTGCTGCGAGCAATCGCCATTATAAGATGGCGCGGGCCTCCGTTGTGCCTAACTAGTAAACAAGCCTTGTACGCAGGTGCAAGAGTGAATTCACTCCTAGTCACTCCCATTATCGGGGTGTAATAGTGGGGTGATGGGCAAGCAACGAATCGGGAGCTGTCACGCCATATCAGGTGCTGAAACGTCACACTGCGGGTTATAAAAGCAGCGCCATTTTCCCGGTTCGGAATCTTCCTGAGAAGCAAGCAATAAAGCTTTTGCCGCGGAAGATTCTGGTTTGTTGCTTCTTGCCGGTTGAGCGGGACGCAATACATTTACACAATGGAGTACTACTCAGCTATTAAAAAGAATGAATTTATGAAATTCCTAGGCAAATGGATGGACCTGGAGGGCATCATCCTGAGTGAGGCAACCTAATCACAAAGGAACTCACACAATATGTACTCACTGATAAGTGGATATTAGCTGAGAAACTTAGGATACCCAAGATATAAGATACAATTTGCTAAACGCATGAAACTCAAGAAGAATGAAGACCAAAGTGTGGACACTTTGCCCCTCCTTAGAAGTGGGAACAAAACACCCATGAAAGGAGTTACAGAGACAAAGTTTGGAGCTGTGACGAAAGGATGGACCATCTAGAGACTGCCATATCCGGGGATCCATCCCATAATCAGCTTCCAAACGCTGACACCATTGCATACACTAGCAAGATTTTATCGAAAGGACCCAGATGTAGCTGTCTCTTGTGAGACTATGCCGGGGCCTAGCAAACACATAAGTGGATGCTCACAGTCAGCTATTGGATGGATCACAGGGCCTCCAATGGAGGAGCTAGAGAAAGTACTCAAGGAGCTAAAGGGATCTGCAACCCTATAGGTGGAACAACATTATGAACTAACCAGTACCCCGGAGCTCTTGACTCTAGCTGCATATGTATCAAAAGATGGCCTAGTCGGCCATCACTGGAAAGAGAGGCCCATTGGACTTGCAAACTTTATATGCCCCAGTACAGGGGAATGCCAGGGCCAAAAAGTGGGAGTGGGTGGGTAGGGGAGTGGGGTGGAGGGTATGGGGGACTTTTGGGATAGCATTGGAAATGTAATGAGGAAAATACCTAATAAAAAATATTAAAAAAAAGTGTGCTGTCCTGTCTCCACTCATCTCTGTATTGTAATGGTTTCTTTGCTGTTGATTTTTAATGTTTTATGTTATAATCTGATAGGATGCAAGGAATTATCTTGACTTTCTTTTTTATTTTCTTTTTTCACTTGTTAGGATTTCCTTTGTGACCCATGCGATCAATTTTGGAGCAGGTTCTATGTGCTTCTGAGAAGCATGTGTGTGCTTTATGTGTTGGTTAGAGTGTTCTGTATATAGATGTTAAGTCTAGTTGGTTTACAGTGTAATTTAACTTTGAAGTTTCTTTGCTGACTTTTAGCTTGAAAGATAGACTCTCACATAAAACTGGGGAATTGAAATCTTCAATTATTATTATGTCAGGACCTATGTAATCTTTTATGGATTTTAGTGTTTGTTTACACAATTGGGGGCTCTCATATTTGGTGCATAAATATTCACACTTGTTATGTCTTTTTGTTGTCTTGTCCTCGTTTTAAATATATGCTGCTCTCTTCATTTCTTCTGATTAGTTTTGAGGGATACACCATATATAAGAATAGCCACATCTTCTTAGAGGTACTGTAAGCTTGGTAACTTGATCTTCATCCTTTGGTACTCAGTTTTTGTGCATCTTGTGCTAGCTAAGTGTCTTTGTTGGAGACAAAAGATAGTGTTCCTTGCTGCCTTTTTTTTTTTTTTTTAAGATCAAATGAAGGGCCTTGGCTTAGCCAAGCAAATGCTCTATATCCCCGAGCTACATACAGCTCCATCACTTGCCTGTATTGTTAAATGACATAGAACATAGTTGTGAATCAAGTTTTGATTTTTGAGGTAGTATAGTCAAAATTAACATAAAAATGACTATGTTTTTTAGGTGGTCTGGTGTTTTTAGAAAGTGAAGGTTAAAAAAAGCAACAAGAACTTCAAGGAAAGAAATAAACTATTTTCATGAACAATATAAAGCCTTAACTGTATATAGCAAGGGCCACACTTCCCTTTTAAAGAGAAGGTTCCAAAACCTTTTGAAAAATGCAATTTATAAGATGAATCCAGAAGTTTTCATGTTTCCCTTGGCCACTGATAGGGATTTGCAATCAAAGTACTGCTTTCAAATGCCTCTTCTTGGAAGATGTCCTTTTTTATTTTAAAATTTAGGTTCTGGAAGCTTTTCTAGCTTAACTATTCTCAGAAATAATGGGTGTGAAGAACGGCCAAGGTAACCCACTAGGTAAATCATCACAAGCTTTGGTGAAGGGGGAAGACAGAGGCTTCTGTTTTCTCCCTCTTGGGTGGTTTATGAGCAAACATGTGCTGAATCCCTGCTAACATCAGTAGAATCTCTAAAGGAAACTCAAGGAAATGACACTAGTAGAAAAATATAAAAAATGCAGATTATGATCCTTGAGCAGCTTCATCATCAAAACACTGAGAAATTAGATGACAACTAATTTTCCCAAGTTGTGTAGAATTTAGAAGAGTTTAACAGAGCAGTGTATCTTTCAGAGACATCAGCCCAACCACACCCCATCACATTTAGTAGACATTGTCCTGAAAATGTGTGTGTAAGTCAAACCATATAAAATATGTTACGTTTACCTAATTACAGTCAATGGTTTTATAAGAGTTTACTATTCTCTATTTTCTAGTCCTGAAGTTTAAAAAGTTTCAAATTAAAGAAGAGCCTTGGCATATAATGAGTATCATCATTGAATAGGATTGATTTATTTAGCAAATAGTTGTCCCCTACTTCATGTTGTACTGGTGTTCAACAGTGCCTGAGCTTGAGAATGAAGATAACATAGGACAAGGCCAGATGACATCAGACCTGTAGGAAACATCGTCTCAGATCTTCAGGCTGCCGTCTGATGGGATAGTATTGCAGGCATATGGGCTTCTTTCCTAGGACTCTCTGGGCTGATGTGTTGTGTTTGGAGCCTCTTGAAAGCTACCACTTGACAGATAGGTGATAGGCTCATGTGATGGGGATAAGACAATTCTGTATGAAGACTTGCATACAGACCCAGTTTGAAATGTATCTAAACAGTCTTTCTTCATTTTCTCACAGTACGATTTTATTTTCACTTTGGTTTCCTTTGCTAAGAGCCAACAAGGGTAGAACAAGAAGAGTTCCTAACTGCTCCCAACATGGAAAGTCTAAAAAAGGTAACCTGTTTTCCTTGCTACTTTTCCAGCAATGACAAGTGCCACCTGTGATTATGGCCCTCCCTATTCTAAGCAGTAAGACCAAGATATAAGACACAGTTGATTCCTCTCTTCCTGGACAGTATGGTGTGTGGAAATTCATACTGAGTTATGGAAGACACAAAGCTCGTAGCTGGAGGGATATCTTTTAGTGACAGTTGTTACATGGAATCACTATCAAAGACAGATATTGGTTGACTTTGCGTCTTTTAAATATTTAGCAGATTTCCAGAACTAACTGGTTTCTCTCTTAAGATAAAAGTAAATATGAAATGCTTGGGTTTAGTAGATAAACTTAGAAAAATACTTAAATGATTTTGTACCATCTAGGTCAGAAATGTACTAACTTGGCAAAATTTTAATTGCATTTGTTTTAACTGTATAAAAGAAGAT
Organism: Mus musculus; assembly: GCF_000001635.26. Lineage (NCBI taxonomy): Eukaryota > Metazoa > Chordata > Mammalia > Rodentia > Muridae > Mus > Mus musculus. The sequence goes on along the minus strand of NC_000083.6, from coordinate 94,687,958 downwards.
TCCTACACTTTTGGGATTCATTCAGATGCCAATAAATTTCTCCAAAATATTTTCTTTTTTTTTCTTTTCTTTTTTTTTTTTTTTTTTTTTGCTGCAAATTGCAAGAGGATTTTTATTCAAGAGCACTTTCGGGCCCATGGTCATACACCACGCAGGGGTAGAGGACCGTGGCTGGGTAAGGGGGTATTTAAAGGAAGAAACCGAAACTCAAGGAAGTGGGGAGGGCGTTGTTGGAAGATACCAAAGATACCAGTTAAGAGTCACAAGGAAGTGTAAAGTTACAAGAGTCACAAGGAATACCTGGTAATTGTTAACTCTCAAGACAGCTTCTAAGAGCCCCTAACAATAGCACATTTGCATTGCAGGTTCTGGGTGACTTTTTTTGAATGAGCACTCTTTGAACCCAGGAAGCGGGTGGGTAGAGGAATGTCGCTATCTCTTTTATGATTAGCATACCTTTACAAAGGCCACATTCCCAAGCCTGGGCCTAAAGGCCTAGAATTCTGTTTTTACGTTGTTATACTTTCATTCCCCCCTTCTACTTGTTAGTAGTTCTAATCTTAGAACTAGACACTATTTTTTTCCTGACATACTTGATCCTTTACTTTAGGGCATGGTACTGTTGTCTTAAAACTAAAAGCCACACTGCACTAATTTCTGTTTTAATAAAGGTGACTTGCCTATTTAACACACATGGACCTATAATTAAAAGCAGAAGCAAAATCAAAAGGGTCCCATAAAGGTAGAAAGTAGGGCTGTCAAGAGTATAAGATAAGGGCCTTTCCACCGGAGTCTTAAGGTTTTTTGCGTGGAGACGTCTAATGTAGCAGGTCTTCTTCTCTTGAGTAGGCCTTCTGGAGCTGCTTTTTCGCTCGCTGTCTCACTCACTGGAACACGTTGAGCCTAGAGAACAAAGGCTGGGAAAGCAGCATGTCAGCACCATGTACAAAGGCTATTTTTTATCAGTGGAGGGGGGCCCCCTGTAGAGTAATTTATAGGGGGGGTCAGTCTAAAAAACTGTCCAGGGGTGTTTCTATCCCTGAAGAGCATAAAGGGTAGGAGAGCTATCTAATCATAGCGCCAGTCTCCGCTGTCAATTTGGTAAGGATCCCTTAATGGTTCTATTAATTTTTTTTACCTGTCCTGAGCCTTGGGACCTGTATGCACAATGTAACTCTTAACCGATCTCTAATATCTTGGCCAGTCTCCGATTTACCTGGGCAACAAAGGCAGGTCCATTACCTTGGGAAGTTTTCTTTTAGAAATTCTACCTCATTATAGCACAGGCCTTGAAGCTTTTGACTATTTCTTCTGCCAAGTCAGAGAGTCCTGTAACATAGTAGTCAAAGGACCTAACCACACCTTTGAATTTCTTGGCCCCCAGGCCAAGCCAAATACTGTCCATAGCTTGATAGTGCTCAGCGGTGTATCTAAAGCTGGTCTCTCTGATGTCATAATAATCTTTAGACTCTTTGACTGCCAGGATCATTGTTTCTTGAGCCACCTGCTTGGCGGTTAGATCTGCCATCTGATTTTCTTTAGCCACAGCATCTTAGGTCTTTTTCTGCAGATGTCAACAGCCCTCTTTGTATATTGTCCGGTACAGTGGCAAAAGCATACCTGTTGTCAGTGTAGACTTTTCTTTTGCCATTTATAGAGCTTGTCTTAAAGTCACAAGTTCAGCTTTCTGGGCAGACGTCCCTCAGGAAGGCTGCTGGACTAGATCACTTGCTTTCTGTTCACCACCATACTGCTGTCCCCGCCTTCTGCTTACCTTTAACCTCGAGGCTACTGTCATCAGTGTACCAGCTCGTACCCTCAGGCCAAGGCTGATCTGATAATTCAGATCATTTCTTCTGCCAGAATGTCAGTGCAGTGATGAGTAGGTGCAGTCTCACACAGTGGGACAGCAGGTGGAATGAAGCGAAGGTCACTCATTTAGACAACAAAAAGCTCTGATGTGTCACAGGAGCGTTGGTAATGCTTTCAAGAATGTGGGATGTCACTACAGTTATTTGCTGTCCCAGAGTGAGCTTATCAGCATCCTTGACAAGCAGATTATGGCAGCAATAGCTTTCAGGCAAGAAAACCACCTACTGGCAACAGGGTGTAACTTCTTGGATAGGTAAGTCACTGGCCTTTTTCAAAGTCCCAAAGTCTGAGTAAGGACTCCTCTGGTGACCCCTGCTCTCTCTTTCACATAAAGAGTGAAAGGCTTGGTTAGGTCAGGCATAGGCTGGCCATCAGTAGGGCCTCTTTAATCTCTTTAAAGGCTTTCTGGTGATCTGGGGTCCACACAGACACCTCCCCTTCTTTGGTTAGGGGGTACAACTGGGCAGCTAAGGTCGCCAACCCAGGTATCTAGAGTCTGTAGAAGCCAGCAGTACCCAAGAATTCTCTTACTTGCCTTGGTGTAGTTGGGGTGGGGATCTGAGTTACAGTCTTTTTCTGGCTTTTTTTAGCCACTGCTTTTCACCTCGAAGGGTGTATCCCAAATAAGTCACTTCAGTCTGACACAGCTGAGCCTCTTTAGCTGAGGTTCGGTCTTCAGTTGCCCAGGTTTCCTGTCTAGATCCTGTCTTTTCTTTTTTTCCTACCACTGTGGCAAATTTCTTTCTTGTCTACGATCCCTCCTGTTTTCTCTTTCTTTTGCCTCCCGCCTCTTTTTCACACACACACACACACACACACACACACACACACACACACACACACACACACACACACTTTCTCTGCCTCTTTTACTAGATCGCATAACTGTCTCTTTCTTGTAATATACCTTCTAATCTCTGAAGTTTCTTTCTGATATCTGGAGCTGACTGCCTTATGAAAGGCCATGGCCAATGAGGCCTTCTGGACTTCTGAGGTAAGATCAAAGGGAGTGAACCGCCTGAAGGCTTTTATAAGCCTTTCAAGGAACATTGAGGGAGGTTCAATTGGCCCCTGCATTACCTTTTACCTTAGCCAAATTAGTGGGCCTGTTTTGAGACACTTTGGAGATCGGAGCCTGGCGATAGATTTTTAAGCTCTCCCTACCTTTAGCAATGTTGCAGTTTCAACTGGGGCGAGTCAAAGGGAATCCCATGTCGATCTCATTTTGTAGTTGTGTAGACCGCCGTTGGCTTCCGGGCTATTTTTCTAGCCTCTAACAGAATTTTCTCTCGCTCTTCAGTTGTTAAGAGCATCTGCAACCGCTGTTGACAGTCGTCTCAAGTAGGCTGATGAGAGAACATAAGGAACTCCACCAACCCTGTGAGGCGTTGGGGATCCTGAGAAAGGGGGTGGTTAATTTTCCAGTTATAAATACCAGCAGAGGAAAATGATCAGTACTGAAGGGTTAAAAGTTTGGGTGGGTCTACCAGAGTCCGCCAGGACTCTGTGTTTTGCAGTTTCATGTTCCCGCAGCGGTCCTCCTCTTGTCACCCTGAGGGGTTCAGGGTTCCCATCGGCGGGGATTGAGGCTGTGGATAAGGGGAAAGGTTGTGGACTAGGCCACTCAGGAGGCTTTATAGATTTTGGAGGAGCCGATTTAGCTGGTGGCTCTGGTTCGGGAGAAGCTTTTAATTTTTTCTTGTAACATGAGAGTACAACTACAATTTTGAGAAGCAAAACCCAATTTTAACAATGAAAAAAATCTATTTTCTTTAAAACTGAACTCCAAAAACATTACTTGCTACAAAGTTTTGGCTGTCTGTTCCTGCACACAAACACAAGAAGGTGTAGCCGCCAATATATCTATTATAATCGGGTTTCTAGGATAAGAATTACACAGAATATTACCCAATTCAGGCGTATCTTTAGAGACCTGTTCCCATGGGTTGGCTCATGCCACATGTTCTGAATTACTCTAACCCAGAGTTACCAGTTTTAAGTCAACTTTTTGTTACCAATGTTACAAATTTTTAATCATAACCAATAACTTATGAGCCACTAATCTACAACCAAGACATATAAAACATATTTATACTTTTGAAACTATTTAGAAACAAAAATGAAATGGCCGTATACATTTGCTCATTTAAACCAAACAAAATTCTTAATTTTTCTAGCTGTAATTTCAAGAGAGGAGCACGTTGTCACCTGATGAATCCAATAATCACAAGCACAGAGATTTTTGTAGGAAAAGCAGCCATCTGTTCCCTTACCATAGAACTTGAGAAGCTGCTCGTCCCTATAAGAGCAGCGTTTATAATCAGCACCTAGCAGGGCTTCTCCAGCCACACTAGATTCCTAACTACAGATGCAGGGCTCCAAAGATCAATTAATACTGTTTATTTTATTTTATTACCAAATTACCCCCAGATAGTCGGAGAGTACTACTTTTCTTAAAACCCATTCTCTCACATCTCAGGTGTAAACTATCTCTAGTCAGGGTATAAAGCACCTATGAGAATTACCTTTGCTTTTGTTTTTTTTTTTTAGATTTTCACATAGCTCTAAACACATACACAAAAACACACAAAACAGAAACCAACAGATCCAGACACACTCGACCCTTTCTTGTCCTCCACAAGCAGGCAAAAGAATTAGACGATGTTGGAGGGGGAAGCTTCCGCTTTAACAGAACTCGGTCCCTCTGACCGATCTCCGGAGACAGCCAGGCGTCCCTGACTCTCCCTACCTCCCAGGGCGTCCCCCAGGGCCACAGCCTGTGGTCCTCTTAGCCCGTCTGCCGACCACAGTCCCACGGCCCAAAAGGACAGCTGCGAATACAGACGGCGCATTTCAGAAAACCCCATCACCCCATCGTCTACAAACACCGTCGTCCACTTCTACCTAGACGACCAAAACCAGAGAAGCACACTTGTTCCTCACTCTGCCAGATGTAAAACCAAAGCACAAGGTGGGACTCGAACCCACGATCTCGTAACCCTGAAACCAAGACACAAATTCAATAAACTCAGATGGATCTAAACTCAGATTTTGCCGTGTTTCAGAAACATAGGACAAGATACAAACAACCCAACACAACAAGCACATGTTCCAATGTTCGTTTCAGAAAACAGACACTCAGAACAGAGACACCGGCCGGCATGCACACAAGAGGGGATCCCCATACCTCCAAGTCGGTTCTCGGGTGTGAGGGGTGGTCGCTTTTCCCGGCCAACGCACCAAATGAAAGTCTCACAACGTGAGGACTCCCCCACATTCTGACTCAGGAGAGGTGACACCCCAAAATCACCCACAAGAAATGGGTCTTGCTGCAAATTGCAAGAGGATGGTCATACACCACGCAGGGGTAGAGGACCGTGGCGCCTCCAAAATATTTTCTTTGAACATATATGGGTATGAACAATATGAAATAAATATATGTATACACTCATACAATTAAGGCTCCATAAGAAAATTAACATATGGTGGAACATATTTTGGGCATATGCCTGGGAGTGGTATAGCTACGTCTTTAGGTAGAACTATTGGCAATTTTCTGAGAAACTGCCAGATTGATTTCCACAGTGGTTGTACAAGTTTGCATTTCCACCAGCAATGGAGGAGTGTTCCCCTTGCTCCATATCCTCACCAGCATGTGCAGTTGCTTGAGTTTTTGTTCTTAGCCATTTTGATGGATGTAAGATGGAATCTCAGAGTTGTTTTTATTTGTATTTCCCTGATGACTAAGAACATTGAACGTTTCTTTAAGTACTTCTCAGCCATTAGAGGTTCTTCTGTTGAGAATTCTCTGTTTAGCTCTGTACCTCATTTTAAAATTGGGTTATTTGGGTTGTTGATGTCTAACTTTTTGAGTTCTTTATATACTATGGATATTAGACCTCTGCTAGACATAAGGTTAGTAAAGAACTTTTTCTATTCTGTAGGTTGCTGTTTTGTTCTATTTATTGTGTCTTTTGTCTTACAGAAGCTTTTCAGTTTCATGACATCCAATTTATTAATTGTTGGTCTTAGTTCCTGAGCTATTGGTGTTCTTTTGTCTCCTGTACCAATGTGCTCAAGGCAGTTCCCATTTTTTGTTCTATTAGATTTAGTGTGTCTAGTTTTCTGTTGAGGTACTTGACCTACTTGGACTTGAGTTTGTACACGGTGATAAATATGAATATATTTGCATTCTTCTACATGAAAACATCTCATTAGACCAGCACCATTTGTTGAAGATGCTTTCTTTCTTTCCATTGTATGGTTTTGGGTTCTTCGTCAAAAATCTGTGTTCACAGGTGTATGGGTTTATTTATGGGTCTTCAATTCTATTCCATTGCTCAACCTGTCTGTTTTTATGTCAGTAACAAGTGGTTTTTTTTCTTTTAATTATTATTGCTCTGTAGTACAAGTTGAAGTCAGGGACCACATACCACAAGGACACTTGCTCAAGTATGTTCATAGCCAGAAATTGGAAACAACCTAAGTGTCCCTCAATTGTAGAATAGATAAAGAAAATGTAGTACATTTACACAATGATTTGCTACTCAGCTATTAAAATCAATGACATAATGCAATTTGCAGGCACATGGATGGAGCTAGAAAGTATCATCCTGAGTGAGGCAACCCAGACCCAGAAAGACATGCATGGTATGTACTCACTTATAAGTGGATACTATCCAAAAAGTACAGGATAATCATGCTACAGTCTACAGACCTAAAGAAGCTAAGTAAAAGGGTGGGCCCAAGAGAGGATGCTTGAATCTCATTCAGAATGGGACGTAAGAGAGACACCAGAGGTAGATAGAGGGAATGAACTGAATGGGAGACAGAATAGGAAGGGGAATGGGGATGAGGATCAGGTGTGGGAAGAGGGGGTTGGGAGAAGGCTTAGATAGAACAGAAATTAGTGGGAAGCATTTCTGGGAAGAGACAGATACTTGGGATGGAGGAGGCTCCTGGGAGTCTATAGGGGTGACCCTAGCTGAGACTCCTAATAGCTAGGGATATGGAGACTGAAGTGGTCACCTCCTGCAGCCAGGCAGGACTTTCAGTGGATGGAGGTGGATACCAACCTACCCATAAAATATTTGATCCAAAATTTATCCTGCCTCTAAGATATGCAGGGATAAAATGGAACAGAGACTGCAGGAATGAACAACTAATGACTGGTCCAACTTGAGACCCATCCCATAGGAGAGAGCCAACCCCTGACACTCTGGTGTGCTTGCCGACAGGAGCCTAGCATAACTGTCTTCTGAGAGGCTTTATCTAGCAGCTGATAGAAACAGATGTAGAGACCCACAGCCAAACATTAGGCAAAGCCTGGATAGTCTTGTGGAAGAGTGTGGGAAGGACTGAAGGATCTGGAGAGGGGCTCAAGGACACCTACAGAACCAACTAACTTGGGCTCATGGGGGTTCATAGAGACTAAACTAGCAACAAAACATGAACTGGTTGAACCTAGGCCCCTACATATTTATAGCAGATGTGCAGCTTGGTCTTCATGTGGGTCTCCTAACAATTGGAAACTGTCTCTGACTCTGCTGCTTGCCTTTGGATCCCCTTCCCTTAGCTGAGGTCCCTTGTCTGGCCTCAGTGGGAGAGGATGAGGTTAACCTGGCTGAGACTTGATTTCCCATTGAGAGGGGCTTCCCCTTCTCTGAGAAGGGAAAGGGTAATGCGGGAGGGACATGTGAGGGTAGAACTGAGAGGAGAGGCTGGAGGTGGGGCTGTCATTGGGATGTAAAGTGAACATATAAATAAAAAAGAAATGAAAATGAATTAATTTTTCAAATTTATTGGTTAATATTTACTCATATGGAACCCTAATCTGTTTGCTAAAAACCCTTCTGGGAGAAAAAGACTGTGATTCTAGTACTTCATGGGCTTAGTAGGAGGCTCTCAGGGTTAAGGGCATCCTAGGCAATATAATGAGCTCTGCCTCAAAAAACAGACAAACAAAATGAAACAAATGATATAACATACTTGGTGACAAAGGAGAAAGTAGTGATTATGTGGTTAAATTGTTTCTCAAAACTTACTGGAGATGGAGGCAGGGTAGCTCTCTTGCCTAGCGGATGTGAAGCCTTGGGTTCAATTCATAGCACCAGAAAAAAAAATGTAGCTGTATTTTTGGCTCTGTAACTGGAATGGTGGGTGACTTGATTTTACTCTGTCACTAATTGGTCTGCAGAGCTAGGCCCCTTAGTATTTTCCTCATACAACTTGTAATGTACATTTTCTTAGCATGTTTCTGCTGCTATAATAAGATACCTTAATTTGGGTAAATTACTAAAACAACAGCAAAATATTGCTTTTGGAGGCTGAGATGTCCAAGATCAAGGTGCCACACCTAGTACTGTGTCATTCTGTGGTGGAAGGAAAGAGAGAAAAGGAGCAAGTACCCCTTTAGTAGGAGTACTAACCCCATTCCTGAGGGCTGAGTCTTCCTTGCCTTCAAATACTTTGGTGTGTGAGTGATGTTTCAGTGGAGGGATTCAAACATTCCATCTTCTGACACTGGTTGCTTATTTGTCAGAATCCTTCCCTTTTTCTTTTTTCTTTTTTTTAATGTAGTTGAGCCAATGATTATGGCCCATGTCTTTTTATTTATTTATTTATTTTTTATTTTTTATTTTTCCCTTTTTCATTCGGACCATTCTCTCTCATGTGATGAGAGGTAACATCTCTTTGATGACAGTACCTCTTGTGGGAGAGTGGCCATGTGGCTCATGCTGAGCCAGCAGCAGGGTCCTTTTTGGCTCAGTGTGTGGTAGAGATAAGGGTTGTGAGGCCTGGAAGTGTTGGGTGCCAAGTTCTATGCCACCAGCAAGGAAGTTGAGGTGCCAAGGACAGTGTTTAGTAACGGAGAGACAGAGCACAGAGACCTTATGATTCTTGGTTCCAACCATTTTTCTGGAATGTTTCCTTATTTTTCTGACATTACTTGATTTTTTCCCCCCACATATAACAAGGAATTTATAAGGAAGGCTCATTTGTATTCAAGATTTCATGAATTTTGGTACACTTAGGTAGATTTTTGTCAGCATATGTTCATAAGCATACATATGGGTATGTATGTATGTGTTTTTATGCATGGCTCTCTTTGTATACATGTGTGTATAGATGTATGTGTACATGTATGCATGGGACTGCCCTCATGCAGTTTTTATACTTTATTTTTAAAAAAATTTTTATTTATTTATTTTATTTACATAAGTATACTGTAGCTGTGTCTTCAGACACACCGTTACAGATGGTTATGAGCCACCATGTGGTTGCTGGGAATTGAACTCAGGATCTCTGGAAGAGCAGTCAGTGGTCTTAACTGCTGAGCCACCTCTCTAGCCCAACCTTAACATTCTTTAGGGCAAGAATACTTTATAGCCAATATGCAATTTTTTCAACCACTGTTTCCCCTTCCTTAGGAGTTTAGTGTCTTCCTTAGATATACCAAGTCTCCTCTGCTTTTCTTCTGTTCATATAAAACATTTTTCTTTTCAAAAAAAAAATATGTTGAGTGCTGAGTACTTTCCCTCTTCCTCTAACAAACCTAAGCCCAGTTAACCTGTTCCTACAGTTAACAAGTTTGCAATGGAATCTTGAAGGCAATGCTCTCTCTACAAAGGCATTTTTGAGCAGACCAGTAAGAGAAGACAATTTTCTCCACATTAGAATATGTACATTATTTTAGATCTTTCCCCTCATTAGATAAGCCGCCTCCTGACATTTCCAAAGCCCCATCTCAGCACCTTTTCTCCTAAATAGCTAATTTGTTATCTATTACTTTCTTTTTCTACCCAATTTCCTAGGTAAACCTAGACACACCTCCCTTCAGATTCTCCCACTTACTTCCAAAGCTGACTAATAAAATCTAAATCCTCTTTTATATTCACTGAAGAATTTTTGAAACCCTGCCACTTCCACATACTTTATAATTTAGTTGAATGAGTGTTTGAAATGATGTGTGATCCTGCTGAGAATAAATGTCCTTCTTGCAGGCGCTCAGTACTCAGCCATCCTTCTCTCACTCCCCTCTTCCTCACCCTTCACAGATATTCTCAGGAATGACTTTGCTGTCAAAATTGAGATGTGCGAAGCTAGGAGGAAGAGTCTTTCTTAGATGATTTCCAGTGTTACATGAGGAGAACTCTGAAGAGCGTTGGTTAGAATAGACAATACAGCAAGAGGCCCAGCTCTTACTCAGAACACTTGACATGGACACAGGAGCACCATGAACTAATCAGTGTAGAGTTTAAGTAGGCTTCTTTGGATTTTCAGCAAATGAGACATTACTTGTTCGCAATTTCTCTTGATTGTTGTCATATCAAAGACAGCCAAGGTGCCAAAGTAAGATAATGGATATGCTCCCTAAATATGTAAACTTATTACATGATATAGTAGACTTTAAGCATGCACAGCATGACCACAAATTCTTTGCAGCCTCTCCAAAAAGGATTTGGAGTCTCTTTTCCATCTCCTAAATCTGAGCTGGCTTTGTATCTTGCATTGAAAGTGATGATGTTCTCCACAGTGTCTCCACAGATCTTGTAGTTTCTGCTCATTCCCAGTTGGAATGGTCTTCTACTATGCTTAACTTTGGATCTTCCCAGTCATAAATCCTGTGCAGAAGAGGACAGAATAACTCTAGCCAGTAGCTTTGGTTACAAGTGAAGTTGAATGAACTGACAGATGGTAGCATACATAAGAGTGACAGAGAGAGAGAGAGAGAGAGAGAGAGAGAGAGAGAGAGAGAGAGAGAGAGAGAGAGAGAGAGAATGTGAAAAACTGCCCACTGAAATCAGCTCAGATCCCAGCATCATCAACATAATTTCTCTGCTACTTACCAGGAAGAGAAGATAGGTACTAGAGGGTATAGGGCCCATGTAAGAACCATACTCCACAATAGGAAAGAAACGCTGGAGAAGTCTACTCCAAAAAGGAACACAGGAAGGGAACTATTTCATAGCAGGGAAGCATGTAAGTAAGGTATGTGTGGCATTGCTTTGTGTGGCCTGGAGAATGATCTAAGATATGTGTACAGTTTCAGATAAATTTGTTAAGCATGCAGCAAACAAATGTAAAAGAAGTTAGCAAGTAGCAGGTAGGTGGTCCTGTCAACATAGTCAAATCATGAACCAAGGATTGGGTGGTCTGACTGAGAGAGCAAACAGAGATGATGTCACTAAGATGTATAACATCCATCAAAAATTAACCAGGGAAGTTGCATTGAGGCGGTCAGCTTGATTTCCCAATCAAGAGCTTTGTGCTTCCTGTTCCCACATGGACATTTTTATACCAGGGGTAAACTACAGTTATGTCTGTTAAAGATGGGGTGTCTTCTGGCTGTTCTCAAGAACATCTAGCTTCTTTTCTCTCTGTTACAGAGGCAATGGCCAGTCTGATCCAGGACATTGGATTTTGGAGGGCACTTGACATAAACATCTGCGAGGCTAAGACTGGGGAGGGCCTTGTTGCTCCCAGAATCCACTTTCAACAAGTCTAAATAGAGAATTTGCCAGTGTTGTGTATTCTACATATATTTTGGAAGGTGGGAGAGGAGATTTGGTGGGAAGTTCTGTAATTTTCTTCCAGTGGCTTCTGTTTCCTTAGTGTGAGGATACTATGGTGTTACGGACCTGCAGAGGTAGATGTTAAAGGTGAGGGCTGTTCAAGAGTGAGAAAACAATTAAGCAGCATTACAGGAAAAAAACCAGAGGTCTTGGAAGTCACTGTTTTCACACTTAATGGAGCCTGCCAATCATATGCTTTTCCTCATTCATAATTAGAGTAGAGGCATGGTAGAGATAGAAGGTTGGGTTTACTCATGATAGAGACTGTAGATTATAATATATCAAGATAGTTGAGCACCCATGCAGGGGAGTGGTTGCAATAGACAATAACTGATGGCAAGAATAAGAACCCCTGAAGTGTGTGTGGGGTGCTGACATGAGGAGACGAGGAGTTGGAGACAGTGGTCAGACAAGTGCACCCCAGTTAGCCTTGTGAAGTAAGGTAACCCAGGTGTCTTCCTTTGTATCAGATACTGTTAAGTTATATGGGGGGAAATTACCTAAATATGTAGCTTATACAATTGGAGAGTTAGATTAGAATAAACCATATGTTTCTACCAATGTCTTACACTAAGATTCCATTGTCTGCTCCCCATGATTCATCACAGAAGTAGCAGGCAACACAGACACTAATGAGGGACAGGTTCAATTAGCACAAAATATTCAGGAAAACTTCTGCTAAGGTTTCTTACAACCTCTTAAGGTTAATTAGCCACTAATTATTTCTCTCACTTGTTTGTTGCATTCTTTCTGGATGACTGCTGCACGGATCAGTACTTTTGGAGGAAGTATTAAGAGATAAAATGAAACAAATCTGGAATTCTGGAACTATGGGCTAGCAGGTGAAACCATAAGTGGGAGGAAAGAATGCTGAGTTTCTGCTCCTGCCCTAACCCTGTTGTGTAATAGCGTATTTATTGCTTTCCCTGTGGCTTGTTAAAAGTTCTGAGATACTTCACAATTTGTGCTTCACTTGAATATTTGGCTAAAGCAGAGCCTGACCAGAAGCCATGGAATAGAAGAGGAAGGACTGTATTCCTTTCATCTGTTGTCAGAACTGGATATAATAACATCAGCCACGATGGTATTTTGGAGAGCTATAAAAGCAAATAAAAATTTAAAATGTCCCAGCAAAAGGCTCTTTGCAATAGTGAAGACATTTCCAGCGCCCGAGTGACCACTCTTTCTGATGCAACTCAACCTTCACTGTAGCAGACTTCACCATCTCCTTCCTCCTTTTGTTCTATAGTGATTCACCATATAGCACGAAGACAGCTCTATAAAGAATGCATCTTAAGGAATACAGTTTTTACTTTGGCTTGTAACTCTATTACATTGAGAGTGAAATCCAAATTCCCCATTTTTCTCTTTAAGATCTTACTTGAACTGGCCCATATATAACTTCCTTCTCTGATCTTGTTCTGAACACTTTTCTACTTCAGGCACTGCCTACCAGACACATGGCTTTTTGTTCTTTCAAAAGTTTGTGAAAATCTTCACTGTCTCAGAACTTGGTACAGTGAGGTTCCTGTGCATGGAAAGCTCTTTCCAATCCTCAGAAGGCAGGTTGGTTACTGTGAGAATTTCCTCTTCCTTCCATACCTTTTGTTGTTGTTCTTGTTTTAGAACAACAACAAAACACCTTGAACTAGACAAGGGGATGTGTGCTTAATTTTTAAAAAAATCATTGGCTAATATATCTACTATGCCTAAGACAAAATTTAGTACACACTTAGCAAACCCTGCATAATGGATAACAGAGAGACCTGCAAACTAGATTGTATTGAGAAAAATTTGTCTGAAGCAAGCTGAGGATAGCCTGGGCCTGAGCTGCTGTATGTACTGCAAATTGCTTCTATTTGCTAATCCTAGTTCCCATACCATGACTTAGAACATTGGCATTTTCAAGTCTTGTAAAATGTGTAGCTTCCAAGGTCCCCCACCTGAAGTGCAAATAGTCCTTTGAATTTATTTCTCAAAGAAAGATACAGAATATGTAAAGCAGCTTGGTGTCATAAGTGGGTGAGTGATACAACAGAGCCAAAGGGTCACCTGGGAGAGAAAATGCCAGGAAGGGAGAAAGGTCTAAACAGGTCATGGCAGAATGACAGCAGTTCTGTTTTCGGTGGGATCATTTCTGCCTCTCAGTCCATAAAGAGTGGCATTTTGACCACTGAGGATGCACATTTCCAGGTGTCAGGCAGTTTCTTTACTTTTTAAAAGCAGACTCTTGATGACTTTTTTTTTTTTTTTTAATTATAGAAAAGTTGGGGCTTGGAGGAGGAAGCAGTATGCATGATGAATAAGAAAGGAAATGTGCAAAGGTAAACCATGCAGTGTGTGCGTTGCAGGGAGAGATTTGGTATCTATAGTGTTGTGGTTACTATGGTGACAATGTATTTTTAATGACATCATTAAATGGTGGTATAGCTTCTTGTAACTAAGGGAGCTGTACAGAACAGCTGTGCTGTTTGGCCTTGGTCTGTCTTTTCTGCAGGATGGTTTTTTAATGACTCCAAAATAAAAGTGTTGGATAGTGGAACACTTTTGTTTTAGATATAGACAGGGCTTTAGAGAATGCTAATTCTTCTCATTTCAATACACACATGCACATACACATTCATGCAGATAAAAACATACCCACAGGTATACTTTATAGATGAACAGCTAGAGGCAAACTAAGTAGTTTTTATCTCCTCATTTAGCTACTGAGAGTGTTAGAACAAGCTCTCGGGGGTCCTGACCCTAAACCAAAGCACACATTGTGTGGTATATATATATATATATACCTCCCTCTTGGGGAGGGGGTTGTTCCTAGAGACCATCCAAACACATGTGTGTTGTGCGTGCGTGTGCACGCGTGCACACACACACACACACACACACACACACACACACACACACACACTAAGTAAAATGTAATAAATAATCAAATAATATTAAAACAAGAATTACTTAACCCAGCAGTAAATTTTGGGCCTATATTCTTTGTTAGTAATATCCCAAATTGGATGTCTGATCCTTGCTCAATGAGCTGACTCATTTGAGAGTCCATAAAAGAGAGAAAGGATTTAGGAAAAGATTTGAAAGGAGAAATGATTTCTGGAAGCTAGAGTAGCAAGACAGTAAGAAATATATGGAGCATGAAATTTTTTAGGGCTATCCTAGGAACACACAGGGACACCCAGGGCTCAAGAGAGTGGGAGCTGGGTTTTTCAGGAGAAAAACACTGAGCTAACAAAACATGGATAGTGGAGGGATGAATGCCAGGCAGATAAAGCTTGAAAGCATCTGGTTCCAAGGACTCTGGGGATGTGGAGACATAGAAACGACCCAGAGAAGGAGCTGGCAGGGAGATTTTTCTTCTAAGGAAAATAGGCCAGGATGAAACACAGGCCACAGCCCAAAGTCGACTTATTTACTTACTCCAGTCTGAGAAAACACTATTTAGTGTTTACCACTATTTAGTGAAACCCACTGCTGGGAAATTACACATAGACATCATTTGGCTTGATCAATGGTTTTGCTCTGAGACTCAAATTAAAGCACTGCCTTTATCAGAGATTTAAAAAATTAACCGATTTTTTTTTAGAGTTACTTGTTTTTTAGAAAAATTTCACAGAAATTATGTATTTGCCATAGGCCTCCTCCTTGCCTGGTTGTCTCCCTCCAGAGCAATGTTGCATTGCTGTGGTACATTGTTACAACCTGTGAACCAGTGCTTGTTAAAGTAACTTTTATTTGCTTGATGTAATTGTCACCTCCAGACTTAAAGCTCCCCAAGCCTCTGCTCACCTAGAACAAGTCCTGGAATCTTCTAGCCTCCATGCAATCGTATCTAGGCCTAGAATGTTTTCAGCCTTTGAGACTTAATGCTGAATATGGCACTCTTTCTTGTCCTTTTTGAAATCTGTTGGCTGGTCAGCTCAGCTGTTTTAGTTCAAACTCCTCTCCAAGCTGACTGTTTCAACCTGGCTTCTTTCAGCTTTTGATTGAATTGCTCTGCTTGGCCTCATACTAACTTTGGCAATATGCTCTAATCTTCTGGCTCCTTCTCATTTCTGGCTTGTTCTGCTTTCATCTTTGTCTAGTTTGTTCTGTCTCTGTGAAAGATTCTGGCAGAATGTAAAAGGTCATAGAAGCCCTGAAATTGGTAAAATAGATTTTATTGTTAGTAGAACTGGCTTCATTGATTTAGAAAAATAGAGGTGCACAATGCTTTGGCCACTCCTCGAACCTGTGTGTCTGCCAATGTTCTGACCAGGTGTGTGCCCATTGCTGTACCTTCATTAGATTCTTTCCTTGTTTCCCTCCCATACCCATTTCTTGAGGAATCAATCATTTTAGAATAGATATTGTTTAGATCTGGAAATCCCCTAATCTCCCCCTTCTCCTTTCCCCCCGAGGGCCTATAAAAACTGGAAACTCTTTTCCCTCGGGGACGACTCCTCTACCCCTGCGTGGGATATGAGTCGTCCCCAGAGCTCTGGCTTTCCCCGAATAAAGCCTCATGTGGTTTGCAACAAGCTCGGTCTGTCGTGAGTTCTTGGGTGTCTGCTATTGTCCTGAGGCCTGAGCGAGGGGCTCCTCTCGGAGTCTTTCATTTGGGGGCTCGCCCCAGGATTGGCGTGACCACCCACGTCTCCGAAGACCCACTTGGAGGTGAGATTTTTTTGTCCAAAAATATTTCTGTAAGCCGGCTAGGTTCTGTGCTGAAATTTGCAGCCACGACGTTTCGTGAGAAACAGAGACCTTTGCCTCGGGATGAGGCACTGAGTGTGAACAGCAGACGTTCTGGAATCACTGGCTGCTGCTCGCTCTGGGGACGCCCTGAGCGAGGGGAAGGACTCTAGGAGTCCGTCTGGGGCGGGGAGTGTACTCCCTCGACCATCTGTATTTCTGAAGCCCTGATCGAGGGGAAGGACTCTAGGAGTCCGTCTGGGGCGGGGAGTGTACTCCCTCGACCATCTGTCAGTGTGTGTTTGCTTTTTGTGTCTGTTTTCAGGTACTTGTCAGTGTATGTATGTGTGTTTTTTGTGTTTGTTTTGTGTTTTACGTAGTATCAACAATGGGACAGACTATAACGACCCCCCTAAGTTTGACTTTAGACCACTGGACTGAAGTTAGATCAAGGGCCCATAATCTTTCAGTAGAAATTAAGAAAGGACCTTGGCAGACTTTTTGCATCTCCGAGTGGCCAGCTTTTGATGTAGGATGGCCACCGGAGGGGACTTTTGATTTGACTCTTATTTTTGAAGTTAAAGCCATTGTCTTTCAGAATGGACCTGGGTCCCACCCAGCTCAACAGCCTTACATTACTGTTTGGCAGGACCTCGTCCAGAATCCTCTGCCTTGGATAAAACCATGGATTCCCCAGCATAGGTCAGGCTCCCGAGCCCTGACTCTATGAGAAGCAAAAATGAAACCACAGGCTCCACCCGAAACGGAGCCTCCTTTTCAACCCACAGCTCCCCCCAAGATCTATCCTGAAATTGAAGGGCCTCCTGAGTGACCAGAGTCCCCTTCCCCTCCTCCCTATCCTCTGCCTCCGCAGGTCCCTGCGCCAGGCTCTGGGATTGCTGCCAGTGCAGCCGGAGGGCCAGCATCTGGGACCCGGAGCCGACGAGCCCAGAGTCCCCCAGCAAATAGAATTCCTGACACTACTTCTGCTTTTCCTTTACGGGCTGTGGGTGACCCGCCCACAGACCCGCAGTCTCTGCAGACCCTCCAATATTGGCCTTTTTCATCGGCTGATCTGTATAATTGGAAAGCTAACTATGCCTCCTTTTCTGAGAATCCAACCAGCCTTGTGGGGCTGGTAGAGTCTCTTATGTTTTCTCATCAACCCACTTGGGATGATTGTCAGCAGCTCCTCCAGGTTCTGTTTACTACTGAAGAAAAAGAGCGCATTCTCCTGGAGGCTCGGAAAAATGTTCCTGGAGTGAATGGAGCCCCAACCAACCTACCTAATGAGATTAATGCTGGGTTCCCTCTGGATCGACCAGATTGGAACTACAACACGGCTCAAGGTAGGGAGAGGCTGGCAGTTTACCGCCGGGCTCTGGTCGCAGGTCTAAAGGGAGCGGCGAGACGCCCCACCAATTTGGCTAAGGTAAGGGAAGTGATGCAGGGCCCTACCGAGCCCCCATCTGTTTTTCTGGAAAGATTGATGGAAGCTTATAGACGCTATACTCCTTTTGACCCGACCTCTGAGAGCCAACAAGCTGCAGTTGCAATGGCTTTTATAGGACAATCAGCATTAGATATTAAGAGAAAGTTACAGAGACTAGAAGGATTACATGCCATGGCTTTACAGGATTTAGTTAAGGAGGCAGAGAAGGTGTATCATAAGAGAGAAACAGAGGAAGAGAAGAGAGAGAGGGAAAAACGAGAAGAAGAAGAGAGAAACAGAGGGAAAGAAGACAGGAGAGGAATCTAAGCAGGATTTTGGCCACAGTAGTAGGGGAACGTGAAGGAAGGAATAGGCCAGAGAATAGACAGATAGGGTACCTGGGCAACAAGGAATCCAGATCTGGAGGAAGAAGATCTGTCCAGAAGATTTTAGAGAAGGACCAATGTGCCTATTGCAAAGAAAGAGGACATTGGGCACAGGAATGCCCAAAGAAGGGAAGGGCCCCTAAGGCCCTGACTCTGAAAGATGATGAATAGGGGAGACGGGGCTCGGACCCCCTCCCCGAGCCTAGGGTAACCCTGATGGTGGAGGGGACCCCCACGGACTTTTTAATTGACACAGGGGCAGAGCATTCTGTGCTGAAACATCCACTGGGAAAAATAAAAAATAAAAGAACCATAGTGATTGGAGCCACTGGTCAGAAACAATACCCCTGGACCACTGCACGCACTGTAGATCTGGGGAAAGGCCAAGTGAATCATTCCTTCTTGGTCATTCCTGAGTGTCCCACACCACTTCTAGGAAGAGATCTTCTGACTAAATTAAAGGCCCAGATCAGATTTACCCAAGAGGGGCCGAGAGTAACTTGGGAATCTCCCACCTCCGTAGTCTTAGCCCTGCAGCTTGAGGAAGAATACCGATTGCATGAAGGCATAAAGCAAACAGAGGTGCCAGACCTAAAAGACTGGTTGACTGCTTTCCCTAGAGCATGGGCAGAGACTGGAGGCATGGGAATGGCTGTCAGAGTTCCCCCTGTGGTTGTGGGACTGAAGACAGATGCAACCCCTATAGGAGTGCGCCAATATCCAATGAGCCGTGAAGCAAGAGATGGAATCAGGCCACATATTCAGAGACTATTACAATTAGGTATTTTGGTACCGTGCCAGTCACCCTGGAATACTCCTTTACTGCCGGTAAAGAAACCTGGCACGAGTGACTACCGACCAGTCCAAGACCTGAGAGAGGTCAATAAGAGGGTCCAAGATATTCACCCAACTGTTCCTAATCCCTATAACCTCCTCAGCTCACTCCCTCCAGAGCGAAAATGGTACACAGTACTTGATTTAAAAGATGCTTTCTTTTGCCTGAAGTTACATCCCTTCAGCCAGCCCATATTCGCCTTTGAGTGGAGAGATCCTGACACTGGACAAACGGGACAATTGACCTGGACACGGTTACCCCAGGGGTTCAAAAACTCCCCCACCCTTTTTGATGAGGCTCTACATCGAGATTTAGCCTCCTTCCGAGCTGAAAACTCCCAGGTAACCCTGCTCCAATATGTTGATGACTTGCTCCTTGCTGCAACCACGGAGAGAGAATGTTGGCAGGGGACCAAGAAATTGCTAGTAGAACTGGGTGAGTTGGGTTACCGGGCCTCTGCTAAAAAAGCCCAGCTATGTCAGATGGAGGTAGTCTATTTGGGATATATCCTCCGGGATGGAAAACGGTGGCTGACAGAGGCTAGAAAAAGGACTGTGACTCAAATACCAACACCGGCTACTCCAAGACAGGTGAGAGAATTCTTGGGCACAGCTGGGTTCTGCAGACTTTGGATACCTGGGTTTGCAACACTGGCTGCCCCCCTGTACCCCCTGACCAAGGAAAGTGGAGAATTTAGATGGACATCAGAACATCAGAAAGCCTTTGAAAATATTAAGAAGGCCCTGCTGACTGCGCCAGCTTTGGCACTGCCAGATCTAACCAAGCCCTTCATCCTCTATGTTGATGAGAGGGCGGGGGTGGCCAGAGGAGTTCTTACTCAGGCTCTAGGGCCGTGGAAGAGGCCGGTGGCATATTTGTCTAAAAAGCTGGATCCAGTGGCCAGCGGATGGCCCACATGTTTAAAGGCCGTTGCTGCAGTAGCCCTACTCGTTAAGGATGCTGACAAATTAACTCTGGGACAGCAAATAACTGTGGTAGCCCCCCACTCTCTTGAAAGCATTATCCGTCAGCCCCCAGACCGATGGATGACAAATGCCCGGATGACTCACTATCAGAGTCTGCTGCTGACTGAACGGGTCGTGTTTGCTCCCCCTGCTATTCTCAACCCTGCCACCTTCCTCCCTGAAACGGATGATTCCTCACCCGTTCACTGCTGTGCAGACATCCTTGCAGAGGAAATTGGGATCCGAAGTGATCTATGTGACCAGCCGTGGCCAGGTGTTCCAAACTGGTACACAGATGGAAGCAGTTTCCTAGTAGAAGGTAAGAGGATGGCAGGGGCAGCGGTGGTAGATGGTAAGCGAGTCGTGTGGGCTGGCAGCCTGCCAGAAGGTACATCAGCTCAAAAAGCTGAATTAATTGCCCTGACCCAGGCCCTTTGGATGGCTGAGGGGCAGTCCATCAACATTTACACCGATAGCAGGTATGCTTTTGCTACAGCCCACGTCCACGGTGCCATCTATAGACAAAGAGGGTTGCTGACGTCAGCAGGCAAGGACATAAAAAACAAAGAGGAGATTTTGAGCCTCCTTGAGGCTATTCATCTGCCTGCCAAAGTGGCCATTATACATTGTCCTGGACATCAAAAAGGACACGATGCTGTGACAAGGGGAAATAATATGGCTGATGTTAAAGCTAAACAGGCTGCACTCGGCCCTAAGATTCTGCCCTTCAGGACTCAACAGATAGAACCTCTCCAGAAAGTTGCTCTGCCAGAACTGGAACTGTGTAGCCAGAGTTTTGAGTATACACCTGAAGATATAAAACTAATGGACAATTTAGGGTTTACTGCAAAAAATTCACAGGGCCAACGAGCAGCCAGTAATGGTAAAATAATATTACCACAAAAAGAAGGGAAGAGATTTATTGAAAATATACATCGGCTGTCCCACCTGGGAGTCAAACACCTGCAAACACTGGTAAAAGCATCTGCTTTTTATGTTTTAAGACTCTCTGATGTTGCAGAAGCAGTAGTTAAGAGCTGTGTACCGTGTGCCATGACAAATGCAGGACATTCGAGATATCCCCCAGGGAGAAGACTACGAGGTGATCGCCCTGGAGCTTATTGGGAAGTAGATTTTACTGAAGTAAAGCCAGCTAAGTATGGTAATAAATATCTTTTAGTTTTTATAGATATTTTTTCAGGATGGGTGGAGGCCTACCCAACAAAAAAAGGAAACAGCCAATGTTGTGGTTAAGAAAATCCTAGAAGAAATTTTTCCACGATTTGGAATACCTAAGGTAATAGGGTCTGACAATGGACCCGCCTTTGTTGCCCAGGTAAGTCAGGGACTGGCCATCCAACTGGGGATTGATTGGAAATTACATTGTTCTTATAGACCCCAGAGTTCAGGACAGGTAGAAAGGATGAATAGAACTCTAAAAGAGACCTTGACTAAATTGACAGTAGAGACCGGCGGGAATGACTGGACAGCCCTCCTTCCCTTTGCTTTGTTCCATGTTAGAAACACACCAGGAAAATTTAAGCTTACTCCATATGAAATTCTGTACGGGGGGCCTCCCCCGCTCACTGAAGTAGGGAAAGTGATGGATTTTCTAGAATTTAACCCTGGTTCTTCATTGTTTACACGCATGAAAGCCCTAGAAGTGGTCAGAAACACTGCCTGGGAGCAGCTCAAGGAGGCCTATGAACCAGGAGATTTGATGGTACCTCACCAGTTCCAGGTGGGAGATACAGTTCTCGTCAGACGACATCGAGCTGGCAATCTAGAACCTCGTTGGAAAGGCCCTTACATCGTGCTACTGACCACCCCCACTGCTGTCAAAGTAGAAGGCATCTCTGCTTGGATTCACGCCTCTCACGTAAAGCGAGCTCCTGGAGAACTTCAAGATGAATGGGAATTGGAAAGGACTGATAACCCTCTTAAGTTACGCCTACGTCGTCGGCGCCATCCTGAAAGAGAAGAATGACAACCCACACCAGCCTATGACTCTCACTTGGCAAGTATTATCCCAATCAGGGGAAATACTATTTGCCACCTCAAAATTAGAGCCTCCGGGGGCATGGTGGCCAACCCTGTATTTTTGCCTCCGCCAAATCATTCCTGCAGCCAGGATTACTCCTCCTAATGTGGTTCGAAGCTATGGGTTCTATAGCTGCCCCGAGCACCTTAAGAGCTCCTGGTGTGGGGGGCCTAGGTGGTACTTTTGCAGTGAATGGAGTTGTGTTACCTCAAACGATGGAGATTGGAAATGGGCCGTTGAGCCATCTGGGGATGGATTAGAATTTTCTTTTCAAAATAAGGGGCCAGGCAAGCGTGCAGTAATGAGGCTATACAGAAATCAGGAATGTAAGCCTACAGATTTAGACCGTGTGAAACTGCAGTTCACAAACATGGGAAAGAAATATGCTCTTGCCCAGTGGATTGGAGGCATGAGCTGGGGAGTTGTGTTCTACAATTATGGTAGTAGACCTGGTTCATTGCTCCATGTCCGTCTAAACATTGAAAGTCCTCCAGCCCTGCCAGTAGGCCCTAATAAGGTGCTCCCTGAGCCAAATCGACCTTTTCTCCCAAGACCAGCCCCGACCTTACCCCACACTCAAAAGACTCACCAAATGTCTTCCCCACAGAAAAACGTTTCGAGTCCTGTTCTGTACTCTATAGCCCCAGAGCAAGTTGAACTATCACCCACCCGACAAAGGCTGCTAGGCCTCCTCCAAGGAGCTTTCTCTGTGTTAAATGGTACCAATCCCAATGCCACCAAGTCTTGCTGGCTGTGTCTAACATCTGGACCTCCCTATTACGAGGGGATGGCAGTAATGGGAACTTATAATAATACCACCAGTCATGATCACTGCAGGTGGGGACGTAGCCACACACTCACCCTCACTGAAGTATCTGGCAGAGGCACATGCATAGGAAAAGTGCCTCTGAGTCATCGACACTTGTGTAATGTTACCTATGAGAGCCCCCGGACCAAATTGACTTATTATTTGTCACCTGGTCCCAATAAGTGGTGGGCTTGCAGCACTGGATTGACCCCCTGTATATCGACGTCAGTGTTTAATGACATTAGAGACTATTGCATCCTGGTGCAGTTAGTGCCCAGAGTCATCTACCATCCCTCAGAAACTTTTGTTGATGAGTTTGATAGACGGCTGACTCGCCTTCGCAGGGAGCCTGTGACTATGACTTTGGCCGTGCTTTTAGGGGTAGGAGGAATAGCAGCAGGAATCGGAACTGGAGCTGTGGCCCTAGACAGTGTGCCCCGCTATTATAATCAGTTAAGACAAGCAATGGACACTGATATTGCGGCCCTAGAACAGTCTATTACTAAGTTAAAAGAATCTTTAACATCCCTGTCAGAGGTAGTTCTTCAGAATCGCAGGGGGTTAGACCTGCTTTTCCTTAAAGAAGGAGGGTTGTGTGCTGCCTTAAAAGAAGAATGTTGCTTTTATGTAGACCATTCTGGAGTCATAGAAGACTCCATGAGCAAGTTAAGAGACAGACTAGAAAAGAGAAAACGAGACCGAGAAGCACAGACTGGATGGTTTGAAGGACTTTTTAATAAATCCCCTTGGTTGACCACCCTCATTTCTACCTTGATGGGCCCTCTAATAATTTTGCTTTTACTGCTGACATGTGGCCCACTAATCCTTAATAAACTAATGACCTTTGTTAGAGAGAGGATTAGTGTTGTTCAGTTGTTAGTATTAAGACAACAATATCAGTCTTCATAGACCCTTGAAGAGGTTGCAGTCTAGTTCTAAGATTAGAACTAGTAACTAGAAGAAGTGGGGAATGAAAGATTCTGGCAGAATGTAAAAGGTCATAGAAGCCCTGAAATTGGTAAAATAGATTTTATTGTTAGTAGAACTGGCTTCATTGATTTAGAAAAATAGAGGTGCACAATGCTTTGGCCACTCCTCGAACCTGTGTGTCTGCCAATGTTCTGACCAGGTGTGTGCCCATTGCTGTACCTTCATTAGATTCTTTCCTTGTTTCCCTCCCATACCCATTTCTTGAGGAATCAATCATTTTAGAATAGATATTGTTTAGATCTGGAAATCCCCTAATCTCCCCCTTCTCCTTTCCCCCCGAGGGCCTATAAAAACTGGAAACTCTTTTCCCTCGGGGACGACTCCTCTACCCCTGCGTGGGATATGAGTCGTCCCCAGAGCTCTGGCTTTCCCTGAATAAAGCCTCATGTGGTTTGCAACAAGCTCGGTCTGTCGTGAGTTCTTGGGTGTCTGCTATTGTCCTGAGGCCTGAGCGAGGGGCTCCTCTCGGAGTCTTTCATCTGCACCCTGTCTCTGAACAACTGTCCCAGTAAAAATGCCTCTTTCTCTCCCTCTGTGCTGCTCCCTTTTGTTGCCTCTCTTTCTTCTCTGATCTCATGAGAGTTGGGGATATCCTATCCTGTCAAATTGTTCTTTGATTTGTCACTTTGTTTACCTTTCAATTAGACATTACTTTCGAATATGGGTGCTTCTGTCTACAAACTAACTTTACCTTCATTGGGATTGAAGGTGTGTTCTAAGGGCATGTCTGTCTTCTACCCAGATCTCAGAGACCTAGATCTTTGGATGTGATCAGAGCAGCCATGATGCTGGATTAAAGTTCCTCCACAAGTACTGATGCAGTATTTTTCTTTTAAAGTTATTTATTGCAATCCTGCATGTGTGTAAGTGTGCTATGGCACTGATGAGGAGGATAGGAGATATTTTTTGAGAGCCAGTCATTTTTGGTTCTCCCCCTTCTTCTTGGGAACTAATTCAGGCCAGCAGTCTTGTGCAACAAGCACCTTTACTGTGCTAAGCCATCTTGCTGGCCCAATATTGATGTCTTACTATTAATTAAGTCTCCATGGTTTAGTCTTTCACTATGTTTTATAAATTTTGGCAAATGCATGACACATTCCTTCTGTTACAGTTCTATAGCACGCTCTCACTGTTCTAAAATACCCCGCTTTTTATGTATTTATCCCTCTGTTCATCTCAGCCTGTGACAGCCAAGAGTCTTTTTGCTCTTTCCCTACTTAGTTTTGCCTTCCCAGAATTCCATCCAGGAGTATGATTAGTTGTAATCATACATGGTGAGTCCTTTCAACTTGGCTTCTTTCACTTAGTGCCTTGAAGGATTTTCCACTTCTCAGGGCCTGACATTTTGTTTCTTCTTTCTGCTGACCAGTTGCTTCATGTCAAGTGGTAGCACTTGATGGTCTCAGTATTTGGAATTTTGTCATCTATTAGAGACATGTTGTGACACCTTAAGATTGGTTTGAGTTTTCTTAATGATGTTCAGTGCGGGACAGTTTTTCATAGGTTTATATCTATTCAGTTCTCTTGCCCATCTGAAATACTTGTGACATTTTATTACAATGCAGGGCAGTTTTTCATGTATTTACATGTGTTCAGCTTGTTTTGCCCATCTGAAACACTTGCAACATCGTATTATTTATGCTGCATTTTAGTAATCCCCAATGTGTTTTAACTCCAGGCTTTTTATCAATTATTCATTTCATAAGAGTTTCTCCTTATATATGGGGTATTCTTCTTAGATTTTAAATGCCCCCCCCCCCCCGAGTCCATGTATAGTTAAGCTGGTGGGATGAGGTGGGGCATTCACATGGTATAGCCTAGCAGAAGGAAGTTAGCTTTTTGAGAAGGCTCTTGGGGCTTCAGCTCCTTGCCCCTCTCTGCTTCCAGCTGTTATGAGGTGAGCAAGCTTTAGCCCCTTGCCCCTTTCTGCTTCTCTTATGGAGAAGTTTGTAATTTCAACAAAGTCTGTTTGATTTTTTTCATTGTGTGTGTATCCCGGGATGAAGAGGGAGGCACTGAACCAATGAAGCCAGAGTTATAGGCAGGTGTGAATCACCCAATGTAGGTGCTGGGAACCAATCTTGGGTCCTCTACAAGAGCAGCAAATGCTCATAGCCACTGAGACATCTCTCTCATTGTACTTTCACTGTACTAAAAACCATTGTGTTTGGTCTGGTGCTGCTGTATATTCACATACTAAACACTGGCCCTAAGATAGACTTGCAGTCTCAATGAACATATTCTCACACACACCAAATGATATTGGGTAAACTTTTGCCAATTTCTCTGACTGGTTAAATTAAAGTGTCTGACAGCCAATTCCTGAGGTGAATATATATATAGACAGGGCTTCAGTTACTGGGCTGTGGGACACAGGTAGGGACCATGAGGCTGGGGAGTGGGAGAGAGAGGGAGAGAGGGAAAGAGAGAATGGAGAACCAGGAAATGGCCTGATGGAGTGAATCCAGCACAGATATGGTGGCTATTGGCAAGAAACCAGGGGAACACAGCTGGGAAAGAGCCAGGCTAGCATAGTTTAGGGGCAATTGTCCAGTAATTGTGCTAAAGCTGATTAAAGAAACAGATAGGCCTCTGCCTTGATTATTGGGGGGGGGGCTGATTGGGTCATAATAAAAACAATAGTTATTAAGTATCCAACAACAACAAAAATTTCATTGATAAACTTCAGCTTGCCCTGCTTTTCTCTTATGCTTTATTCTAAAAGTCATAACAGTTATAATTAAAATAAAATACAGAATTTTGCTGTGTAGTCTAGGGTGGCCTGGAACTTATTAAAGTAATTCAGGCTGACTTCAGTATATGAAGGGTTTGAGTTAATTTTGTTTAGAATAAAGTCTGTGTGTAGATTTTTTTCATGTGAATGTCAAATTATTCTAGAAATATTTGTTGAAAATCACTAATGTCTTGAATGAATTAACTTTGCTCTTGTCAAAAGTTAGTTGGATCTTTTGGTATTAATGAATTGGACAGGGCTTAATGGGACTCCTTTCTAGCTAAGGAGCTAGTGGAAGTTAAATGGATGCTGGGGAGGTGGAGTAATTTTTCTTCAGGGGTATGACCACTGTGACCACTGACAGGTTGCCCATGCTCTAGTGAATGAATCTACACGTGTGTGCTTATGGGCAGCACAACTGGACTCAGTGAGTTATAAAACTAAAAGAAAAGAACATTAAAACAGAATTTTCATATACCTATATGTTGTTCCTAACAGCACATGCCTACTGAAAATCAAAAGCCAGAAAAGCAGTTACAGTCTTCAACGACTGACAGTCACAATAATCAGTCATTTTCTGTTATGGCCATTTTTAATTGCCCACGAACTACCCTAGGCTTACTATGAGATGTATTCAGATTCAAGAAGGAAGACCTAGGGAAATTATTTCTGTTTTAGAGGAGAGCAATAGCACCACAATTGGTATGAGACAAACGCATCCTGTTCATTCCTGGTGGGGAAGAGATTGATGTAGTTTAGTTTCGACTCATGTTGAATTTGTGCTATTCTTCTAACTCCAATGAGATTAATTATTCTTCTAGTTCATCTAAATCTTCCACAGTAAAAAGAATTTTTCATCAAGAAGAGTGGCCCAATGGCTCCATTTTCTTCTCAGTCCTCTTCGTTATCCGACATCCTTTTCACCATTAGTTGGTTCTCATCATTATCTGAAGTGTGTGTGTCCAGCATTGCATGGTTGTCTATGTAATACCTGTCTTGCCTGCATCCTTTGGGATGCCATTTGTACTCACAGCATCATCAGCCTCATCAGCACCTGCTCCCTGAATGTACTGAGTACCAGCTGCTTCTTCTTCTCCATGGACTAATTCAGCATGAAATCCAAACACTCTGGACTACTGATCACCAAGCACATTCCCTGCTGCAAGGAAACCTTTTCTCCTTTCCATATATTGTTGCAGTCTATCAGTTTTTTTCTTGTTTCTTCAATTTTTTCCAAAAAAGTAAAGGTGATTTTTTTATACCTAGGACAGGTCACATGCTCTCTTTTAATTCTTGAAAATGTTATACAGTATATAATCTTGTATCATTATAAGATGCATCTTGATCATATCCACTGTTCACTTGTTCCTAAATCCTTCTAAGAATTTCCCGTCCTGCTGTTTCATCTCTGTCCAAACTTCATATCCTCTTAACATTAACTAACTAGGAGTAGACATGTTACCCCATTTGGAACTTCAGTTCCAAGAATTCAGGGATCCTCCTCTGGTTTCAATGGGCACTGCATACATACAGTGCACTTACATACTTGCAGGCAAAAACAATATTATCAATGAAACAAAAATCATCTTAAAAATTTAACAAATTAATTAATCTATTGAGTCTCATTAGTGATATCTGTATGCTTATGGGTGAGGAGTTATAAGGGGGGGTTTGAGGAACATAGCAGTGGACACACCCCCAAAGAAAAATGACTCTCCCTTCCTCAGCAACCATCAACTGCAAATAGATTCTCAACTAGGAGTCGTGTCTTAGAAATTTCTTTTCCATTCTGTGCTGGAATTTTAACTGGCTTTATCTAGTGTAGATAGCCATAGTGTTGTGAGTTCATGTGTACAGCAGTTATGTCATATCAAGGGGACAGCATGTTATAGGCTGAACATTCACTTGTCATGTTTTCCCAGAACTTTCAACAGTAAGAGTCTCTGTATTAATCACTTCAATAGAACATTCTCAAACTAGGAAACTCACAAATCCATGCACATGTATTTAGAAGGTATTTTGATAATACCGTGACTTAGAGAAGAACTTCAATAGGTTCTTCTTTAGGGCCTAGCCATGAGTTTTGACTTTGCTTATAATATTATGCGTAAATTCTTGCCTTAAAAGTGTGACTCAAATCCAATCAAGAAAACAGGTGGTAACATAGTCATGTGACTATCATACCAGTGGGCACCTCTTGTGTGGTGGGTTGGTATTAAAGTGCATAGGGTATTATGGGTTGGTATTAAAGTGCTGGATAAAACTATTGATGTCTTTTGTCCTCAAAGAACCTGCATGGTAGCACCTTCTGCCACTGGGATATTCAGCGGGGTCAGTTCAAGATTTATTTCCCTGTATCCAATAACTAAAACATGTGGTGTCTTTAACAATAGAGTCTTCTTTTATTAGGTATTTATTTCATTTACATTTCCAATGCTATCCCAAAAGTCCCCCACACGCTTCCCCACCCACTCCCACTTCTTGGCCTTGGCGTTCCCCTGTACTGAGGCATATAAAGTTTGCACAACCAATGGGCCTCTCTTTCCACTGATGGCCGACTAGGCCATCTTCTGATACATATGCAGCTAGAGACACGAGCCCTGGGGGGTACTGGTTAGTTCATATTGTTGTTCCACCTATAGGGTTGCAGATCCCCCCAGCTCCTTGGGTACTTTCTCTAGCTCTTCCATTGGGGGCCCTGTGATCCATCCAATAGCTGACTGTGAGCATCCACTTCTGTGTTTGCTAGGCCCTGGCATAGTCTCACAAGAGACAGCTGTATTTGGGTCCTTTCAGCAAAATCTTGCTAGTGTATGCAATGGTGTCAGCGTTTGGAAGCTGATTATGGGATGGATCCCCAGATATGGTCGTCTCTAGATGGTCCATCCTTTCATCTCAGCTCCAAACATTGTCTCTGTAACTCCTTCCATGGGTGTTTTGTTCCAAATTCTAAGACGGGGCAAAGTGTCCACACTTCGGTCTTCGTTCTTCTTGAGTTTCATGTGTTTTGAAAATTATATCTTATATCTTGGGTATTCTAAGTTTCTGGGCTAATATCCATTTATCAGTGAGTACATATCATGTGAGTTCTTGTTTTTTTTTTTTTTTTTCCGAGATAGGGTTTCTCTGTGTAGCCCTGGCTGTCCTGGAACTCACTTTGTAGACCAGGCTGGCCTCGAACTCAGAAATCTGCCTGCCTCTGCCTCCCGAGTGATGGGATTAAAGGCATGCGCCACCACGCCCGGCTTTATTTATTTATTTATTTATTACACTGTAGCTGTCTTCAGACACTCCAGAAGAGAGAGTCAGGTCTCATTACAGATGGTTGTAAGCCACCATGTGGTTGCTGGGATTTGAACTCAGGACCTTAGGAAGAGCAGCTGGTGCTCTTAACCGCTGAGCCATCTCACCAGCTCTTCATGTGAGTTCTTTTGTGATTAGGTTACCTCACTCAGGATGATGCCAGGTCCATCCATTTGCTTAGGAATTTCATAAATTCATTCTTTTTAATAGCTGAGTAGTACTCCATTGTGTAAATGTACCACATTGCAAAGCTTCTGTAAGGCAAAAGACACCGTCAATAAGACAAAAAGGCCACCAACAGATCGGGAAAGCATCTTTACCTATCCTAAATCAGATAGGGGCCTAATATCCAATATATATAAGGAACTCAAGAAGGTGGACTCCAGAAAATCAAATAACCCCATAAAAAATGGGGCTCAGAGCTAAACAAAGAATTCTCACCTGAGGAATACCGAATGGCTGAGAAGCACCTGAAAAAATGTTCAGCATCCTTAATCATCAGGGAAATGCAAATCAAAACA
This sequence comes from Mus musculus, assembly GCF_000001635.26. Taxonomy (NCBI): domain Eukaryota; kingdom Metazoa; phylum Chordata; class Mammalia; order Rodentia; family Muridae; genus Mus; species Mus musculus. The sequence continues at coordinate 94,657,816 of NC_000083.6, read as the reverse complement.
ACCTTGAGATTCCACCTCACACCAGTCAGAATGGCTGAGATCAAAAATTCAGGTGACAGCAGATGCTGGCGAGGATGTGGAGAAAGAGGAACACTCCTCCATTGTTGGTGGGATTGCAAGCTTGTACAGCCACTCTGGAAATCAGTCTGGCGGTTCCTCAGAAAATTGGACATAGTACTACCGGAGGATCCCGCAATACCTCTCCTGGGCATATATCCAGAAGATGTCCCAATGGGTAAGAAGGACACATGCTCCACTATGTTCATAGCAGCCTTATTTATAATAGCCAGAAGCTGGAAAGAACCTAGATGCCCCTCAACAGAGGAATGGAAACAATAGAGTCTTACCACATAGTTAATGTGGGAAACTAAGAGCAATGGGAATAACCTGTAGAGGTGCTGGACTTCACTGAGAAACAATTCATAAGGAGATAGCCTGTGCCTGGCACTTAGATTTTCATTAATAACCCATGCCTTAATCTAGGCCTGCTCTTGAGCAGGTGGTATGGAATACACCTGTAGTTCCAGCTGCGTGGGAAGCTGAGGCATGAGAATTACTTGAGATAAGGGGTCTAAGACCAATTTTGGCAACATTAGACAAAAAAAAAAAAAAAAAACCAAAAACAACAACAACAAAAAAAACCAACCCAAACAAACAAACAACACCCCCAGGAAACTCAAGCCAAAGGAAACCAACAAAGAAAGAACCAAACAGAAACACATAAACAAAAAATATATATCCTTGCCACTAGGAAAGAATATCATTAACATCTATCCATAACACATGGACTTATTTCTGTTTGAATATTGACATTTTTGAGTCAGGCTTTTTAATCCCTGGTTAGTCTCCAATTCATAGAGGGATCCACCTGCTTTGGACTCTGAAGTGCTAGGATTAAAGGGCTGTCCCCCATGGCTGGGTCATATTTACTTTCAAGTTTTTTTTTTTTTTTTGGTAGAAGAATAAAAGGTTTGTTCTCATTAAAAACCAATTTCATAAACACCCCTTACTGGAAAAGATGCCATTTGTATCTACTCACAGATAAATCAAGGACCCTTCTGTGTTCTTTCCCTGTTTTCACTACTGACTTTAATTTGCCCCTCTGCTGTTGTATTTGGAGAATGTGACAGAGTGTCTTTGTGATATGGTGAAATACCCTGGAGGTGATGTAATGCAGTGTTGCTTGGGCACAGTACACAAATCTGGTGCCTGGGCAAAGTGCACACATCTGGTGCCAGAACATAGCACATGCATCTGGTCGTTGGTCACTGTGCACAAATCTGGTGCCTGGGCACAGTGCACACATCTGGTGCCTGGGTACTGTGCACACATTTGGTCCTTGGGCACTGTGCACACATCTGGTGTTTCTTTCGCTCCGTTCATTTGACATCTTTTTGAGGAATCAGAATGAGCCTTGTTGGAGATTCTGCCCTATCCTGCCCTTTTCCCAGGGTCCCCAGGCTTGGTTTCCTGACTTTGTTTCATTCAGAATCCAAGTCTCTAATAAATCACTCCCCAGTAGCATGCGGTTTAACCTTTTCAGAGAAGACGAATGTGACTCTTCCACTTTCCAGAGCCCAAACCTTTAGAGACCAATGTCTAGGCAGAGTGTACTATTTGACTCAGTGAAAGAGGAACTATCTTTCCTAGGAGATAAATGAGGACAAAAAGCTCCATTTTACAGCAGCAATCCTGAATTTGATCCCAAGCCCTGACGGCACAGATGAACAGCAGACTAAAATGAAAGCCCAAAGCAGAAACTGGAAGGAATAGAGAAGGGGACCATGTCACACAGAGCCATGAATACTGTAAGATCTGTTTTTTGTTTTTTGGTTTTTTGGCTCCGGTGTTTACGATTTAATTTCAGTATCATCTCTTTAGTTTGCATCAATGACATTTATATGAAGTAGTTATTAGGGGTGAGGTAATAAACATTATTTCATTCCTCTGTGGCCCCCCCCCCCCCAATCTCACAGAGAAGAATTTAATAAATATCTACTGTATGAAAGGGACTAACTACAGAATACACAAGAGCTGTAAAAAAAGAGAAAAAGGGGCTAGAGAGATGATGACTCAGCTGTTGAGTACTCCTTACTCTCAAGGAGGACCCAAGTTCAGTTATAAGCACCCATATGGGGACTCCCAACTACCTGTAACTTTCATTTCATGGTATCTCTCGCCCTCTTCTGGCCTCCATGGGCAGTGCATTCATGTGGTACATAGACACACAGGTAGGTAGGCAAAGACTTCATATTCATAAAATAGAAATAAAATATATTTTTAGAAAAGAGTCGATGTCCTAGCTTTAAGGTAGTATGCAGAAAGAATAAATTCTACCACACTCTGCCTTTCTGTCTGTGAACTCCCTCAAAGGACTTGATAAAGCTCATTAAAACTACAAAGATTAGTCTTGTTTTACTCAGTTTACTGACTCAAATGTTCACTTCACCCAGCAACATCCTTACAGATGCACCATGACAATATAATTGACAAAACACCTGGCCTCCTCATGGCTCAGTCACTTTGTTGGAGAACATGCCTGGACCTACTTCAGAGCCTTCTGCCTTATTCAAACGTTGCAGCTACGTGGGCTCCTTGGTAAGTGGATCACAGTACCATATACAAAGGAGGAAAACATTGACTCCTGCAGAATACATTGGGGTCATTATTCCTTAGGCCTCCCTTTTGGCATTTAGAAGGGTCAAATGCAGCTATGCATTTTCGCCTTGGAGGGACAACTCGACATGTCCCACACTATTGGACTGCTAGGAATTTAACTGATTTTCTATGAGACTCACTCTACAACCCAAGCTGGCCTCAGACTTGTGAGATAACTCAGATATACTTCAAATTTGCTATGCAACCGAGGCTGGTCTTAAACTCAAAGTCTTCCTATCTCAAGTGTTTATAGCTGAGTGCTTGAATTGTAGGCATATGCCAACATGCCTGGATAGAAATGTTTAAACAAAATTATTCACCACTCTGAATAGTGGTGCCAAATGCCTTAGCCACACAGGTAGAGCTTGTTCAGTTTGATCAGCGTAGGGCTGTCAGTGAAATAGCGTGTCGCTCTTCGGAAGGGAAAAGGAGTTGCTGGTTCTTTTCTCATCTATGTGACAAAAGAAACTAAGGAGAGCAAGGTTTGCTGTGGCTCATGGCTTGAGGGTACAAAATACACAGCAGCAGGAGTGTGGCAGCATCGTGTCTGCTCTGTGGAAGCAGAGAGGGACTAATGCTAAGGTTACTTTATGATTAGGACAGAGGTGAGTTGTGGGTGGAGGACCTTTCACATGTTAGTCCTGACAGTTTCTCAGGGAACAGGAACAAGAGGCTAAAGTATTGGTGCTTCCCAAAGGGACAGGTACTGCCATCTTCTACAAAGCCATTTGGTTTTTTTTCTCTCTCAGGGTCTGTTTGTGAAACATGCACACCTTTAGGTTAACAAGTGTTTCCTATTGGAAATGCTGGGATCCAAAAAAGCAGAGTATGTAATTGACCCTTGTGGTGATGATTGTGATATGAATGTGAGCCTTTGCTTAAATATTTGCACGTGTTTAACCTGTAAAAGTGCACATACACACCCATCCTCCCACCTGGGCTCATCTTTCTAGCTCTAAATCTGTAATTACACAACTTGATTTTCCTTTTTATAATTTATTGAGTTATGATTAATACACAAAATTTGTACATATTTAAGGTATACAAAGTGATGCCTTTTCTTCTGATTTCTTTGCAAAATGATGCTTTGATATGTATATGCATTTTGCAATGATGATCACACTCAAGCTAGTTAGTTTAATGATAGATTTTAGGTTAAAAATATTACATATGTATAATTTTGTAGGTCCTATCCATACTCTTAGGAAATGTAGGTTTAACTGTTTCACTACAGTTTGTCAAAGTCACAAGAACCGAAGCATTTTGGCTAAAAGTTTCTATTTTTTGGTTACACCTCTCAATTTTCTGTCACCCTCCAAGCCCTGATAACTGTCATTCTGTGTTCTGTTTTTGTGAACTATATCTTCTTATGATTACACATACACAGGAGATTATCACATATTTATCTTTCTGTGACTAACTTAGTTATCATGTTCCCCAGGCTGATTGTTGTGGTTGTAAATAAAAAGATTCTTTCCTTTTTAAGAACTAAGCAATTTTCACACAATAAATATCTGATACATTTTTCTATTCATTTACCTATCGATACATTTCCCCCATATCTTGAGTATATTTGTGAATGTGCTGGTTAGTTTTTGTCAATTTAACATAATCTACAGTCACCTGGAATTGCAACTGATTACCCTTGTAAAGTACCTATTTCCAAGTACGGTCACATTCTGAGTTCCAGAAAATTAGATGTCCCGTTAACATGAGTCTTGGTGGGATATGAAAAGAAAATCTCTGATTCTTATATTTCATGACTTTGCCAAAGATTCTTTTTTTTTCTTTGCTCCTAAGTGGGGGAGGTAGTGAAGATATTTTTTTTTTTTTTGGATGAAAAGAGTTGAAATGTTGGGGTTCTAGTGCAGGAATTATTAGGAACAAACAATGGCTAGTGGCAAACTGGAAGTGCTTGGTGCTTTGTGTAATCATTAAAATTTAACTACTGATTTGCCAGTCCACAAATAATTGGAGATACTGAATAACTTTTCATTAACTGTATTTTTTTTTTTTTTTTTGCTTTGAAATTTTGGCAGTAGACAAAAAAGAAAAAAAAATAAAAATCAAGGGTGGAAATGAGCAGAGGCTCTATCTATTGATGTTGGAATTCTTGACTTGGAGCAAAATGGTAAATGGAGAAGAGGCAAATTCTATTGGCATTTTAATTCTATCTTCACTCACACAGTCTTCCTTATTTAAAGAAATGGGTAAAGTAGTAGCACTTGCCTATAATCCCAGCACTTGCATCACAGATGTAGGAATATTCCAAGTTTGATGCAAGCCTGAGCCTAATAGCAAGACTGGAGTCAGGGAGGGACACGATTCTTTTAGCATTAAACAGAGTAATACATTTAACATGATAGCAGAATCCCAAGGAGCCAGTAGAAGGTGTAAGTAGAGATGTTCCTTTCCACACATTTCAAGGATGCCTTCTGAAAACAAAGATGGAGAAGATTGGGAAGTGATGTTTAGTAGCTCTGGGAAAGGGTTTGCGATGAAGCATGTTTGGACGTGTATGTACTTTACACTGTAAGCTACTTGGCAGTAGAAGCTTTCCTGGACTCAAACATTTCAAGTTCCTACAGGATGCAGCTCAGCTGTGACCACAGGTGCTCCCTTTGTGGAGGTTTCTGGGCTTGTGTCTGTGTGTTTACACCAGTGCTTTCTGATCCCTGGTTCCACTGTGGGCTCTTGATGTGTATCTCCCCTTTAGCATACTCTTCAGTCTGCATTGCTCTGCACCCATCTTTCTTCTGGAGATCCTTCAGTCACCTCAGGAGGAGAAGCAGAGCTCTTCCTATTGTTTCTTTTTTGGCTGGGAAAAATTGGTCTTCAGAAAAACTTTTCAATCCTGTTCTCCACCCCTGCTGCTTGAGTAAGATCAGAACTAGGATTGTGAAAACTTGCGAACAGAAAAACATGTACATTCCAATGCTGTTTGAGCACATACATGAAACGCATATCTGTTTTGCAGGATGATTTTCAGTAGCTGTTGCTTTTATACTTGATGCTTTGGTGTGCTGCTACACACGCTCCAGTGTAGTTTGCTTGGCAGGCTGAGAGGCCTGGGAGCACTCACGAGGCAAAGAGTTTCAGAAAAACTCACCTCCTGGAACCTTGGCATTCTCATAACCTGTATACTCATACGCTATCCCCGAGTTAGTCGGTGTATGGATCCACGGGCTCTCTTTTAGTATTATTTTGTTATAAGTGCCTTTTAAGATTGAATTCTGACATAGTTAAGTCTTTGCCAGTGTTCCAATGTCCCAGAAAAATCCTTGAAGCCAACAAACTTGGAATTCAGTAGGAATTCAGTAAGAAGGTTACCTATTCAGTAACATTCAAATTTACTTCTAGTAGAGAAGGTGAAACTAATTAGGCACTGCAAAGAACTGAGCGGGAATAGCTCAGGGCTGGTCTGCAGAGTGTTTACTTGAGACAATAGCCAGTCTTACCCGGACAAAGGAATTCACAATGGCCTAGCGAATAGGTGGGTTTACCATGAAAGAGTTAGGGAATCCCCCTGAGACAGGTTTCTTCACTAGGCCCAAAGAAACAGCATAAATCAGGCATTTACTAAGAACCCCTGGTGGTGGGTTTAACAATAGACTAGCATTATACCTGGCCCCCTTCTTAGTGGCAGTGGCCTGGTCCCCACCTTCTTTTGATGTATACATTCCTTATGTTTTGTGTCACTGTAACTCGGCAGATGTATCTCGCCTGGTTTCTTGTTATTCTTCTGTATAAAAAGTTCGATGCTCGATTTGACAAATTACATTCAGATTCTACATAATCTCCTGTGTTGCATCTGTCTGTCATTCATTTGACTCCTTGTCCACCTGTAACCAGAGACCCGTTCTATGCAGACAAGGGACCGAGAGGGTCTGCAGCAGTGTGCCACACCTCCTGGCTGGAGTTTGGCATAGTTAAAATCACTGAAGCAAAAAAAAAAAAAAAAATCAATCAATCAATCAAACAAAACCAACCAACCAAAACAAAAAACCCCAAAAACCCCCAAACCCAAAAAACCACCCCTCAACCCCCTCTGATGTTCTACAGTGCAGTGTGTAGCTCCTTTTACTAAAAAGCATTGCTTTGTATTGTCAGAGGTTGGAAAGAGAGATGCAAAGACTGGATGTGAGGAGGAGCTATAATAGGATCATCAGGAAGAGAGGAGGAGTGGAAATGATCTGGGACAGGGTACCTTCCTATGGAAAGCATAGTGCCTATGGCCTTTAAAGCAAGATTTTAGTAGCTGGGAGCCATTCCTACCTTCCAAACTCTCTTCTTGCCTAAAACCTTCTAAATTGCTCTACCCCTGTCGTTCTCTACTCCATTTGGGTCCCTTGTCATCTTTGTCATGTCCTCACTACGAGAGGAGTTGCCAGAGGCCTTGCTTTTCTGCCTAGTTAGGGCTTCAGCACAAACAGGGTTCCTATTTTTAGGGGATGAATAGCATAGCAAGAGGCTTTGAAATTCAAGTGAACTATTGAAGCTCTTAGATATAATTTTAATGGGCTAGTGCCTATCTCTATATACTATATGGATTAATGATTAGGGATGGGCTAGAACTTAGGCTGTAACTATTCATAGTGTCGTATCCCAGAACCAGGGCACAAGCCTTTGTTCTCAACAGTTACCCCTCTGGAGGGCACTTTATCCCTGCACTTGGATACATCTGTATCTATCATGTATATTTAGATACTCATGTGTTATACATATATATATATATATATATATATATATATATGCCATGAGTAATCAGTTAGCTCCTGACTTGTGATGGTCTGATTTAAGATTTTAAGTATTGTTTCCAAAGCAACAAGAATTTACATTTTGAGTCTGTCTGCTTTCTGGTACTGACATACAGCACAATATCTCCTGTGCCTCTGGGTACTATCAGTAGAAAATTGCAGCCAGTCACATAATCACAGGATAAACAGCTGGTACTCTCTACATCAAGCTACATTGCTAAGCTATAGCATGGGAAGGGTAGGTATGTTAGATATATTTTCTTTCTATATTATTACTTGTGTGTGTGCCTGCATGTGTGTCTGTGTGTGAGCATGTGTATGTGCTTTGTACCACAGCACGTGTATAAATCAGAAGTCAACAAGGGGAAGTCAACTCTCTCCTTCTACCACATGAGTCTCAGGGATTGAACTCAGGATATCAGGGTTGGTCCCAGCCGCTTTTGCCCATACAGTTGTGTTTCTGAGCCCTACTTATGTTACCTTTAATACATGACTTGGTTTTTTGCATGCCAGTGATACTTATCTGGGAGATCAAGCTACACTCAAAGCAGGTAAGCTACTAAGGCATACCAAGCACAGAAAAGGTTCAAACAGTAAGATTAGAAATGGATTCACCTTCATTCGCTTCTGTACTTCAGTTGTTTTTCTCTCAGCATCTGGAGGAGGTCATTTAATTCTCTGTCTAATAAGCGGATACATATTTTTTAAAACTTTTAAAAACATGTGTATATATGTATGGTCAACATGTGAGTATGTGTGTTTGCGTGTGTGTGAGTATATGTGTATGTGTCAGCAGGTGGTGGCCCAAGACTGACATGAGGAGTTATCTTCAGGTACTCTTTACTGTATTAATAGAGGCAATCTCTCAAATGAACACTGAGATCATGGATGTGGACTAGTCTAGCTAGCTGAGTTGTTCCAGGGAGTTGTCTGAACTGTTTGATCGCTATAATTACAGAGGCTGTCATGCCCACCTGGCATTTGTGTGAGTTCTGGAGATCTCAACTCTGGTCTTCACATGCGTCCAGCAAGTGAGTCATCATGGATGGCTCAGGTTAAACATCCCACAGATGCTAGCTATTATAAGGCTATCATGGAGAACTTAAGTCTTGGGGAATATGTGTAGATTTTAGGATTCCCTGTGACAAAAGACAAATGAGATGGCAAGAAACAGAGTCATTAGCACGAGGATTGAAGTATGCACAGAATGAGCTCCTTTCATAGAGATGGCCCAAGATTCTGGTTTATGTGCAGTCTTCAATAAAGAACAATATGTTTACAGGTAAGTGATAAGGCAAAGAAGTCCTGAGTCTCAGGGCCAGTGATGTGGGAGGGTTAGTACTTTGGAAACTAAGTGGATGCAGGCTACTTGGCACTATTTTCTGTATTACTCTCTGTGACATCATCTACAGACTGAGAATACTGAGTTAGGTGACCAAACTTTGCCCTCCTGTGTTGATGGATGCAGAGGGACACATTAACAAACTTTTGTTGTGCTTTTGGGCTGCAAAGTAGAAGGGTACCTGGGACCTTCTTCTTTTTGTATCTATTTCTTCTCAACTGTCATCAAAAATAATGCTTATACCAAAGTGGCAGATTTGGGTATGGCAGATTTTGCAGCTCTTCACAGACAAGAGCCCCAGGAAAGGTATAAAAACCATCAAGTGGATAAAAAGAGTTTCTGAAAGATAAGGATTCACTCTTAAATTATAAAAACGAAAACTAATAAAGACCCAGAGAAAATTCTCTAAAGGAATGCACAAAATATTTTGTTTTAGCATAAAAATTTATTCTTTGTAACCAAGAGAAGCATGCCACACTATTGCATCTAGAGCTAAGAATATCACTCGGAAAAGAGTGAATGATATATAATGTGAGGGTGGGAGAAAGTAGGACACAGGTTGAAAGGTGAAGTAGTCAACATTTGTATTTACCAGAGGTGATAAAAAAAAAGGATGATTGGATTATATTGTAAGCTAATACACATTTGAGCTTCACCTCCAAATCCTAATTGCTCTTATGTGATCGTGAGGTGTCATCAGGAGTTTGCTACATGGCAGGATAGACTAACATGACTCTTGTAACCTGAGACAAACTGTCGAATTCATCCCCAAAGATGAATATTTGACCACTATCTGTTCTAACACACAGTGATTTATTTACTCCTGGACCCATGTTTGTGATGACCTTAGGATACAGTTGAATTTAGTTGTGGGTTGTTTTTCCAGAAAGAAATACTGTGAGTGAAGGCCATCGGTTGCACATGAGGCTGACTTAGTTGTAGGTATCAGGAGCCATTGGTGCTGTTCTAGTAGTCCCTGTAGAATTCTGTAATGGCCCAGTGTTGTGCAAACACCTCTCCATTTGTCATGATAATGGAATAGAGAGAAGTACCTTCTGGGGATAAAGCTAGAAGAGGCTTTTATACGATTACATCACAGGTGATAGATGCTAGCAATTTTGCTTATTATGAGAACAGTTCTCCAAAGAGAATTCCTGATGTATTTTTTTTGCAATTGCTCTTTTCTATATGTATACAAATATAACTAATATTGTATCATAAATATAAATAAAAAAGTTAGGAATAGTCAAGAGGGATTTCACATTTGCCTGAATAGAGCAAACTGGAATTTGTGCATATTTGCTCAGGCCTCGTTTTGATTAAAGGATGACTGGGCAGACTGAGAAAAAGAGCTATTCTGGGAAAATATTTACTATGTTCATTGTGTTTGCTGTTGTGGCCTTTGGAATAAATTCTTGAAGGGTGCAGAAGCAGAGATCAGAATGAATGTTCCTTAAAATTGGAATAGCAGGCCTGGAGAGATGGCGCAGCAGTTAGAAACACTTGCTGCTGTTTCAGAAAGCCCGTGTTGGCTGAGAACCCACATGGTGGCTCAGGATCACCTTTAACTTTAGCAGCAGAAAATCTGACACTCTCTTCTGGTCTACAAGTGATTCAGTGATGGTCTACAAGTGAGGTACATAGATGTACATTCAAGCAAAACACTCATACACACAAATAAGAAGTTGGACATGCATATAAATAACCTGAGATAAAGAGAATTCCAAGATTTCTAAAGCTTGCTGTACCTGTATTCTTTTTTAAAAAACATTTATTTTGTGTGTATATATGTTTATGCATGCAGATGTATAGACATGTGTATATAATCGCATACATGTGGAGATCAGAGGAGTGTGTTTGGGAGTAGATTTTTCTCTTTCTACCACATAGGTTTCATGGATTTAACTCAGGTTGTCTGGTTTGGCTCTAAATGCTTTTTACCCATTGAGCCATCTTGCTGGCTCACTGTACCTATTTTTTAAAGCTAAGGTCATGGGGTAAGGGCAGGTTTAATACTATCCCTAGCATTGAGTTGTGAAGATGCTGAGCCCATAATGGGTATACTTCACAGATGTTAAATTAATATCTATATGCCCCGATTATTTTTGAGGGCTAATTTTACCAAGATCTCAAAGGCTCTTCTAGAACTTGATTGTTTCTATACAGCTGGAGGAGGCAGATTACAGAGTATTTGAGTTCCAATCTTGTCCTATGCATGCATAAACATATGTAATGTATACTTATGAGAGTAAGTCAATGTCACTGAGCAAATATTTAATATTTGTATATATTAAACATTATGAATGATGCAGGGGAAAATCAATGGAGCATGGTGCGGATACATGGCTCATGTTCACTAAGTATTGCAAAGTTATTTTTGTTTTTATTTTTGGAGATGAGTTGGTCTCAAACGTATGATCCTCTTGTTTTAGCCTCCCAAGTACTGAAGTTATAGTTGTGTACCACCACAATCCAGAAATGACAAGGATTCCCTTCCCTTCCCTTCCCTTTCCCCTTCCCCTTTCCCCTTTCCCCTTTCCCCTTTCCCCTTCCCCTTTCCCCTTTTCCCTTTCCCCTTTCCCCTTCCCCCTTCCCCCTTCCCCTTCCCCCTTCCCCTTCCCCCTTCCCCTTTCCCCTTTCCCCTTCCCCTTTCCCCTTTTCCCTTTCCCCTTCCCTCGCCTCCCTCCCTTCCCTCCTTTCCTCCCTTCTTTTCTTTCTCTCCTTTTGTTTTTTGTTTTTTGTTTTTGAAACAGGGTCTCTCCATGAAGCCCTGGTTGTACTGGGATTCACTATGTGCACTGAGTTCAAACTCACAAAGATCCACCCACCTGTGTCTGCCTCCCCAGTGCTAGGATCAAAGGTATGTGCCATACCCCGCTATAGTGAGGATTTCTACCAGGTCTACCTGACTCTAAATCTAATATATACAGTGCATCATTGGCATTTTTAAATTATAGTACTTTGTTTAATATCTATAATAATTGAGTAAGTTGTTGCCAGACTTGACATTTCAGCAGTAGCTACCACATTAGCATTATAACAATGAAAAACTTTTTTTTTTAAATTAAAGGCACAAGATAACAGAGCAAGGAACAAAGTCAGTCCTACTCTACATACAGATTCTTCTTATACAGCTATTGAAACATTGTTTCCACTTTCTATAAGGAATCAAGTTCACAAGGGTAAAAAGAAAACCTTCCTAAGTGTGTACTGAATCAGCATTATGTGAAGAGCCCATCTCAAGGCTGTCTTTTGTATCTGATGAAGCTTTTCTCTGCAATGGGGATTTGAACTTGGCCTTGACAGACAGGAGTTTTATGAGCAGAGAGGAGGTGTATAGGCATGCCTGATAATCACCCAGCTCTTATATTAGACAGATGACCATCCTTATACTAAACAAGTGTCATCCTTGCTTATGGGACCTTGCCATTGTAAACCTCAGTCTATGCTAGTTGGAATGAGTGTCCCTGACCGCCTCAATCTTATTCATTACTGAGCCTTTAATAGACATTTGCACAAATTCATTTGCCCTCAAATTACATTTTATTTGCTGTTTCATGTTTGTGTGTATGTGTGTGGGTGCCTGTAGGACAGAGCATGGTTATAGAAGTCAGAGACAGTTTGTAGAGGTTGGTTTTCTCCTACAATGTGGGTCCCAGGGATTAGACTTCAGGCTTGGCAGTAGGTACCTTTACCCACAGAGCCATCTTACCAGATGTTTGTGTTCAAAGGGAGTACCTTGATCTCTCTCTCTGTCTCTCTTTTCCTCTGTCTCTGCCTTTCTCTGTCTCTCTCTGTTTCTCTCTGTCTCTTTGTCTCTCTCTGTCTGTTTCTCTCTGTCTCCCTCTTCTGTGTGTGTGACTTACAGTCACATGAGTGTTTGGCTGTGAGAACAAATGTAGACATCAGGGGCTGAATTCTGGGATGTTCCTTTACTGCTGCAGTACTCAGTCCACGGTTTTGGCTGACCTAGCTGGCAAGAACTGGAATTTTCCTGTCTTTGCTCCATCTTTCCACTGGTAGGATTAGTGCTGCTCTTTTTTTTTTTTTAATATTTTTTATTATTACGTATTTTCCTCAATTACATTTAGAATGCTATCCCAAAAGTCCCCCATAACCCCCCCCCCCCGCCCTACCCACCCATTCCCATTTTTTGGCCCTGGCATTCCCCTGTACTGGGGCATATAAAGTTTGTGTGTTCAATGGGCCTCTCTTTCCAGTGATAGCCGACTAGGCCATCTTTGGATACATATGCAGCTAGAGTCAAGAGCTCCGGGGTACTGGTTAGTTCATAATGTTGTTGTACCTACAGGGTTGCAGATCTCTTTAGCTCCTTGGATACTTTCTCTAGCTCCGCCATTGGGGGCCCTGTGCTCCATCCAATAGCTGACTGTGAGCATCCACTTATGTGTTTGCTAGGACCCGGCCTAGTCTCACAAGAGACAGCTATATCAGGATCCTTTCAGCAAAATCTTGTTAGTGTATGCAATGGTGTCATCGTTTGGAGGCTAATTATGGGATGGATCTCTGGATGTGGCAGTCTCTAGATGGTCCATCCTTTTGTCTCAGCTCCAAACTTTGGCTCTGTAACTACTTCCATGGGTGATTGTTTCCAATTCTAAGAAGGGGCAAAGTGTCCACACTTTGGTCTTCGTTCTTCTTGAGTTTCATGGGTTTTGCAAATTGTATCTTATATCTCGGGTATACTAAGTTTCTGGGCTAATATCCACTTATCAGTGAGTACATATCATTTGAGTTCTTTTGTGATTGTGTTACCTCACTCAGGATGATGCCCTCCAGGTCCATCTATTTGCCTAAGAATTTCATAAATTCATTCTTTTTAATAGCTCAGTAGTACTCCATTGTGTAAATGTACCACATTTTTTGTATACATTCCTCTGTTGAGGGGCATCTGGGTTCTTTCCAGCTTCTGGCTATTATAAATAAGGCTGCTATGAACATAGTGGAGCATGTGTCCTTCTTACCAGTTGGGGCATCTTCTGGATATATGCCCAGGAGAGGTATTGTGGGATCCTCTGGTAGTACTATGTCCCATTTTCTGAGGAACCACCAGACTGATTTCCAGAGTGGTTGTAAAAGCTTGCAATCCCACCAACAATGGAGGAGTGTTCCTCTTTCTCCACATCCTCGCCAGCATCTGCTGTCACCTGAATTTTTGATCTTAACCATTCTAACTGGTGTGAGATGGAATCTCAGGGTTGTTTTGATTTGCATTTCTCTGATGATTAAGGATGCTGAGCATTTTTTCAGGTGCTTCTCAGCCATTCGGTATTCCTCAGGTGAGAATTCTTTGTTTACCTCTGAGCCCCATTTTTTAATGGGGTTATTTGATTTTCTGAAGTCCACCTTTTTGAGTTCTTTATATATATTGGATATTAGTCCCCTATCTGATTTAGGATAGGTAAAGATGCTTTCCCAATCTGTTGGTGGCCTTTTTGTCTTATTGACGGTGTCTTTTGCCTTACAGAAGCTTTGCAGTTTCATGAGGTCCCATTTGTCAATTCTTGATCTTACAGCACAAGCCATTGCTGTCCTATTCAGGAATTTTTCCCCTGTGCCCATATCTTCGAGGCTTTCCCCCACTTTCTCCTCTATAAGTTTCAGTGTCTCTGGTTTTATGTGAAGTTCCTTGATCCACTTAGATTTGACCTTAATACAGGGAGATAGGAATGGATCGATTCACATTCTTCTGCATGTTAACAACCAGTTGTGCCAGCACCATTTGTTGAAAATGCTGTCTTTCTTCCACTTGATGGTTTTAGCTCCCTTGTCAAAGATCAAGTGACCATAGGTGTGTGGGTTCATTTCTGGGTCTTCAATTCTATTCCATTGGTCTACTTGTCTGTCATTATACCAGTACCATGCAGTTTTTATCACAATTGCTCTGTAGTAAAGCTTTAGGTCAGGCATGGTGATTCCACCAGAGGTTCTTTTATCCTTGAGAAGAGTTTTTGCTATCCTAGGTTTTTTGTTATTCCAGATGAATTTACAGATTACTCTTTCTAATTTGTTGAAGAATTGAGTTGGAATTTTGATGGGGATTGCATTGAATCTGTAGATTGCTTTTTGCAAGATAGCCATTTTTACAATGTTGATCCTGCCAATCCATGAGCATGGGAGATCTTTCCATCTTCTGAGAGCTTCTTTAATTTCTTTCTTCAGAGACTTGATGTTCTTATCATACAGATCTTTCACTTCCTTAGTTAGAGTGACGCCAAGATATTTTATATTATTTGTGACTATTGAGAAGGGTGTTGTTTCCCTAATTTCTTTCTCAGCCTGTTTATTCTTTGTGTAGAGAAAGGACATTGTCTTGTTTGAGTTAATTTTATATCCAGCTACTTCACTGAAGCTGTTTATCAGGTTTAGGAGTTCTCTGGTGGAATTTTTAGGGTCACATATATATACTATCATATCATCTGCAAAAAGTGATATTTTGACTTCATCTTTTCCAATTTGCATCCCCTTGATCTCCTTTTGTTGTCGAATTCCTCTGGCTAGGACTTCAAGTACTATGCTGAAGAGGTAGGGAGAAAGTGGGCAGCCTTGTCTAGTCCCTGACTTTAGTGGGATTGCTTCCAGCTTCTCACCATTTACTTTGATGTTGGCTACTGGTTTGCTGTAGATTGCTTTTATCATGTTTAGGTATGGGCCTTGAATTCCTGATCTTTCCAAGACTTTGAAGGGCTGGATTAGTGGAAAGATAATGTGTGAATTTGGTTTTGTTGTGGAATACTTTGGTTTCTCCATCTATGGTAATTGAAATGTTCGCTGGGTATAGTAGCCTGGGCTGGCATTTGTGTTCTCTTAGTGTCTGTATGACATCTGTCCAGGATCTTCTGGCTTTCATAGTCTCTGGTGAAAAGTCTGGTGTAATTCTTATAGGCTTGCCTTTATATGTTACTTGACCCTTTTCCCTTACTGCTTTTAATATTCTATCTTTATTTAGTGCATTTGTTGTTCTGACTATTATGTGTCGGGGGCAATTTCTTTTCTGGTCAGTCTATTTGGAGTTCTGTAGGCTTCTTGTATGTTCATGGGCATCTCTTTCTTTAGGTTTGGGAAGTTTTCTTCTATGATTTTGTTGAAGATATTTGCTGGCCCTTCAAGTTGAAAATCTTCATTCTCATCTACTCCTATTATCCGTAGGTTTGGTCTTCTCATTGTGTCCTGGATTTTCTGGATGTTTTGAGTTAGGATCTTTTTGCATTTTGTATTTTCTTTGATTGTTGTGCCAATGTTCTCTATGGAATCTTCTGCACCTGAGATTCTCTCTTTCACCTCTTGTATTCTGTTGCTGATGCTTGCATCTATGGTTCCAGATTTCTTTCCTAGGGTTTCTATCTCTAGTGTTGCCTCACTTTGGATTTTCTTTATTGTGTCTACTTCCCTTTTTATGTCTTGTATGGTTTTGTTCATTTCCATCACCTGTTTGGATGTGTTTTCCTGTTTTTCTTTAAGGACTTCTACCTGTTTGGTTGTGTTTTCCTGTTTTTCTTTAAGGACTTGTAACTCTTTAGTAGTGTTCTCCTGTATTTCTTTAAGTGCATTATTAAAGCCGTTCTTGATGTCCTCTACCATCATCATGAGATATGCTTTCAAATCCAAGTCTAGTTTTTCGGGTATGTGGGGATGCCCAGGACTGGGTGAGTTGGGAGTGCTGCTTTCTGATGTTGGTGAGTCATCTTGGTTTCTGTTAGTAAGATTCTTGTGTTTACCTTTCGCCATCTGGTATTCTCTGGAGTTAGTTGTTATAGTTGTCTCTGGTTAGTTCTTGTTCTTCTTGTGATTCTGTTAGCCTCTATCAGCAGACCTAGGAGACTTGCTCTCTTCTCTGAGTTTCAGTGGTTAGAGCACTCTCTGC
Source organism: Mus musculus (assembly GCF_000001635.26). Classification (NCBI taxonomy): domain Eukaryota; kingdom Metazoa; phylum Chordata; class Mammalia; order Rodentia; family Muridae; genus Mus; species Mus musculus. The sequence continues at coordinate 94,641,174 of NC_000083.6, read as the reverse complement.
AGGCAAGCTCTCCTCTTGCAGAGAAGGTGTCCAGATATCTGGCGTTCGAACCTGCCTCCTGGCAGTTTTGTTCCACTCACCAGAGGTCCTAAGATGGTGTGGAGATTCCTCTAGAGACCTTGGGGGTGTCTTCTGACTCCGAGCCCAAGGTGCCCCATGGCTGGTAAGGGACTTGTGACCCTGGTCAGGCCGGATTTTCTGCTTCCCTATTTAATGCTGTTTCAGGTCCCACGAGGTTGGATTCGAACAAAAGTTGTGTTCCACTCACCAGAGGTCCTAAAGTCGCGTGGAGAGTCCTCTAGGGACCTTGGGGGTGTCTGCCAACTCCGCGCCCAAGGTTGACCCGGTGCTGGCGCTGACTGAAAGGGCCCGTGTTTTTTTTTTTTTTTTTTTTTTTTAAGAAACCAAAATTTTGAAAATGAGGTCGGGGCCTAGCAAACACATAAGTGGATGCTCACAGTCAGCTATTGGATGGAGCACAGGGCCCCCAGTGGAGGAGCTAGAGAAAGTACTCAAGGAGCTAAAGGGATCTGCAACCCTGTAGATGTAATAACATTATGAACTAACCAGTACCCCGGAGCTCTTGACTCTAGCTGAATATGTATCAAAAGATGGCCTAGTCGGCCATCACTGGAAAGAGAGGCCCATTGGACATGCAAACTTTATATGCCTCAGTACAGGGGAATGCCAGGGCTAAAAAATGGGAATGGGTGGGTAGGGAGGTGGGGGGGTGGGTATGGGGGACTTTTGGGATAGCATTCTAAATGTAATTGAGGAAAATACATAATAATAAAAAATATTAAAAAAAAAAGAAACCAAAATTTTAGATTTCTCACTACAGGTGGGGATAGACATCTTTCCTCCATATGCTTCTGGAGGATGTGGCCACCATGGCAACAATGACACCCTCCAGATTGCCGTTGCTCATCTTTTGAAGAACTCACTGATCCTCACACCTGGGCTTTTATGAGCTGGAGTGAGACTGCTTCTCTCTTCAGGTGGTTTGTTCATGTCATTATTAATTGGAGCCTAACTCTAGAGGTACCAGCAGAATGAGTTTCTTGCTGTAATCATTAGTTTGAAACACTAAAATATCATCCACTAATATACATTTCATATCTCAAAGTTTAAAAAGAAATGTTCACCTAAAAGCTGGGAAAAAAAAGTCTTTTCCAAGAAACATCAGGTTACCACCATTAATTAGCTAATACAGTGCTTGTAAAGCACTTAGGAAACGAAATGTAATGAAGAGTCACCTCTGTGATCAGCTTCGATAGACTAGAGTAGCTCATAGCAGAAGGTCACAGACCAGCTGCTTGCTACTCTGGAGCAAGATTCCTTTTCTCCCCTTTACTGTAGGTATTTCTTTAGAAGAAAACACAGATTGAATTTGTTTTCTTGGGTGGTTTCAGTGTTTCTTGCCTGTGGACTCTGGGAGTTCATTGTTGCTGGGGGTCTTCGGGTCTGGACTTGTAAACACACCTCTCTCCTTTGGATCCCAGGCTTTTTTTGAGTGCTAAGTTTGTGAGCTATAGTCCACAGCTGTCTACCGACCCACTGAAGGCACACCTCAATTTGAACCTAACTCTTTATTTATTTATTTATTTATTTATTTATTTATTTATATTTTGTTTTTTTGAGACAGGGTTTCTCTGTATAGCCCTGGCTGTCCTGGAACTCACTTTGTAGACCAGGCTGGCCTCGAATTCAGAAATCTGCCTGCCTCTGTCTCCCTTCATTCACACCTTCATCCAGATGTTTCCTCTCATTTCATTGTCATCTAAAGATTCATTGTGTTCCCATCATTCCTCATGCCTTTTTTCTTCCTCATTGTCTAGGACTTACTAAACCCCAAGCCTTAGTGATTTGTGTCCTCTTTCCAGAGACTTCAGTGTTGAGCTAGGTCTGGCCGCTTGCCACTATTATTTTATTTTATTTTTTGCTTCTTTTGTTTGTGTAAACACGGTCTTATATTCTTTTTTTTTAAAATATTTTTTATTACGTATTTTCCTCAATTACATTTCCAATGCTATCCCAAAAGTCCCCCATACTCTCCCCCCCACTTCCCTACCCACCCATTCCAAATTTTTTGGCCCTGGCATTCCCCTGTACTGGGGCATATAAAGTTTGCAAGTCCAATGGGCCTCTCTTTCCAGTGATGGCCGACTAGGCCATCTTTTGATACATATTCAGCTAGAGTCAAGAGCTCCGGGGTACTGGTTAGTTCATAATGTTGTTCCACCTATAGGGTTGCAGATCCCTTTAGCTCCTTGAGTACTTTCTCTAGCTCCTCCATTGGGAGCCCTGTGATCCATCCAATAGTTGACTGTGAGCATCCACTTCTGTGTTTGCTAGGCCCGGCATAGTCTCACAAGAGACAGCTATATCTGGGTCCTTTCAGCAAAATCTTGCTAGTGTATGCAATGGTGTCAGCGTTTGGAAGCTGATTATGGGGTGGATCCCAGGATATGGCAGTCTCTAGATGGTCCATCCTTTCGTCACAGCTCCAAACATTGTCTCTGTAACTCCTTCCATGGGTGTTTTGTTCATAATTCTAAGACGGGGCACAGTGTCCACACTTTGGTCTTCATTCTTCTTGAGTTTCATGGGTTTAGCAAATTGTATCTTATATCTTGGGTATCCTAAGTTTTGGGCTAATATCCACTTATCAGTGAGTACATATTGTGTGAGTTCCTTTGTGATTGTGTTACCTCACTCAGGATGATGCCCTCCAGGTCCATCCATTTGGCTAGGAATTTCATAAATTCATTCTTTTTAATAGCTGAGTAGTATTCCATTGTGTAAATGTACCACATTTTTTTGTATCCATTCCTCTGTTGAGGGGCATCTGGGTTCTTTCCAGCTTCTGGCTATTATAAATAAGGCTGCTATGAACATAGTGGAGCATGTGTCCTTCTTACCGGTTGGGACATCTTCTGGATATATGCCCAGGAGAGGTATTGCTGGATCCTTACAGTCTTATATTCTTAAGACACCATGAACAACCAAAGGAATTTGCTTCTTTGAGCAAGGAATTTCGTTGAAACTCATATACTATGAATGGGATTTGCTGCGACTGTGATTTTGAGTGAGGTGAATACTTTTATGATTCTACCTTAACTGGAAGTCCTGGCTAAGAAAGTCATTTATGGGATAGGGATAACGATAATGATTTTTTTCCATTTGTGAATTATTTATTTTGCAATCAATAGAGGTTTTAGCATACTGTTTAAAATTCTATAGCAAAGACTGATGTTTAAAAAAATATTTAAAATTCCACATTATTTATTTACTAGCGTTCAGCAATGTAGGAGAGGGAAAATGAATTTACATTCATGGAGCTAACAGTTCTAGGCCTGTTATGTGCAAGGTATTTATATATATTTTGGCTTGTTTTTTTTTTTTTTGAGATAGGGTTTTGCTATGGAGGCTAAGCTGATCACAAACTCATAATTTTTCTACCTCAGGCTTTCCCCTACTTAACTGCCTCTGCATCCAGTGTTGGGATACCATCAGGTCTGGCTGATGCTTTATTTTTAATTTCCCTTTTCTTTTTTTTTTTTTGGTATTTTGAGCTAGCATCTCACTCTATACTCTGTAGCCCAGGCTGGCCTTAAATATATGATGATCTTGGTTCAGGATCCTGAGTGCTGTGATGACAAGCATGCTCTACTGTGTACAACAATATACTTAAAACAAACCCAAAACCCAAAAACCCTACCCTTTTAAAAAATTCTTGTAAAAATTTGTTTTCATTTAAAAATTTCCATACAATGTGTGTGTGTGTGTATTTTTATTTTTTACTTATTTACTTTATATCCACTCACTGCCCTTCATCCTCGTCACCCCTTCCCACAATCCTTCCTCCATCTCCCCTCCCCTTCTCCTCTGAGTGGGTGCCTTCCCTTGGTTATTCACTCATCCTGGCACTTCAAGTCCCTCATGTGATATATTTTGATCATGTTTTTCCATTTCCCAACTCCTCCCAGATCTGTCCTCCCTCCCTCCCTTTATGTTCTTATGTTCTCTCTTTCAGGAAAAAAAAAACCCTCACAAAAATACAAAACAAAATTAACAAACCAACCAACAAACATGGATTTTACCTTGTTGGCCGACTCCTGTGGGATGTGGGACCTGCCTTGAGTGTGGGTAATATCCCCAGTGGCACTCCATTGGAGAAAACTGATTTTACTTTTGCGAGCTGGTATCAGTTGCAAATAAATTTGTGGCTAGAGGTGGAACCCTGTGTCCACTCTCCAATCTGATGCTGGGACCTTGTGTGGCTTGAACTTGTGCAAGTCTTGTGCACTTTACTAATTGTATCTCCCTCCTGCCCTCCTTCTCTCCTGCCCCTCTCTGTTTCTCTGCTTCTGTCTTTCTCTATGGATCTTTTGCATTTTTTTTTTTTTTTTACTTTTCTGCATTAATCTATTCATTCAGATGCAGCTTCTTGTCTGCCATTTAACTTGGAAGTTGGTGCTATCTGAGGCAGGATTTTGTGTAATGCAGGCTGGTCTTGAACTTGCTATGTAGCTGAGGGTGTCCTGAACCTTCTTTTGAATCCTATTTCATTCTGTGTATATAATGTTTGCAGGAGTATGTGTATATGTGTGTGTGTGTGTGTGTGTGTGTGTGTGTGTGTGAGAGAGAGAGAGAGAGAGAGAGAGGGAGTGTGTGTATGTTTGTGTGTTTATATGTTTGTGTGTGTGTGTGTATGTGTGAGAGTGTGTGTGTGTGTATGTGTGAGTGTGTGTATGTATGTGTGAGAGTGTATGTGTATATGTTTGTGTGTTTATGTGTTTGTGTGTGTATGTGTGAGTGTGTGTGTATGTTTGTGTGTTTATGTGTGTGTGTATGTGTGAGAGTGTGTGTGTGTGTATGTTTGTGTGTGTGTGTGTTGGGTCTCTTTCTTGATTGATTTCTATCTTATTATTTGAGACAGGCTCTCACATTGAAGTGGTCTCACTGATTGGACACCACCGTCATTATCGTAAACATCAGCAGCATTATTGCTGTTGTTGTTGTTGTTGTTATTATTATTATTATTATTACTTGTTTTTTTGGAGATAGTGTTTCTCTGTATAGCCCTTGCTGTCTTGGAACTCACTCCATAGACCAGGCTGATCTCAAATTCAGAGATCTGCTTAACTCTTCTTCCTCCCAAATGCTGGCATTCAAGGTATTGACCACTATGCTCAACTTTATTATTAGTATGATGAAGATGATGATGGTGATGGCGATGTTGCTACTGCTGCTGATTTAATGTGCGAATGTGTACCAAGGTGGTGGTTAGGGACAACTTGTGGGAATCAGTTTTGTTTTTCTAGCATGTAGGTCCCAGGGATAAGGTCATCAGACTTGGAGGCAGGAGCCTTTACCTGTTGAGCCACATTGCTAGTCTATTGTGCAATCATAAAATCAACGTTTGTCACCTCAAATGAGTTATTTCTTTATAATGAACACAATAAAAAATCCATTGTGAGATCTATCTATCTATCTATCTCTATCTATCTATCTATCTATCTATCTATCTATCTATCTATCTATCATCATATTCATAGCTGCAAGCATCAACATATTTCTAAAAAAAGATACATATTCTTCATATTTACAGTGTGTCAGATAGACAAATGTCACATAGTTCTCTAATTTGCGAGTCCTCCGTTTATGTAATTACAAAAAAAATCACGCATGTACAAATGATGTGATAATGAATGTAAAGTCATCCTATGGAAGAATGGAGTGTCATGAAAGGAGAAGTGACAGATGGGAGTGTTGTGGGGTTGGGGAGTATGCTTCAAGGATATGATGCACTTGAATAAAGATGGCTTTATCTAAACCAGTTTAATAAAAAATTCTGTAAGTCCTGCAGGTAAGGCTGCAGGAGGCTTTAGAAGGTGATCTTGATCTCAAGGTCTTCATGAAAGGAGTATGTGTGTATGCATCTTCTAAGTGTGTTTAGAAGGCAGTGTATATATGTACATCCTGTAAGTGTGTGTAGAAGGCAGTATGTATATGTATGTTTCCTCTAAGTTTGTGCAGAAGGTAGTATGTATATATGTGTTTCCTCTAAGTGTGTATAAAAAGTTGGGACTGGGATGGTACAATGTCTTAGTAGTTAAGAGCACCAGATGCTCTTCTAGAGGACACAGCTTTGATTTTCAGAATGCACATGGAAGTTTATAGCAGTCTGTATCTCTAATTTCTGGCTGATTTGTTGTTCTTTATAGCCTCCTTGGCTATTAGGCATACAAATGGCACACAGATATACATGAAGGCAAAACACTCATACACATAAAAGGCATTGGAACATTTTAAATTATCAAAATAATTATGAACCATTTAAAAGGATTTGAAATTCCTTAAGAAAACAGTAGCTGGAAAAGTTACTGGAATCTTCCTCTCTGTAGTAAAACGTATGCAGAAAAGTCAATGATATTATTGAATTCATTAACTTTATTTTTCTAAGCATGACTTTGAAGTTTTGTAGATCTTGATCTGATAACACATGCATATGCCTACGTGGTCTGGGACTGGATTCTAAACAGCTCTGCAGTGGGCTGGAATGTAGCCTTGGTGACCTTTAGCTGATAGCACTACCCATTTACAAAAAGGTTGAGCACATTCATCACACATTTAGACACCTAGAATTTTTAGGTAAATTGGTAGGAATTACATAAAAGAGTTCTATTGAAAAGTCAAATAAAAAAGAATTGCCTAGAGTAAGCACTGAACTTTCGCTTTATTACAGTGATCCAGATTCTCTTCTTTGAAAAAAAGTTTCTTATAGCTGAGTGTACATTCTGCCAGATATTTATCTTTGCATTGATAAGTTGGTTTGGTTAAAGTAATTTCCTATAATAATGTTCACAAATACATGTGTTTTTTGATTATTTAATAATAAATATAGGATGTTTTTCTATTTCAACATTAAAGAGCTGTATTTTTTAATACTTAGTTGAAAATAAAATAAAAGTACAAATGGGTCATCTGACCAAGAAGAAACTAAAGCACTTTTCTTTTTAATTTTGTAGATTTCCAGTGCTTTTTAAAAAATATTTATTTATTTATTATATATAAGTACACTGTAGCTGTCTTCAGACACTCCAGAAGAGAGCATCAGATTTCATTACCGGTGGTTGTGAACCACCATGTGGTTTCTGGGATTTGAACTCAGGACCTTTGGAAGAGCAGGCAGCGCTCTTAACCACTGAGCCATCTCACCAGCCCCTCCAGTGCTTTTCTTTTATTATTGTTTGAACCCCTTCTTCTACTTGTTCTCTGAAATTAAAGTTTATTTTTTTCAGAATGTCTTTCATCTCTTTTCTTTCCTATAAGAAACATATTTTTAATGATTGCTTTCATTGCATTTTTCAATCTTAGTTTTCTTAGCTACGTGATTAACTGAAGTTCAAGTTTAAAACTAGCTGTTGTGTTGGAAAAGTGCTTGGTATGTAACCATGAGAACCTGAGTTTGGAGTCACAGAATTTACATAAGAAGCTAGGCAGAGTGTTGAGTGCCTAAAATATCTTAGAGCTAAGGATGTTGAGACAGGAGATTACCTGAGTCCTGCTTCAACCAAGTGAGTGAGCTCCAGTGAGGGACAATATCCCAAAAAGTAGGGCAGAGACCAACTGGGGAAGACACCCAAGGGCAACTGAGGACTGGTTGTGTGAAAGTGAGCACACATGTGAATCCATGTGAGCACACATGTGAACACACACAACTGAAGTCTGGATGTGTCAAAGTGTGCATACATATGAGCACAGACACACACACACACACACAGGGAAATAAAAACACTGTCGCTACTGTGATAAGAAAGGGTTCAATCATCAAAGCCAGAGATTAACTATTCATAAATTGCAAATGGAATTAAACAGAAGTTATTGGTGATTGTTTCACTTCTTTGTATTAACTAAATATGCTTTCCTGTGTCCTTGAGCTGGTACAAACATCAAGCCTTCAATGAAATATTTATTAAGCATTCTTAGGACAAATTAAAAATATTAAACAGTTGTTTTCTTTATGAAGATTAGCATGTTTATAGTTTTTCTTGTTTTAATCCCACCTAAGATGACCTTTTTCTGAATCAACTGATTGAATCTTGCAATTTTTCCCACATTCATTCAATCCCAACGAATAACTGCTTAGAGTCCAATTAGATTAAAAGTTTAAGTTTTTAAAAATCTGATTTTAATAAGGTTATTTTATAAATGAGGCCCACAAAAGTTCATGTAGTAAACCATACCAGTTTTAGAGTTGAAAAATCAACTAGTTTCAGATGGTTTCTAACGAGGTAAGAAATGGAATCAACACACCAATGTATAAATTTGATATATGAATAATTGGAGCATAATACCCAACATATATGTGTATAGATATGTTACTAAGATTATTTCATTGTGAATGTTCCTATTATACAGATATGGTTTATATTAGCCACTTTATTAACAACTAAAACAAAGGAAGCTGATGCTATTGATCACTATTTTGATGTCTAGTATAAGCCTATTTGAGTATAGGCTTTCCCAATGGTAAGTTCACCCAAGGCCAATTGTAAAAAAGATGAGCACAAAATCAATTTAATTCCGCAGTAATGCAAAACACATTTATTCCTCTAAAAATCTCATGTCAATATCAATAATTGTTGACAGATAATAACAAAAAGGATTTCATTAGTAGATTTGAGACACACGTAAAAAATAAACAGTAACAACAAAGACCTTGGATTTATTTATTTATTTATTTATTCATTTCACTTTACATCCTGCTCAAGTGCTCCTATTGAAAAATCTTACAGTGTTTTACTATTGATCACCTCACAGAAGTTTACTTTGATGTCTGCCACAGCATGAGAACTCTAGCTGTATTCTTGTCTTTGATGTATCATGTTATGTGTTAAGTGGTTTTTTTTAGAAGAGAGACAGCTCATCACAGTAGCTAAGACCCTAGGACTCAATACTTGTGTGGATCTATGTTTGATACCCAGCTCTGTCCACACCTCCTCTATAGTTTTTCGTAGCTGCTGATGTTACTCCTATGTCATTGGTTCTCTTAGTGTCTTTCTTCTGGATGCTTTTTAGATTTTCAATTTTTATTTTGTTTTCAGTATGATACCCATAAATATTCTCTATATATTCTGGGATGATGCTTATTAAGCATTATGAATGTTTAAAATTATTTTAACAGAGTAAAGATTGCCTATCGTCTTTCACCCCGCCTTTTTTTAAATTAGGTGTTTTCTTCATTTACATTTCCAATGCTATTCCAAAAGTCCCCCATGCCCTCCCTGTCACTCTCGTCCCCCCTCCCACTTCTTGGCACTGGCGTTCCCCTGTACTTAGGCATATAAAGTTTGCAAGACCAATGGGCCCCTCTTTCCACTGATGGCCAACTAGGTCATCTTCTGATACATATGCAGCTAGAGACACGAGCTCTGGGGGATGCTGGTTAGTTCATATTGTTGTTCCACCTATAGGATTACAGATCTCTTTAGCTCCTTAAGTACTTTCTCTAGCTCTTCCGTTGGGGGCCCTGTGTTCCATCAAATAGCTAACTATGAGCATCCACTTCTGTGTTTGCTAGGCCCCAGGATAGTCTCACAAGAGACAGCTGTATCAGGGTCCTTTCAGCAAAATCTTGCTAGTGTATGTAATGGTGTCACGTTTGGAGGCTGATTATGGGATGAATCCCGGGTATGGCAGTCTTTAGATGGTCCATCCTTTTGTCTAGCTCCAAACTTTGTCTCTGTAACTCCTTCCATGGATGTTTTGTTCATAATTCTAAGATGGGGCATAGTGTCCACACTTTGGTCTACGTTCTTCTTTAGTTTCATGTGTTTTGCAAATTGTATCTTATATCTTGGGTATTCTAAGTTTCTGGGCTAATATCCACTTATCAGTGAGTACATACCATGTGAGTTCTTTTGTGATTGTGTTACCTCACTCAGGATGATGCCCTCCAGGTCCAACCATTTGCCTAGGAATTTAATAAATTCATTATTTTAATAGATGAGTAGCACTCCATTGTGTAAATGTACCACATTTTCTGTATCCATTCCTCTGTTGAGGGGCATCTGGGTTCTTTCCAGCTTCTGGCTATTATAAATAAGGCTGCTATGAACATAGTGGAGCATGTGTCCTTCTTACTGGTTGGAATATCTTCTGGATATATGCCCAGGAGAGTTATTGCGGGATCCTCCAGTAGTACTATGTCCAATTTTCTGAGGAACCACCAGACTGATTTCTAGAGTGGTTGTACAAGCCTGCAATCCCACCAACAATGGAGGAGTGTTCCTCTTTCTCTACATCCTCGCCAGCATCTGCTGTCACCTGAATTTTTGATCTTAGCCATTCTGACTGGTGAGAGATGGAATCTCAGGGTTGTTTTGATTTGCATTTCCCTGATGATTAAGGATGCTGAACATTTTTACAGGTGCTTCTTAGCCATTCGGTATTCCTCAGGCGAGAATTCTTTGTTTAGCGCTTATCCACATTTTTAAATGGGGTTATTTGATTTTCTGGAGTCCACCTTCTTGAGTTCTTTATATATATTGGATTTTAGTCCCCTATCTGATTTAGGATAGGTAAAGATCCTTTCCCAATCTGTTGGTGGCCTTCTTGTCTTTTTGACGGTGTCTTTTGCCTTACAGAAGCTTTGCAATTTTATCAGGTCCCATTTGTCAATTTTCGATCTTACAGCACAAGCCATTGCTGTCCTATTTAGGAATTTTTTTCCCTGTGCGGCTTTTCCCCACTTTCTCCTCTATAAGTTTCAGTGTCTCTGATTTTATGTGGAACTCCTTGATCTACTTAGATTTGACCTTAGTAAAAGGAGATAGGAATGGATCAATTTGCATTGTGTTACATGATAACCAGTAGCTGTGCCAGCACCATTTGTTGAAAATGCTGTCTTTTTTTCACTGGATGGTTTTAGCTCCCTTTTCGAAGATCAAGTGACCATAGGTATGTGGGTTCATTTCTGGGTCTTCAATTCTATTCCATTGGTCTACTTGTCTGTTGCTATACCAGTAACATGCAGGGTTTTTTTTTTTTTTTTAACACAATTGCTGTGTAGTACAACTTTAGGTCAGGCATGGTGATTCCACCAGAGGTTCTTTTATCCTTGAGAAGAGTTTTTGCTATCCTAGGTTTTTTGTTATTCCAGATGAATTTGCAGATTGCTCTTTCTAATTCGTTGAAGAATTGAGTTGGAATTTTGATGGGGATTGCATTGAATCTGTAGATTGCTTTTGGCAAGATAGCCATTTTTACTCTATTGATCCTGCCAATCCATGAGCATGGGAGATCTTTCAATCTTCTGAGATCTCATTTACGTTCTTTCTTCAGAGACTTGAAGTTTTTATCATACAGATCTTTCCCTTCCTTAGTTAGAGTCACGCCAAGGTATTTTATATTATTTGTGACTATTGAGAAGGGTGTTGTTTACCTAATTTCTTTCTCAGCCTGTTTATTCTTTGTGTAGAGAAAGGCCATTTACTTGTTTGAGTTAATTTTATATCCAGCTACTTCACCGAAGGTGTTTATCAGGTTTAGGAGTTCTCTGGTGGAACTTTTAGGGTCACATATATATATATACTATCATATCATCTGCAAAAAGTGATATTTTGACTTCTTCCTTTCCAATTTGCATCCCCTTGATCTCCTTTTGTTGTCTAATTGCTCTGGCTAGGACTTCAAGTACAATGTTGAATAGGTAGGGAGAAAGTGGGCAGCCTTGTCTAGTCCCTGATTTTAGTGGGATTGCTTCCAGCTTCTCACCATTTACTTTGATGTTGGCTACTGGTTTGCTGTAGATTGCTTTTATCATGTTTAGGTATGGGCCTTGAATTCCTGATCTTTCCACGACTTATATCATGAATGGGTGTTGGATTTTGTCAAATGCTTTCTCAGCATCTAACGAGATGATCATGTGGTTTTTGTCTTTGAGTTTGTTTATATAATGGATTACGTTGATGGATTTCCATATATTAAACCATCCCTGCATCCCTGGAATAAAACCTTCTTGGTCAGGATGGATGATTGTTTTAATGTGTTCTTGGATTCGGTTAGCGAGAATTTTATTGAGTATTTTTGCATCGATGTTCATAAGGGAAGTTGGTCTGAAGTTCTCTATCTTTGTTGGATCTTTCTGTAGTTTATTTATCAGAGTAATTGTGGCTCCATAGAATGAATTGGGTAGAGTACCTTCTGCTTCTATTTTGTGGAATAGTTTGTGAAGAACTGGAATTAGATCTTCTTTGAAGGTCTGATAGAACTCTGCACTAAACCCACCTTGTCCTGGGCTTTTTATGGTTGGGAGACAATTAATGACTGCTTCTATTTCTTTAGGGGATATAGGACTGTTTAGATCGTTAACTTGATCCTGTTTTAACTTTGGTACCTGGTATCTGTCTAGAAATTTGTCCATTTTGTCCAGGTTTTCCAGTTTTGTTGAGTATATCCTTTTGCAGAAGTATCTGATAGTATTTTGGATTTCTTCAGGGTTTGTTGTTATGTCTCCCTTTTCATTTCTGATTTTGTTAATTAGAATGCTGACCCTGTGCCCTCTAGTGAGTCTGGCTATGTTTTATCTATCTTGTTGATTTTCTCAAAGAACCAGCTCCTCATTTGGTTGAATCTTTGAATAGTTCTTCTTGTTTCCACTTGGTTGATTTTGCCCCTGAGTTTGATTATTTCCTGCTGTCTACTCCTCTTGGGTGAATTTGCTTCCTTTTTTTTCTAGAGCTTTTAGGTGTGTTGTCAAGCTGCTAGTGTGTGCTCTCTCTAGTTTCTTTTTGGAGGCACTCAGAGTTATTAGTTTCTCTCTTAGAATTGCTTTCATAGAGTCCCAAAAGTTTGGGTACGTTGTGGCTTTATTTTCATTAAACTCTAAAAAGTCTTTAATTTCTCTCTTTATTCCTTACTTGACCAAGGTATCATTGAGAAGAGTGTTGTTCAGTTTCCACATGAACGTTGGCTCTTTATTATTTATGTTGTCATTGAAGATCAGCCTTAGTCCTTGGTGGTCTGATAGGATGTATGGGACGATTTCAACATTTCTGTATCTGTTGAGGCCTGTTTTGTGGCCATTTATATGGTCAATTTTGGAGAAGGTACCATGAGGTGATGAGAAGAAGGTATATCCTTTTGTTTTAGGATAAAATATTCTGCAGATATCTGTTAAATCCATTTGTTTCATCACTTTTGTTAGTTTCACTGTGTCCCTGTTTAGTTTCTGTTTCCATGATCTGTCCATTGATGAAAGTGGTGTGTTGAAGTCTCCCACTATTATTGTGTGAGGTGCAATATGTGCTTTGAGCTTTACTAAAGTTTCTTTAATGAATGTGGCTGCCCTTGCATTTGGAGCATAGATATTCAGAATTGAGAGTTCCTCTTGGAAGATTTTACCTTTGATGAGTATGGCGTGTCCCTCCTTGTCTTTTTTGATAACTTTGGGTTGGAAGTCGATTTTATTAGATATTAGAATGGCTACTCCAGCTTGTTTCTTCAGACCATTTGCTTGGAAAATTGTTTTCCAGCCTTTCACTCTGAGGTAGTGTCTGTCTTTTTCCCTGAGATGGGTTTCCTGTAAGCAGCAGAATGTTGGGTCCTGTTTGTGTAGCCAGTCTGTTAGTCTATGTGTTTTTATTGGGGAATTGAGTCCATTAATATTAAGAGATATTAAGGAAAAGTAATTGTTGCTTTCTATTTTTTTTGTTGTTAGAGTTGGCATTCTGTTTTTGTGGCTGTCTTCTTTGGTTTTGTTGAGGGATTACTTTCTTGCTTTTTATAGGGCGTGGTTTCCATCCTTGTGTTGGTTTTTTTCTGTTATTATCCTTTGAAGGGCTAGATTAGTGGAAAGATAATATGTGAATTTGTTTTTTTTTTTCATGGAAAACTTTGGTTTCTCCATCTATGGTAATTGAAAGGTTGGCTGGGTACAGTAGCCTGGGCTGGCATTTGTGTTCTCTTAGGGTCTGTATAACATCTGTCTAGGATCTTCTGGCTTTCATAGTCTCTGGTGAAAAGTCTGGTGAATTCTGGTAGTCCCGCCTTTATATGTTACTTGACCTTTTTTCCTTACTGCTTTTAACATTCTATTTTTATTTATTGCATTTGTTGTTCTGATTATTATGTGTCAGGAGGAATTTCTTTTCTGGTCCAGTCTATTTGGAGTTCTGTAGGCTTCTTGTATGTTCATGGCATCTCTTTCTTTAGGTTTGGGAAGTTTTCTCCTTTAATTTTGTTGAAGATATTTGCTGGCCCTTTAATTTGAAAATCTTCATTCTCATCTACTCCTATTATCTGTGTGTTTGGTCTTCTCATTGTGTCCTGGATTTCCTGGATGTTTTGAGTTAGGATCTTTTTGCATTTTGTATTTTCTTTGATTGTTGTGGGGATGTTCTCTATGGAATCTTCTGCACCTGAGATTCTCTCTTTCACCTCTTGTATCCTGTTGCTGATGTTCGCATCTATGGTTCCAGATCTCTTTCCTAGGTTTTCTATCTCCACCGTTGCCTCACTTTGTGTTTTCTTTATTGTGTCTAGTTCTCTTTTTATGTCTTGTATGGTTTTTTTCATTTCCATCACCTGTTTGGATGTGTTTTCCTGTTTTTCTTTAATGATTTCTACCTGTTTGGTTGTGTTTTCCTGTTTTTCTTTAAGGACTTGTAACTCTTTATCAGTATTCTCCTGTATTTCTTTAAGTGCGTTATTAAAGTTCTTCTTGATGTCCTCTACCATCATCATGAGATATGCTTTTAAATCTGGGTCTAGCTTTTCGGGTGTGTTGGGATGCCCAGGACTGGGTGAGTTGGGAGTGTTGCGTTCTGATGTTGGTGAGTCATCTTGGTTTCTGTTAGTAAGATTCTTGTGTTTGCCTTTCGCCATCTTGTATTCTCTGGAGTTAGTTGTTATATTTCTCTCTGGTTAGAGCTTGTTCCTCTCATGATCCTGTTAGCCTCTATGAGCAGACCTGGGAGACTAGCTTTCACCTCTGAGTTTCAGGGGTCAGAGCACTCTCTGCAGGCAAGCTCTCCTCTTAAAGGGAAGGTGCACAGATATCTGGAGTTCAGACCTGCCTCCTGGCAGAAGACAAAGGCCTGAAACAGGGTCTGTCCCAGAAGCTGTGTCGCTTCTGTCTGTCTCAGAAGCTGTTAGCTTTTGTACTCCACACTCTCACCTGCGCAGACTAGTCTCAGAGGGATTTGGGAACCAAGGTAGTGCCCCCAGGTGCTCTGGCAAAGCCCTCCTGGGTGGGCTGGACACCTCTCCTCTGGCAGGGAAAGTGCCCGGATGTCTGGAACCCAAAATGGGGTCTGCCTCAGAAGTTGTCCTCTAGGGACCTTGGGGGTGTCTGCCGACTCCAGCAGACCGGAAGGGATTTGTGACCCTGGTCAGGTCAGCTTTTCTGCTTCCCTAATGCTCTCTCAGGTCCTGTGCGATTGGATTGGAACAGAAGTTGTGTTCCACTCACAGGTGGTCCAAAGATCGCATGGAGAGTCCTCTAGAAGACCTTGCGGGAGCCTGCCAACTCTGTGCCCTGCCTATTGTCTTTTCATATTTCTCCTTTCGTAGTCTGTCTTTTCCAATCCCATGTTATTCTTTCAAAGGACTCTAGTATTTGGTATAATCTATTGCTGATTGTCTGATCTCTGGGTTCACCATATTTGGTAATCCTCTTGGTTTATCTACAAGTTCACCATTCTTTATCTTGCTATGTCCAATCTATTTTTAAGCCCATCCAGATAGTGGTTTACTTCAAAATTTCAATCTTTACCTGACATAATTTTTCAATTCATTTTTCTTAAAGCTTCCTTGGAGCTCCTTTCTCTACACTGATAACTCACTTTGTTCCAATATTTTTTCTACTCTCTAAAATATTTACAATAACCATCTAAAGGACTCAGAGTTCCTAATACCTCAACCAGTTATGATCTGTATCTATTGCTCTTTTCCCCAATATGTTCACTTTTAGACCATGCCTCATAATTTTTGATGTATGCTGCAAGCTTTATGTAAAGAAGAAGAAAAGGAAAAGTAGATATGGTAGATATGGTTTCTGTCTACAGAAGATCTTGCCTTTTCTTTTGTCATGAAGCCAAAGGGAAGTGTTTTCTTTCCTTGCTTCTTTGAGAAAGGGTCTCTTTGTGTAGCCCAGGCTTCCTTGAACTTATGGTCATCTGCATCTACAAAGTATTTAAAAAATGTTATTAAAGTTGAGCTGAGTGACTCTTGAGTTGCAGTTTGTATTAACTCCAGGTCACTCTGCTTTTAAACTTCTTGTGGGAGCTTTTGATTCTCTCTTTGAGTGGAAGTCTGTGGTTCAAGACACATAAACCTACGCCAACTTTGGCCTCTGATTTTCAGTTCATCCTTAGTACAAACTAGTTCTTCAATAGGAGTGTGAAGAGTGTGTAAAGATGATGTGTGGTTTGAGGTCCTTCTGGGTTTTAAGTTATTCCCCAGTTGATATCAGCACGTTTCTTTGTTTTTCTTCTTGTCCCAGCAAAGGACTGTTGGTGACAGATCAGCACCTCTACTTCTTCATATCCCAGACAAGGAATGCAGGTCTGAAAGTCATCATACCTGTCACATCCCCAAGAGGGATTGGTCAGCTTAAGAATTCTCACTACTTTATGCCCACTGTGCTTTGATTCAAGGAGATGCACAATTTTAACATAATCTTTATTTTCCATAATGCTTATGCTCAGAGTAATATTTAAAATGTTTAATGACAATTTCATAGAAGATTCATTATACCAGATCTTGGCCAGCACAACCAGTATTAAGTAGATTTGCATATTTAGAAAACAGTACTGATGTGATAAAGAAAGAGAATCAAAACAGGTTGATGGTGAATGTCTGATGAACTAGTAGATAGGTGAGATCAACACAAATTTTGCATAAATGGGTACCCAGAATAAATGAAAATGTAATCAACACAATTTTCATTATGAAAGACATTAGTGATGCTAATTTTAAAGGAATAGATTTCCTCCCTGTACCTATTATTTGTCTAGCAGTTGAGAGTTGTTTTTCTGTGAAGTCCTTATACTTGCTAAGTTTTGACTTGTTACGACTCTAACCCAGCTTGAAAGACCTTCTTGTTTTACCTGTTGAAATTCTGTTCTTGAAAATACTCCTGAGTTGAAACTGTGTAAAATGAGAACCCCAGGGGTGAGAAGCAAGGATCCAATTCCTTTTATAGATCTCTTTCACAGAGGGAGGCAGACGCTCTCTCCTGCTGACAGCCCAAGGACATAGACCAGGCTCTCTCACAGCAGTCAGCTTCATCCATGGTGAGCAAATCCTGGCCTTTAAATAATATACAGCTGGAATGTGGTTTTGCTTCTCTAACAGAGCACGCTCTAAGCTATCACTCTTTAATCTAGGGAAGGAGAAAAAGCAAGAAGAGCATGAACAACGTATTTCATATCTTTTAGGAAGGAAGTGGAGGTAAAGGCTCAGTAAATGATCAAACAAATAAAATGACTATGTGCAGGATTGATTTTAACGTCTTTGGCAATCTGGCTTGCCTGGAATCTTTGTGGACCATGAGATTTTAACACTTTTACCTTATATTTTAAAATATTCATCAGGAGAATGTCATACCTTCAAAAAATGTCTTACACTCCTAATAGTTGTATCAAAAGACACAGTTTGATCCTAACATCATGCTTAAGAGTACATTTCTAGGAGCTGGGAGGATTGTTCAGCAGGTCACCAGTCCTGATGACCTGAGTTTTATCTTCAAACTCATGTGGTATCACAGGAGAGAGCTGACTTCTACAAGTTGTTTCAGATTTCCACAAGTGCTCTGTTTTGTATGTGTGTACTCGTGTGTGTGCATGTAATAAGTAAGTTAATATGTAAAAGTAGGGTGCATTTCTGAGTCTATGCTTTGAAAGAACATTCTCTGTCTTAGAAAACAGGAGTTATAATTACCTGTTACTTCTTTTATTGTGCATCTAAGAAATGAGACATGATATCAAGTTATTCTAAAAAAAATCTGTATCTATCTATCTATCTATCTATCTATCTATCTATCTATCTATCTCTGACATGTCATAAATGGATACATAAAATGAGAAAAAGGTTTATGATATTGGCAAGTAGTAGAAATTAATCACAAAATGATATTTCTGGTTGAAAATAAGCTTTTTAGAAATGTCAATACTCACAGATGATATGGGGACACAGACTTATATGTTGACAAAATACCCATACACATAAGTAAAAAAAAAAAATCTTCAAAAAATAATGTAGGTTTGTGTGGTTATGTGCATGTGTGTGCAGTGCCAGCAGAGACCAGAAGAGGGCATTGGATCCTTTTGAGCTGGA
Organism: Mus musculus; assembly: GCF_000001635.26. Classification (NCBI taxonomy): domain Eukaryota; kingdom Metazoa; phylum Chordata; class Mammalia; order Rodentia; family Muridae; genus Mus; species Mus musculus. The sequence goes on along the minus strand of NC_000083.6, from coordinate 94,622,826 downwards.
GTTACAGAATGTGGCTCTGAGACTGCTACTAGGAACTCTGGTCCTCTGCAAGAGTATGCTTTTTAACTGCTAAGCCATCTCTCCTTTTCTAAATAAGTATATTTCAAATTTCAAAAAGAAGATTAGATAAAAGACAGCTTTTCAAGTTGTTGGTCTTATTATAGTTCAAACTGTGCTCCTAGACCCATGGTTTGAGTGCTCAGTCTCATGAGGCTGTTTTGAAGCTATGGCTTCTGCAGGAGGTGGGGTCTGGCCAGTGGAAGCAGGCCACTAATCGTGGATGTTTGAAGGCTATACCCACACTTAGTTTTGGTCTAGTTCTTTTAGCTTCCTGGTCTGTCACCACGTGAAGACATATTACCCACTGTCCCTACTGGAATCACTTCATGCTTTTCCCTTTGTAATGGAATGAGCTCTGAAATTGTGAGTGTTAAACTTTGTTCTGTGGTTCTTAGGCCCTTAAACTAGTTTATGGGAAGAAGATGGAAGAGTTTCAAGATATGAGCTAGAGAAGCTCTAGAGCGACCCAGGCAGAGTTTGATCCACACCAAGACTTCTATCAAAATGTTACAACAAAGACTAGACTCAGCGAATTTCAGACAAGAGTGAGCATTTGATTCAGAATTGGACCACGGGCTGTTTGTGTTACATTCTGGCAATAATTTTGGCAGCATCATGTCCATGCTTAAAGATTTGAGTTAGGCCAAGTTCAAAAGTAATGTGTTGTGGATAGCCCTGGGGCTAATTATATTTGATGTTAATTCTGTTCTTCGTGAGGGGCTGCAAACAAGGAATGGGTCAGCACTCAGGTGATTTCCTGTAAACCTTCTTCCCATCTTAATGTATAAAATAAAGGCTAGAGACAGTGATTGGGCAGAGAAAGAGGAGAAGGTGGAGCTGAAGGTTTTGGGAGAGAAAGGGAGAGAGGACGATGGAGGACAGAAGAGGAGGTGGAAGGAAAGCGGAACAGAAGCGTGTGACCCAGAGAAACTGCAAGTTGTAAGAGGACTCTTATATGGAGAAGATGGTTGTGTAGAGGTAGATCTGCTCAATCTAGGTGCACAGCTTGTATTCATATTAATTGAGTTGTGTTTTCATTGCTGGGGCATATTTGGGCTGGAGATTTACCACAACAGTAATGGTCTATCTGGCAGAGGAAATATCATCCAGAATGTACATGGTTATAACATTTTTAAAAGCTAGGTTTACAGCAAAAATTAAGAACAGAGAGATTGGGAAAACACCCAGTTTGGAAGTGGGAGTTCAATTAAAGCTATAGACAGCAAATACAGACAAGTGGCCATAATTGTTAAAGAGATAAATATGAATGCTACCTTAAGGATTTATTCATTTTTATTTATTATATGGATATTTTCCCAATATATAAGTCCATTGTTCATTTCATCTATGTGTGTAAACATTTGTAAAAATCCAATTGTAAGAAAAAAAAGACATTTTTAAAAGGCCAAGCACTTTTATTGGGACAATGGAAAAGTGTCCAAGGGTGAGACACCATTTACTGGAGAAGCCAGGATACAAAATATGAAAACCCCAGAAAAAGGTTTCATTTAAGAAGAGATGCCCAGTTTGTCTCAGGTTGGCTGCAGACCTTAGTGTTATCTGTATCACACTGTCTTTCAGGCACACAGAGTGTATGACTCCTGAGCTTATAGAAGTTGCACCAAGGTGGGTGTCTGACCATCCTATCTGTGATACCTTCAGAGTGAATTCTACATTGTGATTGGTATTAGAGATGCCAGCAATGTGGCACATCTGCCAAGAAAGCCCAAGAGAGAAGCCCTGGATACTGCAGGTATCAGGGCAATAAGGCAGGCCTACCTGAGCCATTTGAAGCTCTGATGATCCCATCAGGTGGTCTGGATGCTAAACTTGGAGGCATTGCCAGAGTCTCTGAAGGTAATTGGCATTTTGTGTTATGCAATCACCATGAGCCATTGGGAGCTAAGGGAAGAATGTAGTTTGAATCTTAAATTTCCCCCATAGGTATGTGATCTAAATGCTTTGTCTCCAGCTTGTGGAACTATTTTGAATCTGTGAAGCCTTTAGGTAGTAAGGCTTCTCTGCTAAAATAGGCCACTAAGGGTAGATTTTGAAGGCTAGATATCATCTCCTGTTTCTGGCATAGCTTTCTTCAGTAACTCTGCCAAGGATGGAGTTGATTTGTTGTTCCTTCCTTGATACAATAGAATGAAATCCCCAGAAAGCATGAGTCAGAATAAACCTTTTTTTCCTTAAGTTGTTTCTGTTGGATATTTTGGTCACAGTGTTATGAAGTACTAACTGGCCCAGATCTGTCTGTTGTCTGTCTGTCATCTATCTATCTATCTATCTATCTATCTATCTATCTATCTATCTATCTATCTATCTATCTATCTATCATCTATCTATCTATCTATCACCTAGCTAATCATCTATCCAATCTATCTATATCTATTATCTATCTATCTATCTATCTATCTATCTATCTATCTATCTATCTATCTATCTATCTATCTATCTATCTGACATCAATGATCTATCAATCTAAGACACAAATAATGAAATCATTTCTAAAGAATTCTGGAGACATGTGGAATATTTATTAAGACGTTCATTTCCTCTTTCACTTTGTTTTGCTTGTTTGTACCTCACCTGGCATTGGTTCTGCACTGTTCCTTCAGACCTCTCCTGATAAGCTCCAGGAACACAAGATCCATTATAATTGTATTTAGCTTTGTAAATAGAAACCCAGGAAAATTTTCTCTTCTGCAAGGGGCAGATGATAGAAATCTTTTTGGACTCAGGCAAATAGACAAAAGTAGTCTTTGCTAGGCAAAAATGCTTACTCGAGTCATACTCTTCTATTTATTCACTAGGAACGTTCCAACCTTTTCTATTCTGTTCTCAGCTCTGGGAGGCTTATCTGCTCCCTCCATGGCTTTCCATGCTCTGAATCTTTATATATGTTTGGCCAACGTGGGAACACTGGTAAAGGAGAGGTGACTACTAACTATTTGCTCATCTTTTCCTTATTTTATTTTTCTCCCTGATAAGAGTCACTTACTGGCCTTTAGAAATCACTTTTTGGTTTATTCTCTATGTGACTTTCTTTGTTATGGTGCACCCTGCTCTCTGTCCATTCACTGTGACAGGGATGGAGGCAGTCAGGTTAGTTACTAGTATTTACTAGTTAGTCAGGTTACTACCAGCCTTGGATGACTCTTTTTATGTATTCCAGTTCCTCACAACATTGCATTTGTTGTTAATGTCCCCATACAAGAGTGTGCTATCTGTTTTTGTTGGGACTCTAACTGTTAAAAACATTATTACTATTAAGTTACTAAATACTGTATATGAAACACATAGCATAGCTTAATGTCACAGGTAAGAATATTATTTCTTATTACCTAAAACTGTTACTTTAAAACAGTATTTCGAAGACCATGTGACCATCAGGCTTTTATGGACATATTTGAAGGAAAACAGAACTTTGTGTGTGAAATAGTTTGGTAAGCAGATGGCAGGCAGCTCTCATTGATTCTTCAGGGAACCTGCCAGTTTTTTATTTTTCTTGATTCTCATAAAAAGATGGCTTAAGTAAACTAATATGCATTGCACCAAATTATAATTATGACTTAAAAGAAAAATGCTTTGACTTCACATAACTCATTAGGAGGGCATTTTGACATGTTAGAGAAACTGAACTCTCATTACTAGAGAGTAATGGTGAAAACAGAAGGTGTTTTTGTTGTTCTTGAAGTTGAGTTGAGTGGGGAGGGCCAGAGTTAGAAAAAGCATAAAATGTTCTTTCCCCTGTGGCTTTTTTTTTTTTTTTTGTAAACATACAAAAGTCACTTCAAGCCAGTCTGCTGCTGTTACTCTCAGAGTACTTGAGTGTCCAGCATACGCCAGTGACTGTACCAAGTAGAGGCCATGATCAATTTCATAATATGGTCTAGGACATCTTTCAGAAGACAAATTAGTAAAAAGACAGTATTGTTTGTGGACTGGAAATGTTAATTACCTAGATTTGATCATGGTTTTGGCTATGTTCTCTACAAGATCAGAACCAATAAGGTGCATATATACTGTAAATGGGAATTAGATTGGCATTCATGGTGGAGGCTGTCGGATACCAAGAGACTGAGAACCCAGTAACTGCTCAGGCCAAGAAGCTGTTATCAGCAGCTCTAGTCTGTAGGGAATGATTATGGACAATGTACATTTTTAAAATTTCCCAATTGGTAAAATCATTCATTCATTATTGATTAAAAATGCATATGTTGAGTTCCAAAGGGGTACAGAAGAAATCCTTTGATATGAAAAATATTGTAATTTCATATCAAAATGCCATTCAAGCAGACATGAACACTTTAAAAAATATTTTAAAATGTGTGTGTGTGTGTGTGTGTGTGTCTATGAGTATGCATGTACATACACACCTAGTATTCTCCTCCTGTTCTTTTTGTTTGTCTTTTGAGACATGGCTTTTCTGCTTAGCCCTAGCTATCCTGGAACTCATTCCATAGACTATGCTGGCCTTGAACTCGGAGACCTGTCTGCCTCTGCTTGTTCAGTGCTGAATCAAAGGTGTGTGCTACCACCTCCTGGTGTTTTTGCTTTTTGACAGGTTTATAAGAGTTAGTGAAGTCTGGCTTTGAACTTGTGATCACCCTTTTTTAGCCACCAAGCCCAGCACAGGACAGGTTTAATAAGGAAAGAGTTAGCAACTTGAAAGTCCTTGCTGGAGAAATGCACAGAAGGAGAAGGTCCTTTGAGGAGTAGCACACTGGGTGGGATTGGATATGTGATTGAGTTCCATCCTGAGGACAGCTCTGCATTTTACTTAACTGGTCATGCAGAGAATTACCACCCTTACTTTGCAAAGCTTAGACCTCTTGCTTCTTATCAGGAAGGCAGCTGGAAAAATGGTCTTGCTCCTGCTGAATCTACTTTGTGATGGAATGGGGACCAATATCTTATGTTACTTTAGTTTTTATTGTATTTATTTATTCTTGTCTACATTTCATACACATGTGTGTGTAGGTGTATGTCCATGTGTGTCCATGATGTGTGGATACCAGAGGTTGATGTCAGCCATTTTGTTCAATAGCTGTTCCCATTAATTTAACTTAATTTTTGGTTTATTTATTTTTATTTTATGTGTATGGGTGATTTGCCTTCATATATGTCTGTATACCATGTTCATGCCTAGTGACTGTAGAATCTGGAAGAGGACATTGTATTGGATTCCTTGGAACTGGAGATATAGTTTTGAGCTACCATGTGGGGCTTGAGTTTTAAACTGTAGTCATCTGGAAGAGCAACCAGTGTGCTTCACTCTTAGCCATCTCTTCAGCTCCCACATTAATTTTGAGACAGAGTCTCACACTGAACCTGGAGCTCACTGACTGGCCTGATTGGCTGTCCAGAGTATCAGGAATCTTTCTGCCTGTCCTTCTCCAGCACTGGGGTTATACCATATGGAACACCTCATCTTTTTATATGGGATACCACACATCTGAACAACAGTCCCCATGTTTGTGTGGCAAGCTTTTTAGATAACTGAGACGTTCCCTTGGCAACATGTCACCTTGGGTTTTGAACAGTAGATGCCCAGGCTTTCTGGAAAATGAGAGGCTACAAAACAAAGAGGTGTCCCTGTATGGTAGATATAGACAGATGCCTGAGCAAAAGGTTGAAGTGAAATTGTGTAGCACTAGTGAGCAAGACTATGTCTGCTGTGTGGCCTGGCCCTTAAAACTGTGGTACATTAAAAACCTTTGCTCTGACTCTGGTATTATAACTTGTGTTCTTCTTGTGCTACAAAACTGCAAGATGGCTGTTGTATCTTCCACTCCAGGGAACAAGATCTCTGGCACCTGATAATGGCTTTTCCCTTTGCCCCTTCCCTGCCATTGCCATGTGCTCTTAGAACAGTGGCTCTCACCCTTCCTAATGCCATGACCCTTTAACACAGTTCCTCACGTTGTGGTGACCCACAACAATAAAATTATTTTTGTTGTTATTTCACAACTGTAACTACTGTTATGAATTATAGGTTACTGTTATGTATTATAATGTAAATATCTTTGTTTTCTGACAGTCTTGTGCACCCCCCGCCCCCTGCCATGTGAAGGATCATACAACCCTTCAAAAGGTCCACCACCCAAGATTGAGAACTACTGTCTTAAAGAATGGAAGAAAGTGTCTGTCTCCATAGACCTTTGTATTGCTACATAAAAATACAAACTCAGGGTTGGAGATTGTCTCAGCAGTTAAAACCAATGGCCACTTTTTCAGAGGACCTGGGTTCAGTTCCTACCACCCATTTGTCAGTTCATAACTGTCAGTAACTCCAGGTGATCTGACACCCTCACACAGGCAAACTTATGTGGGGAAAACATTGATGCACATAAAATATGAATAAACAAATCATTAAACATGTTTTCTTAAATTACAAAATTAAAAAAAGTCCAAACTCATTTTTTATACAAAAGTCTGTCTTTGAAATCGTTTGTGTAGTTAACATTCTAGCGCTTGACAAAAATGTTCTTTTTTACAATAGCTATTTGTTTTATTCTCCACCCCCCCTTTTTTTTGTGAATCATACTTTTTAAACAGTGGGATCTATAAGGGAAGCTTTTGATTTTAGAGAAAGTAATCTACTTATAAAATAATACATACCTTCTTTTAGTCAAAATTTCCACCTGTGAGAGAAGGTGACTTACAATAATTCATTGATGATTTCAGTGAAAATTAAAATTTCTTTTTTTTTTTTGCATTTTCTTTTTTTTCTATTTTTATTAGGTATTTAGCTCATTTACATTTCCAATGCTGTACCAAAAGTCACGCATACCCACCCACCCCCACTCCCCTACCCACCCACTCCCCCTTTTTGGCCCTGGCGTTCCCCTGTACTGGGGCATATAAAGTTTGCGTGTCCAATGGGCCTCTCTTTCCAGTGATGGCCGACTAGGCCATCTTTTGATACATATGCAGCTAGAGTCAAGAGCTCCGGGGTACTGGTTAGTTCATGATGTTGTTCCACCTATAGGGTTGCAGATCCCTTTAGCTCCTTGGGTACTTTCTCTAGCTCCTCCATTGGGAGCCCTGTGATCCATCCATTAGCTGACTGTGAGCATCCACTTCTGTGTTTGCTAGGCCCCGGCATAGTCTCACAAGAGACAGCTACATCTGGGTCCTTTCGATAAAATCTTGCTAGTGTATGCAATGGTGTCAATGTTTGGATGCTGATTATGGGGTGGATCCCTGGATATGGCAGTCTCTACATGGTCCATCCTTTTATCTCAGCTCCAAACTTTGTCTCTGTAACTCCTTCCAAGGGTGTTTTGTTCCCATTTCTAAGGAGGGGCATAGTGTCCCCACTTCAGTCTTCATTTTTCTTGAGTTTCATGTGTTTAGGAAATTGTATCTTATATCTTGGGTATCCTAGGTTTGGGGCTAATATCCACTTATCAGTGAGTACATATTGTGTGAGTTCCTTTATGACTGTGTTACCTCACTCAGGATGATGCCCTCCAGGTCCATCCATTTGGCTAGGAATTTCATAAATTCATTCTTTTTAATAGCTGAGTAGTACTCCATTGTGTAGATGTACCACATTTTCTGTATCCATTCCTCTGTTGAGGGGCATCTGGGTTCTTTCCAGCTTCTGGCTATTATAAATAAGGCTGCTATGAACATAGTTGGAGCATGTGTCCTTCTTACCAGTTGGGGCATCTTCTGGATATATGCCCAGGAGAGTTATTGCTGGATCCTCAGGTAGTAGTATGTCCAATTTTCTGAGGAACCACCAGACTGATTTCCAGAGTGGTTGTACAAGCCTGCAATCCCACCAACAATGGAGGAGTGTTCCTTTTTCTCTACATCCTCGCCAGCATCTGCTGTCACCTGAATTTTTGATCTTAGCCATTCTGACTGGTGTGAGGTGGAATCTCAAGGTTGTTTTGATTTGCATTTCCCTGATGATTAAGGATGTTGAACATTTTTTTCAGGTGATTCTCTGCCATTCAGTATTCCTCAGGTGAGAATTCTTTGTTCAGTTCTGAGCCCCATTTTTTAATGGGGTTATTTGATTTTCTGAAGTCCACCTTCTTGAGTTCTTTATATATGTTGGATATTAGTCCCCTATCTGATTTAGGATAGGTAAAGATCCTTTCCCAATCTGTTGGTGGTCTTTTTGTCTTATTGACGGTGTCTTTTGCCTTGCAGAAACTTTGGAGTTTCATTAGGTCCCATTTGTCAATTCTCGATCTTACAGCACAAGCCATTGCTGTTCTGATCAGGAATTTTTCCCCTGTGCCCATATCTTCAAGGCTTTTCCCCACTTTCTCCTCTATAAGTTTCAGTGTCTCTGGTTTTATGTGAAGTTCCTTGATCCACTTAGATTTGACCTTAGTACAAGGAGATAAGTATGGATCAATTCACATTCTTCTACATGATAACAACCAGTTGTGCCAGCACCAATTGTTGAAAATGCTGTCTTTCTTCCACTGGATGGTTTTAGCTCCCTTGTCGAAGATCAAGTGACCATAGGTGTGTGGGTTCATTTCTGGGTCTTCAATTCTATTCCATTGTTCTACTTGTCTGTCACTATACCAGTACCATGCAGTTTTTTATCACAATTGCTCTGTAGTACAGCTTTAGGTCAGGCATGGTGATTCCACCAGAGGTTCTTTTATCCTTGAGAAGAGTTTTTGCTATCCTAGGTTTTTTGTTATTCCAGATGAATTTGCAAATTGCTCCTTCTAATTCGTTGAAGAATTGAGTTGCAATTTTGATGGGGATTGCACTGAATCTGTAGATTGCTTTTGGTAAGATAGCCATTTTTACAATGTTGATCCTGCCCGTCCATGAGCATGGGAGATCTTTCCATCTTCTGAGATCTTCTTTAATTTCTTTCTTCAGAGACTTGAAGATTTTATCATACAGATCTTTCACTTCTTTAGTTAGAGTCACTCTGAGATATTTTATATTATTTGTGACTATTGAGAAGGGTGTTGTTTCCCTAATTTTTTTCTCAGCCTGTTCATTCTTTGTATAGAAAAAGGCCATTGACTTGTTTGAGTTAATTTTATATCCAGCTACTTCACCGAAGCTGTTTATCAGGTTTAGGAGTTCTCTGGTGTAATTTTTAGGGTCACTTATATATACTATCATATCATCTGCAAAAAGTGATATTTTGACTTCATCTTTTCCAATTTGTATCCCCTTGATCTCCTTTTGTTGTCAAATTGCTCTGGCTAATACTTCAAGTACTATGTTGAAAAGGTAGGGAGAAAGTGGGCAGCCTTGTCTAGTCCCTGATTTTAGTGGGATTGCTTCCAGCTTCTCTCCATTTACTTTGATGTTGGCTACTGGTTTGCTGTAGATTGCTTTTATCATGTTTAGGTATGTGCCTTGAATTCCTGATCTTTCCAAAACTTTTATCATGAATGGGTGTTGGATCTTGTCAAATGCTTTTTCTGCATCTAACGAGATGATCATGTGGTTTTTGTCTTTGAGTTTGTTTATATAATGGATTACATTGATGGATTTTCGTATATTAAACCATCCCTGCATCCCTGGAATAAAACCTACTTGGTCAGGATGGATGATTGCTTTAATGTGTTCTTGGATTCGGTTAGCGAGAATTTTATTGAGGATTTTTGCATCGATATTCATAAGGGAAGTTGGTCTGAAGTTCTCTATCTTTGTTGGACCTTTCTGTGGTTTAGGTATCAGAGTAATAGTGGCTTCATAAAATGAGTTGGGTAGAGTACCTTCTACTTCTATTTCGTGAAATAGTTTGTGCAGAACTGGAATTAGATCTTCTTTGAAGGTCTGACAGAACTCTGCACGAAACCTGTCTTGTCCTGGGCTTTTTTTTGGCTGGGAGACTATTAATAACTGCTTCTATTTCTTTAGGGGATATGGGACTGTTTAGATGGTCAACTTGATCCTGATTCAACTTTGGTACCTGGTATCAGTCTAGAAATTTGTCCATTTCGTCCAGGTTTTCCAGTTTTGTTGAGTATAGCCTTTTGTAGAAGGATTTGATGGTGTTTTGGATTTCTTCAGGATCTGTTGTTATGTCTTCCTTTTCATTTCTGATTTTGTTAATTAGGATTTTGTCCCTGTGCCCTCTAGTGAGTCTAGCTAAGGGTTTATCTATCTTGTTGATTTTCTCAAAGAACCAACTCCTCGTTTGGTTAATTCTTTGAATAGTTCTTCTTGTTTCCACTAGGTTGATTTCACCCCTGAGTTTGATTATTTCCTGCCATCTACTCCTCTTGGGTGAATTTGCTTCCTTTTTTTCTAGAGCTTTTAGATGTGTTGTCAAGCTGCAAGTATGTGCTCTCTCTCATTTCTTCTTGGAGGCACTCAGAGCTATGAGTTTTCCTCTTAGAAATGCTTTCATTGTGTCCCATAGGTTAGGGTATGTTGTGGCTTCATTTTCATTAAACTCTAAAAAGTCTTTAATTTCTCTCTTTATTCCTTACTTGATCAAGGTATCATTGAGAAGAGTGTTGTTCAGTTTCCACATGAACGTTGGCTCTCTATTATTTATGTTGTCATTGAAGTTCAGCATTAGTCCTTGGTGGTCTGATAGGATGTATGGGACGATTTCAACATTTTTGTATCTGTTGAGGCCTGTTTTGTGACCATTTATATGGTCAATTTTGGAGAAGGTACCATGAGGTGATGAGAAGAAGGTATATCCTTTTGTTTTAGGATAAAATGTTCTGTATATATCTGTCAGGTCCTTTTGTTTCATAACTTCTGTTAGTTCCACTGTGTCCCTGTTTAGTTTCTGTTTCCATGATCTGTCCACTGATGAAAGTGGTGTGTTGAAGTCTCCCACTATTATTGTGTGAGGTGCAATGTGTGCTTTGAGCTTTACTAAAGTGTCTTTAATGAATGTGGCTACCCTTGCATTTGGAGCATAGATATTCAGAATTGAGAGTTCCTCTTGGAGGATTTTACCTGTGATGAGTATGAAGTGTCCCTCCTTCTCTTTTTTTGATAACTTTGGGTTGGAAGTCGATTTTATCCGATATTAGAATGGCTACTCCAGCTTGTTTCTTCAGACCATTTGCTTGGAAAACTGTTTTCCAGCCTTTCACTCTGAGGTAGTGTCTGTCTTTTTCCCTGAGATGGGTTTCCTGTAAGCAGCAGAATGTTGGGTCCTGTTTGTGTAGCCAGTCTGTTAGTCTATGTATTTTTATTGGGGAATTGAGTCCATTGATATTAAGAGATATTAAGGAAAAGTAATTATTGCTTCCTTTTATTTTTGTTGTTAGAGTTGGCATTCTGTTCTTGTGGCTGCCTTCTTTTTGGTTTGTTGAGGGATTACTTTCTTGCTTGTTCTAGGGCATGATTTCCGTCCTTGTATTGCTTCTTTTCTGTTATTATCCTTTGAAGGGCTGGATTCGTGGAAAGATAATGTGTGAATTTGGTTTTGTCATGGAATACTTTGGTTTCTCCATCTATGGTAATTGTGAGTTTGGCCGGGTATAGTAGCCTGGGCTGGCATTTGTGTTCTCTTAGTGTCTGTATAACATCTGTCCAGGCTCTTCTGGCTTTCATAGTCTCTGGTGAAAAGTCTGGTGTAATTCTGATAGGCCTTCCTTTATATGTTACTTGACCTTTCTCCCTTACTGCTTTTAATATTCTATCTTTATTTAGTGCATTTGTTGTTCTGATTATTATGTGTCGGGAGGAATTTCTTTTCTGGTCCAGTCTATTTGGAGTTCTGTAGGCTTCTTGTATGATCATGGGCATCTCTTTCTTTATGTTTGGGAAGTTTTCTTCTATCATTTTGTTGAAGATATTTGCTGGCCCTTTAAGTTGAAAATCTTCATTCTCATCTACTCCTATTATCCGTGGGTTTGGTCTTCTCATTGTGTCCTGGATTACCTGGATGTTTTGAGTTAGGATCCTTTTGCATTTTGTATTTTCTTTGACTGTTGTGTCGATGTTCTCTATGGAATCTTCTGCACCTGAGATTCTCTCTTCCATTTCTTGTATTCTGTTGCTGATGCTCGCATCTATGGTTCCAGATCTCTTTCCTAGGGTTTCTATCTCCAGCGTTGCCTCGCTTTGGGTTTTCTTTATTGTGTCTACTTCCCTTTTTAGTTCTAGTATGGTTTTGTTCATTTCCATCACCTGTTTGGATGTGTTTTCCTGTTTTTCTTTAAGGACTTCTACGTGTTTGGTTGTGTTTTCCTGCTTTTCTTTAAGGGCCTGTAACTCTTTAGCAGTGCTCTCCTGTAATTCTTTAAGTGACTTATGAAAGTCCTTCTTGATGTCCTCTATCATCATCATGAGAAATGTTTTTAAACCTGGGTCTAGATTTTCGGTTGTGTTGGGGTGCCCAGGACTAGGTGGGGTGGGAGTGCTGCGTTCTGATGATGGTGAGTGGTCTTGATTCTGTTAGTAGGATTCTTACTTTTGCCTTTTGCCATCTGGTAATCTCTGAAGCTAGCTTTTATAGTTGTCTCTGTTAAGAGCTTGTTCTTCAGGTAACTCTGTTAGCCTCTATAAGCAGACCTGGGAGGGTAGCACTCTCCTTAGTTTCAGTGGGCAGAGTATTCTCTGCAGGCAAGCTCTCTTCTTGCAGGGAAGGTACCCAGATATCTGGTGTTCGAACCGGACTCCTGGCAGAAGTTGTGTTCCACTCACTAGAGGTCTTAGGATCCCGTGTGGAATCCTGTGTGGGCCCTTGCGGGTGTCAGGCAACTCCGCTGGCGAGGTACCCCAGTGCTCGAGTGGAGTGGAAGGGACTTGTGCCCCAGGCCAGGCCCAGGTAGTCTGCTTCCCTATTTACCGCAGTCTCAGGTTCTGCGCGATTGGATTCGAAAATTAAAATTTCTTAGGTGGCCCAAAGATTGCTGTCAATGAAATAAAACTAGGATTTCAAAAGAAACAAATCACTGGGAACCAGACTTTTTTGAGCTGTCTTGTTAGATCTGTTTCACAAGCCACTTAAAAGTGTCTTGAGTCTTCAGGGAAGTAATGAATGGAAATTGGCCACCATGAATTACAATTATGTTATTATATTATATTAATATTATGAATTATAAGTTATAAAGTTATTCTTTTAATTCTCAGCCCTAGACTTATTTTTTTTTCTGATTTATTTCCCCCCTCCCGGTAGTACTGTAAATGTTCCAAGTACCTGGTTAGCATAGTATTTACTCACGGCTGTGAATTTGTTATCAATGGACTCCATTAAGGGAAAGCTGTTAACTCCTAAAAGAATGGGGTCTACCTTGAACTGGAGAAACATTATTGTTTCATCCTGCAAGAGTTAGTTTAGTTATACAGGTCAATCACTTGGACTACAGACTGGCCCTCAGAAAGGTGAGTTCACTTTAAGGTGTGCTAAAGAGATGGGCAGAATAAATAATCATCCCTCTAATGAGATAATGTACTTTTTCCTTCCAAGAATTTCCCCATCCTGGCAATCTCAAGACGCTTCCTTGAGGTTCTGTTTGGTCTGTCCACTGTGACATAACTTCTTTTCTGTCTCTTTCTTGGATGCTGATGAGGGCCCGAGTATGTTTTCTCTTTCTCTAAAACTTTCCTTCCCTGTTTACAGTGTTGGGTATCATTATGAAGTAAGGCTGAGTTAAGAACACGAGAGCCGCCATGATGAAATTGGGCTGTGAGTGTCAGGATGGACCTGGGCTCAGTGACAACTCTGAATTTGCCTTGGGTATTGCGTTTGTAGTACTGTTAATTTCCCATAATAAGCTACAATAAACATACCATTCATTGATAGATAAAAAAACATACCATTCATAAATCCACTCAGACGCATTTCTGCCTCTATTTTAGTTCTATACCAAGTTTTAGATGATTGAATTCTATACTATCAGAATTATTATGAGGTTTTCTCAGAACTGGAAGGGAGAACTGCATCCTAGAACATTTTCCTGGAATTTGGTGAATTGCAAGAATCCACAGAGGACATACAGGATCCCCCCCCCCCCCATCCCAATGGCCCTAACCTATGTATGCACACTGTGAATTCTGAGCTGAAATATATTTGGGTTATACTTCACTTTATACTCCTTTCTAGGAAGGCCATAGTACATGATAGCACATTGGGCATGTGCTGGGAGATGTGCTCACAAAATCTCTTTATATTTGATGCCATGCAGAGCTAGTGTTTCATAAATAACCTTTACAAAAGTTTAGGGACAAGTTGCTAGAGTCTTTTGTTTTCATAAACAGTGAGTTACTCTTGGGCTTTTCTTTTTTTTTTTTTTTTTTTTTTTTTTTTTGTAAGAACCATCTTTTATTGGGGGAGGGTTCATCAATCCTTCTTGGCCGCCGCCTTCCTCATGGCTGCTAGCACGTTGCTCAGCTCCTCCCGCTTTCTCTTGGCGCGGATGTGCGTGCCCACCCTCTTCTTTATGAACTTGAGTGCGCGCTTGTCCTTGGACACTTTGAGCAACTTCATGGCTCACCGCTCGTAGGGTGCGAAGCCGCACACCTCCCGGATCATGTCCCGCACGAACTTGGTGTGTTTGGTGAGGCGCCCGCGTCGCCGGCTGTGTCTTGGCTAACTGACGTTTTTCGTCACCTTGTGGCCCTTGTTGAGGCCCACGGCCATGGTGTAGCGCAGAGCCATGGCTGATGGTCTCCGATGGCGGCCGGGACAGGAAGCACTCTTGGGCTTTTCAATGTTTCCATGGTGCCTGAATGTTGTAAGATCAGCTCCCAGCCATTGCTGATGTGAAGAGGTAAAATAAATTGAGAGGTAGGACCTGATGGGAGATTTTAGGTCATTGGTCTTGTGCCCTCAAAGGGATTGTGTGACATCCCATCTCTTCCTATTTCTTTTGCTTACTGTTGATGAAGTCAAAGGTGTTGTTTGGCCATGAAATGCTGCATCTGCATGCCCACTTCCCCACACACTAGAGAGGATTAAACACAGGACATATATCCTAGACAGGAGTCCCCAAACTCTGAGCCCAAATGAACTTCCCTTAAATGTAGACTATCTTAGTTCATCTATTATAGCCATAGAAGTCTGATACACTAGGGGAAATGTCAATTGTAGATCATAGAAACCAGAGCATGTTTTCCATTCTGCCAATCTTGTTCTTTTGCTGCTCCACATCCTTTTCCCTCTTCTCTTTTTCCTCCTCTTCCTCCTCCACCAGTATTTTCTCCTTCCATTTCTTCCTTTTTTTCCTCCTCCTCCTCCTTTTTGATTTCTTCTTGCTCTGTAGCTCTGCTTGTCCTGTAACCTGAAATTCTCTTTCTCTATACTCTCATGTACTGGAATCGTAGGCATGCACTACTCCTTTCTTCAAGATGTGCAAGTTAGTGTTTCAATAATTGTTAACATTTCTATTACAAAATCAAATTGGCATATACATTGTATATACATTGGCATATACCTATGTTGTATGATGGCATTATGTAATGTTTCATTACTCATATACATTGTGTAATGATCTAATTGGGGTGACCAACAAATTGTTACCTTATACTTTTATCACATTTGTCTCTCTCTCTTTCTTTCTTTCTTTTTTGGTTTTTCAAGACAGGGTTTCTCTGTATAGCTCTGGCTGTCCTGGAACTCACTTTGTAGACCAGGCTGGCCTCGAACTCAGAAATCTGCCTGCCTCTGCCTCCCGAGTGCTGGGATTAAAGGCATGTGCCACCATGCCCGGCCACATTTGTCTCTTAGAAGAAAGCATTCACAAACCATTCTTTTAGCTATTTTGAAATATATGTTATTTTTTTTTCCTCTTTCTCGGTGGGAATCAGTCAAGCACTTTGTGTATGTCAGGTAAGTGCTGTACCATTGAGGGTTACCCCAGCCACATTATTGTTAACTATAGTTAACTATAGTCACTCTATCATGTAATAGAATGGTGGGGAAATTTTCTGATATCCAGCATTTCTTGAACACCTTTTTCTTACCCCCCCTCCCCCGCCCCTGTCCTCTTCTCTCCACTTGCTGGTAACTGCCTGTGATAATTAATCTTGATTGTCAACTTGACAGGATCTAGAATCACCAACAAAAGGAATTTCTAGGGATATGTAGATTAGGTTAAGATCAAAGAGCTACCCTAAATGTGGCCAGTATCATTCTGTGGGTTGAAGAAACAGAAGAATAAAAGGAGAACTGAGCGACAATTTTCATCTCTTTCTACTTCCTGACTGTGGGTGGTGTGACCAGCTGCCTCAAGTTCTGTCTCTACCACCACTCAACTCCGATGGAGTGTACCCTCAAACTTTGAGCCAAAATAAAACTTTTTTGTCTTAAGTCCTTTTAGTAGGTACTTTTTAACAGCAACGAGACAAGCAACTAGTACAACTTCATTCTGTTATAGACTTCTGTAAACTGCCCAAGCAATGTTTAATCGTGATGGTTGACTGAGTAGTCAGGCAATGACCCACTGATTTCAGGATTATGTCAACAATATCATGATAGTTAAAAAACAAGGACAAATACCTCACTGAAAGCACATGGGGTTTGGGTTGGAATCCCTGCTCTGAGATCTCTTGCAGCTTTGTGAGTTTGTGAGTATCATTTGGTTTTCTGAGTTTCTCCATGTTTGTATGGGGATATTGTAATTGCTACTTAGTACAAGAATTAATTTTTAAATTATGTGTACTCATGTGTATGGAAACATGACAATGTGTATTTGATTATTAAAACATGTTTAAAGTACTTCGTAAATTCTACATGAGTCTGGTATTCTAATCACTGAACTTAGTTATTAAACATATTGTGGGTGACTCTTTAGCTTTATAACTAAATAATCTTTTGTGTAATGAATAAAGAGAAGAAAAATAACAAGGCTCCTCTTCCAGAAGGAAGAAGTGAGCCCTGCTGAGGCTGATAAGTGGGCTGCTTCTTCACTGAGGTACAAACAATCCCTGCTAGACCAGAGTCATAGCCAGCCCCATTTAGCTTTCTGCAGCCAGTTGTGTTTTCCTCTGCTGGAACTTGCAGAATGAAAATAGCCCTTGGAAAACTGGCTTTCATGCTTTTGTTAGATAATACAAGAAGCTAGGGCCTTAGCTAAACTCTTCATCCCTTATCATTTCCAGAAAGCTCAATAGCAGTTGGATTTTTGTTTAAGAGTCTTCAAAAAGCTGACAGTAAATATTACTTACAACTTTCCATCTGTCAAATTGTCAGAATCAGAGTGTTCTTTTTGATCCTTAAGAATCAGATGATATTGAAAAAATATGTTGGCTTGATGGGACAGACAATATAAGAAAGTAATTATAAGTGCTAGACATTTAATGATTTGTAACAGGAAAACTACAATGATAAGGATGTAAGAAAATATCAGAATTAAATCTACTATTTGTATGAAAACCAGAAGATTAATAAAAAGATTAATTTTTTTTTCTTAATGTGACCCCATGTCTATAATACTATGCTCATATCTAACTTTACAGAGCCCTGGCTATCCTGAAACTCACTATGTAGATCAGGCTGGACTCAAACTCACAGAGATCCTCCTGACTCTGCCTCACAAGTTCTGGGACTAAAGGCTTGCACCACCATACCTGGCTCACATCTAACTCTTACCAACCCCCCAACCCCCAACTTCCATTCTATTCCTCTTAGACCCTCCTCAATGTCCCCTCCCAACTTCATGTCTTTGGTGTTTAAGACATTTCTCTGCAGAAACTTTTTCACTAGGAAAAGAAATATTTGAATTCATGCTTACAGGTATTCAGGGCAAAGCTCTGCTTTTATACATTATCCAATTTGTTCTTAAGCTGTGGAAGTTGATTTGAATTATATTTAGATAGATCTG
Source organism: Mus musculus (assembly GCF_000001635.26). Lineage (NCBI taxonomy): Eukaryota > Metazoa > Chordata > Mammalia > Rodentia > Muridae > Mus > Mus musculus. The sequence goes on along the minus strand of NC_000083.6, from coordinate 94,605,019 downwards.
TCTGGGAAGGTGTCTCAGGCATTGTGAATGACATCTAGAGGGAAAAGGATCCAGATGAATCTGGATTTAGTGTTGCAAACATGTATTTAACCCTAGAACTTGGGAGGCTGGGGAAGGAGGATGGCTAGTTAAAGGTCAGCTGGGTTGCATGTGAGTTCAGGACTAGGTTTGTCTACATGTGATTCTGTCTTATACAAACAACAACAAACCCAACCAACCAGCCAACCAAACCAAAAGCAAAGCAAAGCAAATTAAAACAAAACACATATACAAACAACAACGACAACAAAGACTTCAAAGTATTGCAATCGAAAGGATATCTGTATTGTGTTATTTTACATGATGATAGTGTTGGTGGTGTTGGTGCTGATAGGGTATATAGGCTATGTGTGGATGCACATGAAAAAAAAAAACCAACAAAAAAACAGGTGTGTGTTGTGGATAGCCCTGGGGCTAATTATATTTGATGTTAATTCCATTCTCCTGTGAATGGTTTCGAACAAGGAATGAGTCAGCACTCAGGTGATTTTCTGTAAACCTGCTTCCCACCTAAATTTGTAAAATAAAGGAGAGCTGATGATTGGGCAGATAAAAGGGAAGGTTGTGAGAAGAAGGAGGAGGAGGAGGAAAAGGAGGAGGAGGAGAAGGAGGAGGAGGAGGAGAAAAAAATGGAAGAGGGAGAGAACGCAGAGGAGGAGGAAGGAGGAGAAAATCGGAGCAAAAGCACTAGGCCTGGAGAAACTGCAAGTTCTAAGGGGTCTCAAGCTGTGGAAGATGGTAGTGTAGCGGTATATTTGCCCAATCTAGGTGCACGGCATGTAATCATATTAATTTTGTTGTGTTTTCATTGCCGGGACATATTTGGGTTGGAGAGATTTACTGCAACAGGTGAGCACTTCACTTAAAGCCATGCTGACCCTGTCAGGGGTAGAAGTTTGTTAGAGTAATAACCAACAGCCCAGGCACACTGTTGCAGCTGGTAAGTTAGGTGATGCAGTGTGAGAATGAAGGCTGAAATGATTGGTGTGGGCTGTGATACATGGAAGAAGCCAAACAGAACCTAAAGGTGTTCAAAATCAACCTATCACTGTTTCTCAAAACACCCAGCAGACCTCAGACTTCAGGTGTTTCCTATGCTCATGGACACTTTGCAGTCTTTGAGCTCAACTTTGTAGTGGGGACCAGGCAGTCAAATTGTCCAGTTCAGAAGTCGAGGAATTTATTCTCCATGCTTCAAATGTCATTCTTCTCTTATAGAATGTTGCTAGTGAGGGGATGGGATGTAGCTCAGTGGTAGAATGTGTGCCTGGTGTGCTCAAGGCCCTGGGCTCACACAAGCATGGTAAGAGATCCCAAAAACAAACTGTAGAAAATTTTCTTCTTGGGGTTATTGCAAGTGGCTTGGAGAACATTTAACAGAAATTAGCTGCACTGTATACATGTGACTTAAAGGAGCAGTTTCTGCCCTTCAGTACCATCTTGAGAAGCTGTACCATCACTGGTAATAAATACCTCATTGTTGTTAGATTTTTATACCTCCCTATGTTTTATGGTTTCACTGACTCATGTTTTTTTTATTTATATAAAGACATTTCCATATGCAAAAGAGTGAGTTTCATTATAACATTATCACCCTCTTGATCCCCTTCCTCTTCCCATTGGTATCCTTTCTCTGCCCCTTTCTGCTTTCATATTGCATACATGTATATGCATATGCTGTCTGTCTGTCTATCTATCTACTATCTATCCTATCTATCTTCTACCTATCAATCATCTATCTATCTATCTGTCATTTATTGTTTATCTTTAGATTCTTCATGAGAGAAAACATATGCTATCTTTTCCTTATTTTGGTGTCTTTCCATATAAACTACCATCAGATCCTGAGAGGCGAAGATGTATTCTTTTGAAGGTAACTAATGGTAGTGAATCTTTTCTTTCAGAGGGTGGGAGATGATTTGTGTTTTGGAAAGCACAACCAGTCCTACAAAGTAAAGACACACAAATAAGATAAAAAAATGAAACAAGGCATATGATTTTGAAGAAAAATAGCTAACAAAAGGAAAGAATAGTTTAGGCATGAAGGCATATGCTGAGCTCAGAAAGCAACTCCTTCAGAGAGTCTGGGCCAGGGTTTGGTGGGTTTTCTAGCTCCATAGCATTCCACCCTACCACAGATTTTCAGTGTTTAAATGATGTTGAAGAATCCTGGAGCTGGATGTGGAACCCTTTTCTCTATTCATCCTCACTCTTCCTAGGTAGCCATCCTATTCTCATGGTTTTAGTGTCTTCCTTTTGTCTTAGCTCCTGGTTGCATGTCTTCAGCCAGCACCTGTGTTCTGGACTCTATACTAGTTAAACATCAGTTGGCTCTGTCCACAGGCATCTAACCAGCTCCTTGTGTGAATGTCTAGCATGAGTACTATATTCCCTTTCAAACTAGCTTCTGCCCAGTTCGTCCTTCTCTCTGCTGATAGAAACTCTGTCCTTTCAGTTATCCATAGCAAATATGTTAGCCATGCTAGACTTGGCTTTCATGTCTTGAATCTGTTTATCAGAAATTGGGTCCACCCCAAGGAGCTGAAGGAGTTTGCAGCCCCATAGGAAGAACAACAATATGAACCAACCAGTAGCCCCCAGAGCTCCCAGGGACTAAACCACCAACCAAAGAGTACACATGATGGAACTCATGGCTCCAACTGCATATGTAGCAGAGGATGGCCTGGTCAGTCATCAATGGGAGGAGAGGCCTTTTGTCCTGTGAAGGCTCTATGCCCCAGTGTAGGGAAATGCCAGGGCCAGGAAGCATGAGTGGGCGGGTTGATGAGCAGAGTAAGGGGAAAGAGGATTAGGGGGCTTTTGGAGGGGAAACCAGGAAAGGGGATAACATTTGAAATGTAAATAAAAGAAAACATCTTAAATACGCGCGCGCGCGCGCGCGCACACACACACACACACACACACACACAGAAAGAAAAGAAAAGAAAAAGAAAAGAAGTGACTTTAAATCAGAAAAAAAAAAGAAAGAAAGAAAGAAATTGGGTCCACATGACAATCTGTCCCCTGGGTTCTAACTATCACACTACTAACAATACTCTGCCAGATTATCCTGACAATCTTTCCTCCTTATAGTCTTACCTTTATTAGTGTTTCGCTATGGAGATTTTATCAACATGCTGCTCTGTGGAGTATCTCAGTGGACTCAGTTGCAGCCCTTCTATGAACACTTGATATGTGCAGACTTAGTTCCTGTCACATATCTCTGACTTCACCATGTCATTCATTCATTCATTTTTTAAAAAATATATACTGGCCTCTTCTCTGTCCCTGAATATAGCAAGAAATACTACCTCAGGACTTCTGTACTTTCTTGGACCTATATTTGGAATGCTCACAGCTATATACTTACAGTACTAGCTCTTTCACTGTCTTAAAAAAAAACATTTATTTATTTATTTTTAATTTATTATTTTACACTTCAGATTTTATTTCCCCCACCTCCTGGTCCACCCTCCAACTGTTCCACATCCCATAGCTCCTTCCCACCCCCTGTCTCCACGAGGACGTACCCCCAGCCCCCACCATCCAGCCAGACTTTTAAACTCCCTGGGGCCTCCAGTCTCTTGAAGGTTAGGTGCATCTTCTCTGACTGAACCCTGACCCGGCAGTCTTTTGCTGTATATGTGTTGGGGGCCTCATATCAGCTGGTGTATGCTGCCTGGTTGGTGGTCCAGTGTTTGAGAGATCTCGGGGGTCCAGATTAATTGAGACTGCTGGTCCTTCTATAGGGCTGCTCTCCTCCTCAGTTTCTTACAGTCTTTCCCTAATTCAACCACAGCTTCTGTCCATTGGTTGGGTGCAATTATCTGCATCTGACTCTCTCAGCTGCTTGTTGGGTCATTTGGAGGGCAGTCATGATAGGTCGTGTTTTGTGAGTTCACCATAGCCTCAGTAATAGTGTTAGGCCTTGGGACCTCCCCTTGAGCTGGAACCCACTTTGGTCATGTCACTGGACATTTTCCTCAGGCTCCTTTCCATTTCCATCCCTGCAGTTCTTTCAGACAGGAACAATTATGGGTCACAGTTTTGACTGTGGGATGGCAACCCTCTCCCTCACTTGATACCCTACCTTTCTGCTGGAATTGGGCTCTACAAGTTCCCTCTCCCTACTTTCAGGCATTTCATCTGAGATCCCTCCCTTTGAGTCCTGAGAGTCTCTCACTTTCCAGGTCTCTGGTGCATTCTGGAGGGTCCCCTCCCCAACCTCCTACCTCGCAAGATTGCCTGTTTCTATTCTTTCTGCTGGCCCTCAGGACTTCAGTCCTTTTCCCTCACCCAATACCAGATTAGGTTCCCCTCTCCCCCCACCTCCACTTTCTTTCCCAAGTCCCTCTCTCCCTCCCCACTTGAAATTTCTTTCTTTTCCCTCCCAAGTGGGACTGAGGCATCCTCATTTGGGCCCTTCAGCTTGTTGACCTTTTGGGTTCTGTGGACTGTATCTTGGATATTCTGTACTTTGTTTTTTCTAATATCCACTTATTAGTGAGTACATATCATGCATGCCCTTTTGGGTCTGAGTTACCTCACTCAGGATGACATGTTCTAGTTCCATCCATTTGCCTGCAAAGCTCAGGATGTCCTTGATCTTAGTAGCTGAGTAGTATTCCATTGTGTAAATGAACTACATTTTCTTTATTCATTCTCCTGTCGTGGGAAATCTGGGTCGTTTCCAACTTCTGGCTGTCACAAATAAAGCCACTACAAACAAGGTGGAACATGTGCCATGTGGCATGTGGGGCATCTTTTGGGCATATTCCCAAGAGTGGTATTGTTGGGTCTTCAGGTAGGTCTATTTCCAATTTTCTGAGGAACCTCCAGATTGATTTCCAGAGTGGTTATACCAGTTTGCAATCCCACCAGCAATGGAGGAGTGTTAGTCTTTCTCCACATCCTCTCCAACATGTGTTGTCACCTGAGGTTTTGATCTTAGCCATTCTGATTGGTGTAAGGTGGAATCTCAGGGTCGTTTTGATTTGCATTTCTCTGATCACTAAGGACTTTGAATATTTCTTTAGGTGCTTCTCAGCCACCTGAGATTCCTCTGTTGTGAATTCTCAGTTTAGTTCTATACCCCATTTTTTGTTTGGGTTGTTTGGATTTTTGGTGGTTAGCTTCTTGAGTTCTTTATATATTTTGGATATTAGTCCTCTGTCGGATGTAGGGTTAGTGAAGATTTTTTTCCAATCTGTAGGTTGCTGATTTGTTTTATTGACTATGTCCTTTGACTTACAGAAGCTTTTCAGTTTCATGAGGTCCCATTAATCAATTCTTGCTCTTAGAGTGTGAGCCATTGGAGTTCTGTTTAGGAAATTTCCCCATGTACTAATGAGTTCAAGGCTCTTTCCTACTTGCTCTTCTACTAGAATCAGTGTATTTGGTTTTATGTTGAGGTCCTTGATCCACTTGGACTTGAGCTTTGTGCAAGGTGACAAGTATGGGTCTATTGTCATTTTTCTACATATCAACAGCCAGTTAGGCCAGCACCATTTATTGAACATGCTTTCTTTTTTCCATTGTACATTTTTGGCTTCTTTGTTAAAGATCAAGTGTTTGTAAGTGTGTGGTTTTATTTCTGGGTCTTCAATTCTATTCCATTGATCAATGTGTCTGTCTCTGTATCAATACCATGCAGTTTTTATTACTATTGCTCTGTAGTAAAGCTTGAGGTCAGGGATGGTGATTCCTCCAACTGTTCTTTTATTGCCAAGAATTGTTTTTGCTGGTATGTTTTTTTGCCTTTCCAGATGAACTTGAGAATTGCTCTTTCCATATCTTCAAAGAATTGTGTTGGATTTTGATGGATATTGCATTGAATCTGTGTATTGCCTTTGGTAGGATGGGCATTTTTACTATATTAATTCTTCCAATCCATGAGCATGGGAGATCTCTCCATTTTCTGAGATCTTCTTCGATTTCTTTCTTGAGAGACTTTAAGTTATTGTCATACAGGTCTTTCACTTGTTTTGTTAGAGTTACCCCAAGATATTTATATTAATTGTGGATATTTTGAAGGGAGTTGTTTCCCTTATATCTTTCTCAGCCTTTTATCATTTGTATGAGGGAAGGCTACTGATTTATTTGAGTTAATTTTATATTTGGCCACTTTGCCGAAGTTGTTTATCAGCTGGAGAAGTTCTCTGGTAGAATTTTTGGGGTTGTTTATGTATACTATCATATCATCTGCAAATAGTGATACCTTTATTTCTTCTTTACGAATTTGTATCCCCTTGACCTTTTTTTGTTGTCTTATTTTTCTAGTTAACACTTGGAGTACTATATTGAATAGATATAGGGAGAGTGGGCATTCTTGTCTTGTCCCTGATTTTAGTGGGAGTGCTTCAAGTATGTCCCCATTTAATTTGATATTGGCTGTTGGTTTGCTGTAAATTGCTTTTATTATGTTTAGGTATGGGCTTTGAATTCCTGATCTCTTGAACACCTTTAACATGAAGGGGTGTTCTAATTTGTGAAATGCTTTTTCTGCATCTAAGGAGATGATCATGTGAATTGTTTTCTTTGAGTTTGTTTATATAGTTCATTCTTTCCTTAAAACACATTTCCCCTAGATATTTAGAAATTTTTTTCGTTCATTCCTGCTTTATTTATTTTCCCCTTAGCAATTGCTTTTGTATTTGTCCTGTGAAATCAGGGTATTTATGTTTTATTTATTGTTGGGTCCCTGGTGCTTTGAGTATGTCTAGCTCAAAGTAAACAGTCAGTATTTGTTGAGTGAATGAATAAATAAAGTGCCCTTTCAAATGACTAATTTTGAAAAATGATGGAGGAATTATGGGAGACACAGGCGATGGATGTAATGAAGAAAGCATCACATAATAATCCAGGTTTCTTCTTGCAGCTGTCCTGTTAAGCAATCATGTAGTTTAGATGCTGTTTCAGTTGCATAAACCTTGATATCCTCTTATGCAAAATGGGGCAGTTAGATAGAGACAGATAGATAGGTGGTGGCAAATAGTTCTTCCATCTCTGAAGTTTTGTAAGTCTAATACAAAAGATACTTATAATCACCACCACCGCCATCACCACTACCACCATCACCACTACCACCATCACCACCACCATCATCATTACCATCATTACCACCATCACCACTACTACCATCACCACCACCATTACTACCACCATCACTATCACTACCACCATCACCATTACCACTACCTCCATGACCACCACCACCAATACCTCAATTGCCCCCACTAAAACCACCAACATCACCTTCATCACCACCATTACCACTTACATCACTACTTTCCCCATCATCACCATCACTATCACCATAACCATTATCATCACCATTACCATCATCAATTCAGCCACAAAGGAGATATTTGCTATCTCACACTAATTCAGAACGTTTTCTGGCTCCCATGAAGAATGCATCGTGTGTCTTGTTCATTTAAGGTTAGATCTACTATCTCTGACTTGTTGGGAGGGCTAAAGCTCCTAAAGTGGTTAGGAGATGAAGTTATTCCCCAGGGTCAATCCAAAGCCTTCATTTTTCATTTATCATCATGGCTTCACACATTCCTTCTCCATGCTGATACATCATGTTGCACTTCTGAAACCATTCTAGGGCTGTTCTATTTATCAAGTTGTATAGTTTCTGAAGTAATTCTACATATATAAATTAGCCTGCAGAGGGTGGGTCAGATTTTATGTGTCCCCAGTAACAGCACCCTGAAGCAGAGAGCCAGGGGTTGGTTAATTGGTAGTGCTACAAAGTCAGGAGCAGGTCAAGGGATAGCCAAAAAAGATGTGTTATTTTGCACTAACAGAGATTCCTATTGTGATGCTAAAGTTAGAATGGCTAGCATTTTTGCATAAGTTACCAAGACTAGAGTATGATGTACAGAAATACTTCTCTTTCTGTAATGGGCCAGGGGTATCCTAGGACTGTTGGAGGTTTGGTGATTTCAGTGACAGAATAGAGGCAACAGAGCCTCTTGACATTGGAGCTTCTGTGTAAGGATGCTCAGATGATGTGATGATAGTATTTCAACCTGGACATTTACTAAAAAAGGCGATAGCTCCTATTCTTTGAATTCATGGTAAAAAAGAGAAAAATGTACAGAACAAACTGTGCTTAATTATTAAGCAATGTAATGTGTTCCTCAGTTGACAGCAGATGTGGATGATGGCATAATAAACTTGGTAATTATTTGCCAATGCTGAATGTAAAAACCAGAGTCCTAATCAAACTTTAACTAGCCACTAAATATATAACAGCCCAGAAAACATACAGGAAGTATAAAGACTTCTATATCCAGTCTAAGTGGTATCATGATCTGTTAGATACTGGAGAAGCTTTGAACTAAGCCCATGTTGGTGATAAGATAGGCTTAGAGACCAGGGAGTATTGAATAGGATTCCAAGCTTAGATCAAAAGCTTGATAATTGCCTCTAGAAGTTGTATTCATTTAAAGCACTTTTGATAACAAGGTAAACATGCCACTTTAAGTAGTTAACAGAGTAAACCAAGTATAGTGTGTATGGGATTATCTCTAAGTTTACACCCCTTAAGAGGAAATGTTTAGGACAGGAAATGTCTGTGGCCTTGTAGACTGTTTATAGCTAGAGCCTTAGTACCATGGGAACTCTCCATGGCAAGGGGACAAAATGGACCTTCTTTGTGTTCTTTGCACCTTAGAATGTAGCAGAGATTTCTGCATAAGGAGTTCATGTAGAGTTGTTTAGGCTAGCTAGATACAAACTGTTCCAACAGTTAGGGAACAAAGGAGCCTGCATTTTAGAATGAAGCAAGGATTCACTGTCTATCAATAGGTGAAGGAGCTTTGACAGGTTCTATTTCCAAGACAATCATGGTGTGAGACAGTACAGCACACCTGGTGCCTCTCAGGAAGATGGTGCCACACAGACCTTAGCTGACACTGTGCTATTAGTCACATCGGTGGCATATGTTTGCCAGTGTATTCAGATGACTTGAATGTCAATTCTAGAACCTCATTGCTTATTATTTGCTTTTATATGATGCTCTTGGCCTGTGAATGTGGCTTGAGTCATTCTCAATGGGTACCTTGGCCTACTCATGGCTCTTGACTGAAAGAACCACCCTGAGAGTTTCTAAATTAATTATGTGGGCTAGGTAGACATTGAGTGTTCTTGATATTTCTGAAGATTCTGACATTTATTGGATGCTATATTAGAAGGGCTGCTATCTGTTTCAGAAGCAACTTATAGCTCACTAGTCCCCGAGACATAGTGGTTAGAGTCCTTGCTGTACATCACATCTTGATAACATGTTCTTAGATCACATATCCATAGGTTTCACTCTAATTTTTTCTGCATTACCTACAAAATTATGAATGGATGCTCTTAAACATCTTAAAGATGATTCTACAAAGGTTGTAAGAAGCATAATAAACTTTCTTTAGTGTATACATATGGGAAGATAGAAAATAATAAACTCTTCTGGAAAGGACACTATGACAACACATAAGTCTAGCCTTATGTGCCAGACTGTGGACACAAAACACCTTTCTCATTTACCAAGACCTAGCTGAAACTGTCACCAAGTTCTTTCCAAATAACTCATTGTCAGTGGGTAAAAAGGTCACTCATTTTCACAAACTGAACATGACATATCACCTGTGGGATAAACTCAAAGTCCATCATGGGTCATACAAGACTTCATCTTCTGTCTACTGTGTCCTACACTTTGTATACTATGAGTATATATTGCTGCTTTGCACATGTGTGTACACATACATATACATATGTACATGTGCACAAGCTCACATACTCATTGAGATATTCTCCTTTGTTTATGTTCATTCCTTTGAATATTTTGCTTCCATTTTTTCCCCAAGTATTTTTACTAGCTCAGGTTCAGCCCTTCTTTCTTGCTTCCTTTTGTCCTTGTTCTTAACTGACTGGGTGATGTACTCATTTGAATTTCCCTGGCACACAATATACTTAATCACTTGGAACTATATTTGGTTAATTTGTTTCCTCCAAATTAAGGAGACTCGGCATCCTTTGAAAACAGTGTATTTGTTAAAAATTGTTTGCAGTTTCATGCATTTATATAATGAGTTTTGATTCTTCCTACCCCATTCCTCCCTTTTCATCTTCTTCTTTCTCCTGCTGGAACCTGTTTTCTCACTATACCCTGGATGACAGGCAGGTAGTGACAGAGACTAAGCCTGCCCTTGAAATAATAAAGATTCACCTGGCTGTGTTTCTCCATTGCTGGAATTAAAGCTATACATGGCCACACCTGCTTAATGTTTTTTATTCCCTAGTTTACTGATGGCATTGGATTTTGATGGGACTTGAATTGAGTCTGTAAACTATACTTAGTAATGTTACCACTTCCACAATATTAATTTTGTAAATCCATGAGCATCAATACTCTTTCCATCACATTCTCCCCTCTCTCTCTCCCTCCCCGCTTTCTCTTTCCTCTCTCATCAATTTATTGAAACAGGGTCTTTCTCTAGTCCTAGCTGTCTTGGAGCATGTATGCAGAGCAGTCTGGCCCTGAACTCACAGACATCTGCCTGCTTCTGTCTCCTAAGTGCTGACATGAACTATCATATTTGGCCTCCTTTTTATCTCTTCGTTTTCTTTGATCAATATCTTAAAGTTTCCATTGGATGACCTTTACCTTTTCAGTTAGGTTAATTTCTAGGTATTTTATTTTATTTATTTTATTTTATTTTTATACAATTTACCTTTATTCAACTATAATATGCTTTTTTCTTATTCACTTTACATTCTGATCACTGCCTGACCCCTCCTGGCCACAATCCTTTGCCCCTTACCTCCTCCCCTTCTCCTCTGATCAGGTAGGGACTCCCCCCACCCCAACCTTGGTATCACCCTACCCTGACACATCAAGTCTCTGAGACTAGGTTCATCCTCTCCTATGAGGTCAAACAAGGCAGCCTAGCTAGAAGAACATATTCCACATACAGGCAACAGCTTTTGGGGTAGCCTCTGCTCAGTTGTTTGGGACCAGCATGAAGACCAAGCTGCACATCTGATACATATGTGTGGAGAGGCCTAGGTCCAGCCTGTGTATGTTCTTTGGTTGGTGGTTCAGACTCTGAGAGCCCCTGGGGGTCCAGGCTAGTTGACTCTGTTGGTCTTCCTGTGGAGTTCCCATCCCCTTTGGCCCTGCAATCCTTCCTCTTTTTCTTTTTTAAAACTCCCCAAGCTCCATCCTCTATTAGGCTGTGGGTGTCTTCATCTGTCTGAGTCAGCTGATAGGTGGAGACTCTCAGAGGAAAGCCATACTAGACTCCTGTCTGCAAGCAAAACAGTGTCATTAGTAGTGTAAGGGATTGGTGCTTGCCCATGAGATGGGTTTCACGTTGGGCCAGTATTGATTGGCTATTCCCTCAGTCTCTGCTCCATCCCCAATCCTTGCATTTCTTTACACAGAATAAATTTTGGATTGAAAGTTTTGTGGGTGAGTTGATGTCTCTATTACTCCACTGGGGTTCCTGCCTGGCTACCTCTTCTCTTTGGGTTCCATATCCCCAATGCTGTGAGTCACAGCTAAGGTCACCCCATTGATTCTTGGGGACCTCCCCTATTCCAGGTCTCTGTCTCATCCTGGAGATGCTCCTATCTCCTCATACCATTAGTTGCAGATTTCCATTCATTTTCATAGATATATATCCATCTCTTCTGTTCTTACCCACACCTGATCCTGAACACCCCATTCCCCCTCTCCATAACCCCTTCCAGTTCCTTCCCCCCATATGCCTCATGACTATTTTATTTCCCCTTCTAAGTGAGATTCAAGCATCCTCCCTTGTGCCTTCCTTCTTGTTTAGCTTCTTTGGATTGTGGAGTGTAGCATGAGTATCCTGTATTTTATGGCTAATATCCACTTATAGTTGAGTGCATATCATGCATGTCCCTTTGGGACCGGATTAATTTCTAGGTATTTTATTCAACATATTTTTAAAGATGTCATCAGCAGGATAGTTTTCCTACTTTTAGTAACTTTGTTGTTGTCATAAAGAAAATTTGCACTTGGGTCCAAGATCCCTCAGTGACTAGTCTGCACAGGTGAGTGTGCAGACTACAGAAGCTACACAGCTTCCGGGACAGGCAGAAGCGACACAGCTTCTGGCACAGACCCTATTTCGGCTCCAGACATCCAGGCACCTTCCCCACCAGAGGAGAGGTGTCCACCCTGCCAGGGAGGGCTCTGCTGCAGAGCACCTGGGGGAGCCATCTTGGGTCCTGGATCCCTCAGAGACTAGTCTGCACAGGTGAGAGTGCAGACTACAGAAGGTATACTGCTTCTGAGACAGGCAGAAGTGACACAGTTTCTGGGACAGGCCCTGTTTCTGGCCTTCATCTTCAGTCAGTAGGCAGGTCCAAATGCCAGATATCTGTCCTCCTTCCCTGCAAGTGGAGAGCTTGACTGAAGAGAGTACTCCGATCACTGAAACTCAGGAGAGAGCTACACTCCCAGGTCTGCTGACAGAGGCTAACAGAATCACAGGAGGAACAAGCTCCAACCAGAGACAACTATAACAACTAACTCCAGAGAATACCAGATGGTAAAAGGCAAATGTAAGAATCTTACTAAAAGAAACCAAGACCACTCACCATCATCAGAACTCAGCACTCCCACCTCAGCCAGTCCTGGATACCCCAACACACTCAAAATGCAAGACTCGGATTTAAAATCATATCTTTTGATGCTGGTAGAAGACATCAAGAAAGACTTTAATAACTCACTTAAAGAAATATAGGAGAACCCTGCTAAAGAGGTAGAAGTTGTTAAAGAAAAACAGGAAAACACAACCAAACAGGTGATGGAACTGGACACAGCCATACAAGACATAAAAAGGGAAGTAAACACAATGAAGAAAACACAAAGTGAGACAATGCTGGAGATAGAAACCCTAGGAGAGAAATCTGGAACCATAGATGTGAGCATCAGCAACAGAATACAAGAGATGGGAGAGAGAATCTCAGGTGCAGAAGATTCCATAGAGAACATGGGCACAACAATCAAAGAAAATGCAAAATGCAAAAAGATCCTAACTCAAAACATCCAGGAAATCCAGGACACAATGAGAAGACCAAACTTACAGATAATAGGAGTAGATGAGAATGAAGATTCTCAACTTAAAGGGCCAGCAAATATCTTCAACAAAATTATAGGAGAAAACTTCCCAAACCTAAAGAAAGAGATGCCCATGAACATACAAGAAGCCTACAGAAGTTCAAATAACTGGACCATAAAAAAATTCCTACCAACACATAATAATCAGAACAACAAATTCACTAAATAAAGATAGAATATTAAAGGCAGTAAGGGAAAAAGATCAAGTAACATGTAAAGGCAGGCCTATTATAATTACACCAGACTTCTCACCAGAGACTATGAAAGCCAGAAGATCCAAGACAGATGTTATGCAGACCCTAAGAGAACACAAATGCCAGCCCAGGCTACTATACCCAGCAAAACTCTCAATTACCATAGATGGAGAAACCAAAGTATTCCATGATTAAAACCAAATTCACACAATTTCTTTCTAGGAATCCAGCCCTTCAAAGGATAATAAAGGGAAAACACCAACACAAGGACGGAAACTACACCCTAGAAAAAACAAGAAAGTAATCCTTCAACAAACCTAAAAGAAGACAGCCACAAAAACAGAATCCCAACTTTAACAACAAAAATAATAGGAAGCAACAATTACTTTTCTTTAATTTCTCTTAATATCAATGGACTCAATTCCCTAATAAAAAGACATAGACTAATAGACTGGCTACACAAACAGGACCCAACATTTGTTGCTTACAGGAAACCCACCTCAGGGAAAAGGACAGACATGACCTCAGAGTGAAAGGCTGGAAAACAATTGCTAATTAGGATCTCAGCACCTCACGGGACCTTCTCCAAAACTGACCATATAATTGGTCACAAAACAGGCCTCAACAGTTACAAAAATATTGAAATTACCCCAGGCATCCTATTAGACTACCATGGACTAAGGCTGATCTTCAATAACAACATAATTAATAGAAAGCCAATATTCACATGGAAACTGAACAACACTCTACTCAATGATTCCTTGTTCAAGGATGAAATAAAGAAAGAAATTAAAGACTTTTTAGAGTTTAATGAAAATGAAGCCACAACATACCCAAACTTATGGGACACAATGAAGGCAGTCCTAAGAGGAAAACTCATTGCCCTGAGTGCCTCCAAAAAGAAACTAGAGAGAGCATACACTAGCAGACTGACAGCACACCTAGAAGCTCTAGAACTAAAGGAAGCAAATTCACCCAAGAGGAGTAGATGGCAGGAAATAATCAAACTCAGGGCTGAAGTCAAACAAGTGGAAACAAAAAGAACTATTCAAAGAATCAACCGAACGAGGAGCTGGTTCTTTGAGAAAATCAACAAGATAGAGATAAACCCTTAGCCAGACTAACTAGAGGGCACAGGGACAGTATCCTAATTAACAAAATCAAAAATGAAAAAGGAGACATAAAAACAGATGCTGAGGAAATCCAAAACATCATTAGATCCTACTACAAAAGGTATACTCAACAAAACTAGAAAACCTGGATGAAATGGGCAACTTCCTAGACCGATACCAGGTACCAAAGTTTAATCAGGATCAGATTAATGATCTAAACAGTCCCACTTCCCCTAAAGAAATAGAAGCAGTCATCAATAGTCTCCCAACCAAATAAAGCCCAGGACCAGATGGGTTTAGTGAAGAGTTCTATCAGACCTTCAAAGAAGACCTAATTCCAACTCTTCTCAAACTATTCCACAAAATAGAAACAGAAGGTACTCTACCCAATTCATTCTATGAAGCCACAATTACTCTGATACCTAAACCACAAAAAGATTCAACAAAGAGAACTTCAGACCAATTTCCCTTATGAATATTGATGCAAAAATTCTCAATAAAAATCTTTGCAAACCAAATCCAAGAACACATTAAAATGATCATCCATCATGACCAAGTAGGCTTCATCCCAGGGATGCAGGGATGGTTTAATATACAGAAATCCATCAATGTAATCCATTATATAAACAAACTCAAAGACAAAAACCACATGACCATCTCATTAGATGCTGAGAAAGCATTTGACAAAATCCTACACCCCTTCATGATAAAAATTTTGGAAAGATCAGGAATTCAAGGCCCATACCTAAACATAATAAAAGCAATCTAAAACAAACCAGTAGCCAACATCAAACTAAATGGAGAGAAACTCAAAGCAATCCCACTAAAATCAGGGACTAGACAAGGCTGATCACTTTCTCCCTGCCTATTCAATACAGTACTTGAAGTTCTAGCCAGAGCAATTCAACAACAAAAGGACATCAAGGGGATACAAATTGGAAAAGAAGTCAAAATATCACTATTTGCAAATGATATGATAGTATATATAAGTGACCCCTAAAATTCCACCAGAGAACTCTTAAACCTGATAAACAACTTCAGTGCAGTAGCTGGATATAAAATTAACTCAAATAAATCAATGTTCTTTCTCTACACAAAGGATAAGCAGACTGAGAAAGAAATTAGGGAAACAACACCCTTCTCAATAGTCACAAATAATATAAAATACCTTGGTGTGACTCTAACTAAGGAAGTGAAAGATCCGTATGCCAAGAACTTCAAGTCTCTGAAGAAAGAAACTGAAGAAGATATCAGAAGATGGAAAGATCTCACATGCTCATGGATTGGCAGGATTAATATAGTAAAAATGGCTATCCTGCCAAAAGCAATCTATAGATTCAATGCAATCCCCATCAAAATTCAAACTCAATTCTTCACTGAGATAGAAAGGGCAAATTGCAAATTCATCTGGAAAAATTAAAAATCCAGGAGAGCAAAAACTCTTCTCAACAATAAAAGAACCTCTGGTGGAATCACCAGGCCGCACATTAAGCTGTGCTACAGAGCAATTGTGATAAAAACTGCATGGTACTAGTACAGTGACAGACAGGTAGATCAATGGAATAGAATTGAAGACCCAGAAATGAATCCACACAGCTATGGTCACTTAATCTTTGACAAGGAAGGTAAAACCATCCAGTGGAAAAAAGACAGCATTTTCAACAAATGGTGCTGGCACAACTGGCTGTTATCATGTAGAAGAATGCAAATTGATCCATTCTTATCTCCTTGTAAAAAGCTCAAGTCTAAGTGGATCAAAGACCTCCACATAAGACCAGAGACACTGAAATTAATAGAGGAGAAAGTAGGGAAAAGCCTTGAAGATATGGGCACAGGGGAAAAATTCCTAAACAGAACAGCAATGGCTTGCGCTGTAAGATCAAGAATTGACAAATGGGACCTCATAAAATTGCAAAGCTTCTGTAAGGCAAAAGACACTGTCAATGAGACAAAAAGGCCACCAACAGATTGGGAAAGAATTTTTACAAATCCTAAATCTGAAAGGGGATTAATATCCAATATATACAAATAACTCAAGAAGCTGAACTCCAGAAATTCAAATAACCCCGTTAAAAATGGGGTTCAGTGATAAACAAAGAATTCTCAACTGAGGAATACCGAATGGCTGAGAAGCACCTGAAAAAATGTTCAACATCCTTAATCATCAGAGAAATGCAAATCAAAACAACCCTAAGATTCCACCTCACACCAGCCAGAATGGCTAAGATCAAAAATTCAGGCGACAGCAGATGCTTGTGAGAATGTGGAGAAAGAGGAATACTCCCCACTGCTGGGGGGAATTGCAAGCATGTACAACCACTCTGGAAGTCAGTGTGGAGGTTCCTTAGAAATTAGACATAATACTACCAGAAGATCCAGCAATACCTCTCCTGGGCATATACCCAGAAGAAGTTCCAACTGGTAATAAGGACACATGCTCCACTATGTTCATAGCAGCCTTATTTATAATAGCCAGAAGCTGGAAAGAACCCAGATGTCCCTCAATAGAAGAATGGATACAGAAAATATGGTACAATGTGGTACAATGGAGTACTACTCAGCAATTAAAAAACAATGGATTTATGAAATTCTTGGACAAATGGATGTATTTGGATGATATCATCCTTAGTGAGGTAACCCAATCACAAAAGAAGTCATTAGTTATGCACTCACTGATAAGTGGCTAATAGCCCAGAAACATAGAACAACCAAGATACAATTTGCAAAACACAAAATCAAGAAGAGGGAAGACCAATGGGTGGATACTTCATTCCTCCTTAGAATGGAGAACAAAATACCCACGAAAGGGGTTACAGAAACAAAGTTTGGAGCTAAGACAAAAGGATGGACTATCCAGAGACTACTCCACCCGGGGATCCATCCCATAATCAGCCACCAAAACCAGACACCATTGCACAATGCCAGAAAGATTTTGCTGAAGGGACCCTGTTATAGCTGTCTTGTATGAGGCTATGCCAGTGTCTGGCAAATACAGAAGTGGATGCTCACAGTCATCTATAAGATGGAACACAGGGCCCCCAGTGGAGAAGTCAGAGAAAGCGCCCAAGGTGTTGAAGGGGTCTGCAACCCTATAGGTGGAAAAAAATATGAACTAACCAGTATCCCCAGAGCTCGTATCTCTAGCTGCATATGTCTCAGAAGATGGCCTAGTTGGCCAACACTGGGCAGAGAGGCCCCTTGGTATTGCATACTTTATATGCCCCAATACAGGGGAATGCCAGGGCCAAGAAGGGGGAGTGGGTGGGTAGGGGAGCAGAGCGGAGGGAGGGTATAGGGAACTTTCGGCATAGCATTTGAAATGTATATAAAGAAAATATCTAATGAAAAATAAATAAGTGAAAAAAAAGAAAATTTGCTAGAAGGGTCAGATTTAAAAGTTTTCTAGTAGCGTAAATGCTATCTTCTAAATTATAGCAACTAAAGTAAACCACATAAGAAAACAAAAATTCAAAGCAAAATAGTAAAAATTCAGGTTGAGGTTACAGAGATTTTATTTGGATGTTTTGTTAATAAAAATCATAGAAAAATGAAAATGGGTCGATACATGAAATTTTCCACATGCCATGAAAGAGAAGACATCCTGTATCTTTGAGTATTTTTCTCCTCAAAAAGTATGAGTACATGTGTTTTAGAAAGAAAAATGAATATCTATGGTTAAGAATTTATGCTTTGTGAATATACAAATTGTCCTTGGATGTATTTGCAATTCTTGAGGACCTGTTTTATGTATTGTGGTGGGGTTCATTTAACTTTTTGTTATCATTTGGGCCTTTTCTGTTTTTAGATCCCCAGTTCAGCTCTCACTGAGTTAGCAATTAAGTTTGGACTTCACGGATATTATTGAGGTAGAATAAGGTTAGCTGAGATTTAGACACAGGAATAGGTCCATGAGACAGTCTGTTGGATTTTCACTTGACCTCTGTGAAGGATGTGATGGATTTTTCCACAATAATTTATGGTGCTTAAGACAAAGTGAAGGAGATCGGTGCCTAGGTAGTGTGCATACAAGCAGTTGAGGAGCTGAAGTCAAGATTTAAAAACTGCTTGAAGAGATTCTTCATTCTCTGCTGAGAACACTAGTGTTCTGAGTGAAACCATTTTCTCAGAGTTCACAAAACTGACATTGTTACTTTAAGTTTTTTGCTGACATACCTAAGGTTTAGTGCACAGGTAATGAAGAAATTAAATAATGCATCCACACTCAAAGTCATTGTCATCAATCATTCTTGATACCTGAATTTTGAAGATTTTAGTCCAAGGGATTATGGGTTCCTTTTGAGCAGTATCCTTTGTAAAGGCCCCTGGTCCCACATGAGCATTTTTGTTAGGGAAGCAGCCAACCCATTCATTACTTTAGAGTTAGAGCATAGATTGGAGAATGGGCATCCCAAGATCTGGTGGCCACACTTCGGCTTTTATTATGTATGTAATATGGATACAACCTTTCAATAAAAAAGAGCCTCATCAAAAATAAAATAAAATGAAAGTCTCATCAATTTATCTTTTCCCTTTTCAGTCTGTTTTTGTTCATGGCTCTTGTCTGAGTCGTATTAGTGTTTTTCTCCTGTCTTTGCCGGCTCAGTCTCCAGACTAGCTTGCCTTACCTATCAGCTCAGCTTCAGCTCTTACTTCCCCTGAGACCACCAGCTGCAAGCTCCTGTACTTGATGGTGCAAATTGATGAGCAGGGGAATCAGAACACAGTGGGACCAAGGGAACAGAATAGGAGGCCAGAGGAAGCCAGGAAGCAAAATGGCCTCTCTTGCCTTCTTGTAGACTTCAGTTTCTCTGCAATGTCTGGAGACATCCATGAAGCCCATCAGTGTCTGGATAACCTTGGGCTGTTTCTTCAACATGGAGAGTTGGTACTCAATAATTCATCACTCTGCATTGCTTCTCACAGTCCCTCACTTATAGAGTTTCTTTGTTGTGCCAGGAGGCATTCATGAACCCCAAAATGCCACCAAGGTGCCATCTCTGATGATGAGCATTAGGGTCTCTTTATTAAAAGTTTAGGCTAGGCTCTCCTCCAACTTAAGCCTGATACAGCAGGACAGGAAGAGAAGGTGGAGTAGCCTCAAATTCTCAGCAGGACAAACTTTTATAAGAAAATAGGAGCAAGTAAGGGGGTGAGGGAGAGGGTGTCTAGTCTGACAAGCATCTAATAGAATGACGATAGGCCCAAAAGGTGGGTGCTCTGAAGCAAGACCATACACAATCACAAATGGTCTGGAAGTACATCTGAAACAATCAGACTAATCTTTGATTGAATGTTGCTAGGAAGTAGCTAGGGAGTAGCCCTGGCCAAGGACAAGCTGTGGGGTCCTCTCTGGTATGTGGGTGCAGCTTGGATTCTGCTGTAGGTCAAGTTCTCAGGCTTTATTTCTTTTCTTTAAGATGGAGGCCTGTCCCAAGATGGAGTAGGTTTGGCCTATCATCTTCTTGCTTCACAGGATTGTTTGCCCCATAAATATCCTCAGATCTTTACCTTGGCTTCCACTGGCTTTCTGGAGATATTTGATCACAGTGAAGTGATAATGACATATCTGTGTATTTGTCCTCTTGAAAGACTGTAAATCCAGAGAGTAGGAATCATGTCAAACATTTGCTATATTGACATCAGTACTTGATATTGCATAAGCCAATGGCCCAAATCTGTGTAATAAACTTCTTCAGGAAAACATGGGGGGTCATAGAATAAAGATGTTCTTTGCAGAGTACCCTCTAAATAAGACTGTTTATTACACAGTATTAAATCTTATTCATTTATATTTAAAAATCACTTCTTGTGAATTAAATATAATGTGCTTTCAACTCCTGGAGTAAGAAAAAGAAAGTCCTGGGAATATCATTGCCGTTTTGTTATCACAACTTCTAAGAGAATTTTTTTTATTAAAAATGAGTCTGGATAATCTCGATAATATATTTAAATATCTTAGCACTTGGCTGTCTCTGAAAGGTAAAGGATAAATAAATATCAGGTAGAGAGCTCCTCAGAACCTTGGCAGGAAAGAGAGGCAGAAAGCCCATCACTTCCACAAAAGGCAGCCCAATCAAAGCCAGCCTGGGAATTAAACAAATCTTAGCCCCTTCTGTTGAATTTGCAATAAGCCACAGCATGTGAACACTCATTGAATCTTAGTCTAGTGCCATGCTTGCGTCCAGGTTTTGTGTGTTTTTCCCAAACTGAATTAGTACTGGAAAAGAAAGTCTGCAATTACAGGGAAGAGGATAATTGGAAGATTGCAATTCCAGGGTCATTTGTGGTTGAACTAAATCTTCCACCCTGGATGCTTGGTGTCTGAGGCTGGAAGACATAGTGTGAGGCTTATCTGCTGCCATTCAAGCTTGGGTGCCATTACACAGGATACACATTTTAGGGACTCACAGCTTGCTTCATGTGTTAACCATACTTTCTTTCCTTCTTCCCAAGTCTTATTTTCAAGTGTTTGTTAATGTGATTAAAGTGTTTGTTAATTTATGGGACTCAGGGGGCGGGGTGAGGTGTTTCCAGACTGATCAGCAATAAAAATATTACAAATGAAAATAAAATCACTTGGGGTTTGTGTATGAAAAACGTGCTAAATTTCAGAGTCACAAGCTTAAACATTTCAAGAATTTGACCTGTTGAGTAAAATGGAGGTCAGTGAGGCCCAGATGGAATTGAGATTAGAAGGCATTTGTGTCTCTTGGAGGTTTCACATGTACCCTTCTGGAGACAGTGTTATTATTTCTAACAGAGGCTCCTGTAGAGTTTTCTCTTTTGGTGTGTGTATGTGTTCCTGTGCGTGTGCATGTGTGCGCACGTGTGTGTGTGTATTTCTCAGTTGCTTACTACCTTGTTTTTTGAGACAAGTATCTCTCTCTGGAACTCACTGATTTGGAGATTGGCTGATCAACCAGCGTACCAGGGATCTTCCTGTCTCTGTTTCCCCATGATTGGGATTATAGAAATGCATCGCCAAATCCAGCTTTAAAAGTTTTTTAGATTTATTTATCTCATTTTATGGATATGAGTGCTTGGCTTATGTATGTGTATGTATAACACATGTGTGTCTATGGAAGGTTGTGAGCTGCCATGTGATTATTGGAAACCAAATCCAGGTCCTCTGCATGAACAGTAAGTAGTCTTAACTGCTGAGCCATCTCTTCAGCCTGAGCACCCAGGTTTGATTTTATGTGGACTTAGTCCTCAGTCCTCTGCATTCTTAGGACTGAGCTGTATACCAGCTTTACTGGAGTGCTTGTCTTTGGTTCTGTAGGCACTATTACACTGCCTGGTTGCCACTGTCCTTGGTGTGGCGGAAGCATCTTACTTCTTAAATACCCTTTATTATCTAGGAGGAATTAGTGAGCTTGTTAGCATTTTACTTTCTGTCGGTGGCTCTTGGTTTTTGAGGTGAATCGTTGAACAGCTTTGGGTAGTGGTGGGAACATTAGAGGAAATGGCAGCTTTGGACACTGTTTTAGTCAAACTTTTCCAGAGCAATAGTCAAAGAGAGTCACATGATGCTGTGGTTTCTGTCATCACTAGTGGTTGGTTTGTTAGTGGCCAGTATCTTGTTTGCGCATTTAGAAATGTGGTCAGTTCTTACCTGAGATGAAAATGATGCAGGCAGCCACTTCTTCAGACGACACTCTTTGTTTCTGTTGTTGGGTTTAGCCCTGCTACTAGTATTCACAGGCTTTTTATTTATTATTTATTTTATTTACTTATTTTTCTTCTGGTAAACTTTATTTTTAATTGTTTTATTTATTTACATTCCAAATGTTGTGCCCCCCCCTCCCCGAGTTCTCTGTCCCTCTCTCCTCCCCTTTGCCTCTAAGACGGTGCCTCCCCCCCACATCCTTCTCCCTTGGGACATCAAGTCTCTACAGGATTAGGCTCATCCTCTTCCACTGAGGCCAGATGAGATAGTTCTCTGCTACATATGTGCCAGGGGCCATGGACCAGCCCATGCATGCTATTTGGTTGGTGGCTTGGTCTCTGGGAGCTCCAAGGGATCTGTGTTAGTTGATACTATTGGTCTTTCTTTGTGGTTGTCATTCCCTTCAGTTCCTTTACTCCTTCCCCTAACTCTTCCATAGGGATCCCTGACCTTAGTTGGGACTGTAAGTATCTTCATCTGTCTCAATCAGCTACTGGTAGAGCCTCTCAGAGGACAGCCATGCTAGGTTCCTGTCTGTAAGCACAACATGGAATCAATAGTAGTGTCAGGGTGGATCCTAAGTTGGGTTGGTCACTGGATGGCCTTTCCTTCAATCTCTGCTCCATTTTTGCCTCTGCATTTCTTTCAGACAGGAACAATTCTGGTTCAAAAATTTGAAGGTAGTTTTGTGACCTCACCCTTCCACTGGAGCCCCTGTCTATCTACTAGAAGTGGTTGTCTTAGTTAGGGTTTTACTGCTGTGAACAGTCACCATGACCAAGGCAAGTCTTTTTTTTTTTTCCATTTTTTATTAGGTATTTAGCTCATTTACATTTCCAATGCTATACCAAAAGTCCCCCATACCCACCCACCCCCACTCCACTGCCCACCCACTCCCCCTTTTTGGCCCTGGTGTTCCCCTGTACTGGGGCATATAAAGTTTGCAAGTCCAATGGGCCTCTCTTTCCAGAGATGGCCGACTAGGCCATCTTTTGATATATATGCAGCTAGAGTCAAGAGCTCCGGGGTACTGGTTAGTTCATAATGTTGTTCCACCTATAGGGTTGCAGATCCCTTTAGCTCCTTGGCTACTTTCTCTAGCTCCTCCATTGGGAGCCCTATGATCCATCCATTAGCTGACTGTGAGCATCCACTTCTGTGTTTGCTAGGCCCCGGCATAGTCTCACAAGAGACAGCTACATCTGGGTCCTTTCAATAAAATCTTGCTAGTGTATGCAATGGTGTCAGCGTTTGGATGCTGATTATGGGGTGGATCCCTGGATATGGCAGTCTCTACATGGTCCATCCTTTCATCTCAGCTCCAAACTTTGTCTCTGTAACTCCTTCCATGGGTGTTTTGTTCCCAAATCTAAGGAGGGGCATAGTGTCCACACTTCAGTCTTCATTCTTCTTGAGTTTCATGTGTTTAGCAAATTATATCTTATATCTTGGGTATCCTAGGTTTGGGGCTAATATCCACTTATCAGTGAGTACATATTGTGTGAGTTTCTTTGTGAATGTGTTACCTCACTCAGGATGATGCCCTCCAGGTCCATCCATTTGGCTAGGAATTTCATAAATTCATTCTTTTTAATAGCTGAGTAGTACTCCATTGTGTAGATGTACCACATTTTCTGTATCCATTCCTCTGTTGAGGGGCATCTAGGTTCTTTCCAGCTTCTGGCTATTATAAATAAGGCTGCTATGAACATAGTGGAGCATGTGTCCTTCTTACCAGTTGGGGCATCTTCTGGATATATGCCCAGGAGAGGTATTGCTGGATCCTCCGGTAGTACTATGTCCAATTTTCTGAGGAACCGCCAGACTGATTTCCAGAGTGGTTGTACAAGCCTGCACTCCCACCAACAATGGAGGAGTGTTCCTCTTTCTCCACATCCACGCCAGCATCTGCTGTCACCTGAATTTTTTTTTTTTCCATTTTTTATTAGGTATTTAACTCATTTACATTTCCAATGCTATACCAAAAGTCCCCCATATCCACCCACCCCCACTCCCCTGCCCACCCACTCCCCCTTTTTGGCCCTGGTATTCCCCTGTACTGGGGCATATAAAGTTTGCAAGTCCAATGGGCCTCTCTTTCCAGTGATGGCCGACTAGGCCATCTTTTGATATATATGCAGCTAGAGTCAAGAGCTCCGGGGTACTGGTTAGCTCATAATGTTGTTCCACCTATAGGGTTGCAGATCCCTTTAGCTCCTTGGCTACTTTCTCTAGCTCCTCCATTGGGAGCCCTATGATCCATCCATTAGCTGACTGTGAGCATCCACTTCTGTGTTTGCTGGGCCCCGGCATAGTCTCACAAGAGACAGCTACATCTGCGTCCTTTCAATAAAATCTTGCTAGTGTATGCAATGGTGTCAGCGTTTGGATGCTGATTATGGGGTGGATCCCTGGCTATGGCAGTCTCTACATGGTCCATCCTTTCATCTCAGCTCCAAACTCCGTCTCTGTAACTCCTTCCATGGGTGTTTTGTTCCCAAATCTAAGGAGGGGCATAGTGTCCACACTTCAGTCTTCATTCTCCTTGAGTTTCATGTGTTTAGCAAATTATATCTTATATCTTGGGTATCCTAGGTTTGGGGCTAATATCCACTTATCAGTGAATACATATTGTGTGAGTTTCTTTGTGAATGTGTTACCTCACTCAGGATGATGCCCTCCAGGTCCATCCATTTGGCTAGGAATTTCATAAATTCATTCTTTTTAATAGCTGAGTAGTACTCCATTGTGTAGATGTACCACATTTTCTGTATCCATTCCTCTGTTGAGGGGCATCTAGGTTCTTTCCAGCTTCTGGCTATTATAAATAAGGCTGCTATGAACATAGTGGAGCATGTGTCCTTCTTACCTGTTGGGGCATCTTCTGGATATATGCCCAGGAGAGGT
This sequence comes from Mus musculus, assembly GCF_000001635.26. Lineage (NCBI taxonomy): Eukaryota > Metazoa > Chordata > Mammalia > Rodentia > Muridae > Mus > Mus musculus. The sequence continues at coordinate 94,579,945 of NC_000083.6, read as the reverse complement.
ATTGCTGGATCCTCCGGTAGTACTATGTCCAGTTTTCTGAGGAACCGCCAGACTGATTTCCAGAGTGGTTGTACAAGCCTGCACTCCCACCAACAATGGAGGAGTGTTCCTCTTTCTCCACATCCTCGCCAGCATCTGCTGTCACCTGAATTTTTGATCTTAGCCATTCTGACTGGTGTGAGGTGGAATCTCAGGGTTGTTTTGATTTGCATTTCCCTGATGATTAAGGATGTTGAACATTTTTTCAAGTGCTTCTCTGCCATTCGGTATTCCTCAGGTGAGAATTCTTTGTTCAGTTCTGAGCCCCATTTTTTAATGGGGTTATTTGATTTTCTGAAGTCCACCTTCTTGAGTTCTTTATATATGTTGGATATTAGTCCCCTATCTGATTTAGGATAGGTAAAGATCCTTTCCCAATCTGTTGGTGGTCTTTTTGTCTTATTGACGGTGTCTTTTGCCTTGCAGAAACTTTGGAGTTTCATTAGGTCCCATTTGTCGATTCTTGATCTTACAGCACAAGCCATTGTTGTTCTGTTCAGGAATTTTTCCCCTGTGCCCATATCTTCAAGGCTTTTCCCCACTTTCTCCTCTATAAGTTTCAGTGTCTCTGGTTTTATGTTAAGTTCCTTGATCCACTTAGATTTGACCTTAGTACAAGGAGATAAGTATGGATCGATTCGCATTCTTCTACACGATAACAACCAGTTGTGCCAGCACCAATTGTTGAAAATGCTGTCTTTCTTCCACTGGATGGTTTTAGCTCCCTTGTCGAAGATCAAGTGACCATAGGTGTGTGGGTTCATTTCTGGATCTTCAATTCTATTCCATTGGTCTACTTGTCTGTCTCTATACCAGTACCATGCAGTTTTTATCACAATTGCTCTGTAGTAAAGCTTTAGGTCTGGCATGGTGATTCCGCCAGAAGTTCTTTTATCCTTGAGAAGACTTTTTGCTATTCTAGGTTTTTTGTTATTCCAGACAAATTTGCAAATTGCTCCTTCCAATTCGTTGAAGAATTGAGTTGGAATTTTGATGGGGATTGCATTGAATCTGTAGATTGCTTTTGGCAAGATAGCCATTTTTACAATGTTGATCCTGCCAATCCATGAGCATGGGAGATCTTTCCATCTTCTGAGATCTTCTTTAATTTCTTTCTTCAGAGATTTGAAGTTTTTATCATACAGATCTTTCACCTCCTTAGTTAGAGTCACGCCAAGATATTTTATATTATTTGTGACTATTGAGAAGGGTGTTGTTTCCCTAATTTCTTTCTCAGCCTGTTTATTCTTTGTATAGAGAAAGGCCATTGACTTGTTTGAGTTTATTTTATATCCAGCTACTTCACCGAAGCTGTTTATCAGGTTTAGGAGTTCTCTGGTAGAATTTTTAGGGTCACTTATATATACTATCATATCATCTGCAAAAAGTGATATTTTGACTTCCTCTTTTCCAATTTGTATCCCCTTGATCTCCTTTTGTTGTCGAATTGCTCTGGCTAATACTTCAAGTACTATGTTGAAAAGGTAGGGAGAAAGTGGGCAGCCTTGTCTAGTCCCTGATTTTAGTGGGATTGCTTCCAGCTTCTCTCCATTTACTTTGATGTTGGCTACTGGTTTGCTGTAGATTGCTTTTATCATGTTTAGGTATGTGCCTTGAATTCCTGATCTTTCCAAAACTTTTATCATGAATGGGTGTTGGATCTTGTCAAATGCTTTTTCTGCATCTAACGAGATGATCATGTGGTTTTTGTCTTTGAGTTTGTTTATATAATGGATTACATTGATGGATTTTCGTATATTAAACCATCCCTGCATCCCTGGAATAAAACCTACTTGGTCAGGATGGATGATTGCTTTAATGTGTTCTTGGATTCGGTTAGCGAGAATTTTATTGAGGATTTTTGCATCGATATTCATAAGAGAAATTGGTCTGAAGTTCTCTATCTTTGTTGGACCTTTCTGTGGTTTAGGTATCAGAGTAATAGTGGCTTCATAAAATGAGTTGGGTAGAGTACCTTCTACTTCTATTTTGTGAAATAGTTTGTGCAGAACTGGAATTAGATCTTCTTTGAAGGTCTGATAGAACTCTGCACTAAACCCATCTGGTCCTGAGCTTTTTTTGGTTGGGAGACTATTAATAACTGCTTCTATTTCTTTAGGTGATATGGGACTGTTTAGATGATCAACTTGATCCTGATTCAACTTTGGTACCTGGTATCTGTCCAGAAATTTGTCCATTTCGTCCAGGTTTTCCAGTTTTGTTGAGTATAGCCTTTTGTAGAAGGATCTGATGGTGTTTTGGATTTCTTCAGGATCTGTTGTTATGTCTCCCTTTTCATTTCTGATTTTGTTAATTAGGATTTTGTCCCTGTGCCCTTTAGTGAGTCTAGCTAAGGGTTTATCTATCTTGTTGATTTTCTCAAAGAACCAACTCCTCGTTTGGTTAATTCTTTGAATAGTTCTTCTTGTTTCCACTTGGATGATTTCACCCCTGAGTTTGATTATTTCCTGCCATCTACTCCTCTTGGGTGAATTTGCTTCCTTTTTTTCTAGGGCTTTTAGATGTGTTGTCAAGCTGCTAGTATGTGCTGTCTCCCGTTTCTTCTTGGAGGCACTCAGAGCTATGAGTTTCCCTCTTAGAAATGCTTTCATTGTGTCCCATAGGTTTGGGTACGTTGTGGCTTCATTTTCATTAAACTCTAAAAAGTCTTTAATTTCTTTCTTTATTCCTTCCTTGACCAAGGTATCATTGAGAAGAGTGTTATTCAGTTTCCACGTGAATGTTGGCTTTCCATTATTTATGTTGTTATTGAAGATCAGTGTTAGGCCATGGTGGTCTGATAGGATACATGGGACAATTTCAATATTTTTGTATCTATTGAGGCCTGTTTTGTGACCAATTATATGGTCAATTTTGGAGAAGGTCCCGTGAGGTGCTGAGAAGAAGGTATATCCTTTTGTTTTAGGATAAAATGTTCTGTAGATATCTGTCAGGTCCATTTGTTTCATAACTTCTGTTAGTTTCACTGTGTCCCTGTTTAGTTTTTGTTTCCACGATCTGTCCACTGATGAAAGTGGTGTGTTGAAGTCTCCCACTATTATTGTGTGAGGTGCAATGTGTGCTTTGAGCTTTACTAAAGTGTCTCTAATGAATGTGGCTGCCCTTGCATTTGGTGCGTAGATATTCAGAATTGAGAGTTCCTCTTGGAGGATTTTACCTTTGATGAGTATGAAGTGTCCCTCCTTGTCTTTTTTGATAACTTTGAGTTGGAAGTCGATTTTATCCGATATTAAAATGGCTACTCCAGCTTGTTTCTTCAGTCCATTTGCTTGGAAAATTGTTTTCCAGCCTTTCACTCTGAGGTAGTGTCTGTCTTTTTCCCTGAGATGGGTTTCCTGTAAGCAGCAGAATGTTGGGTCCTGTTTGTGTAGCCAGTCTGTTAGTCTATGTCTTTTTATTGGGGAATTGAGTCCATTGATATTAAGAGATATTAAGGAAAAGTAATTGTTGCTTCCTTTTATTTTTGTTGTTAGAGTTGGCATTCTGTTCTTGTCGCTGTCTTCTTTTTGGTTTGTTGAATGATTACTTTCTTGGTTGTTCTAGGGCGTGATTTCCGTCCTTGTATTGCTTCTTTTCTGTTATTATCCTTTGAAGGGCTGGATTCGTGGAAAGATATTGTGTGAATTTGTTTTTGTCGTGGAATACTTTGGTTTCTCCATCTATGGTAATTGAGAGTTTGGCCGGGTATAGTAGCCTGGGCTGGCATTTGTGTTCTCTTAGTGTCTGTATAACATCTGTCCAGGCTCTTCTGGCTTTCATAGTCTCTGGTGAAAAGTCTGGTGTAATTCTGATAGGCCTTCCTTTATATGTTACTTGACCTTTCTCCCTTACTGCTTTTAATATTCTATCTTTATTTAGTGCATTTGTTGTTCTGATTATTATGTGTCGGGAGGAATTTCTTTTCTGGTCCAGTCTATTTGGAGTTCTGTAGGCTTCTTGTATGATCATGGGCATCTCTTTTTTTATGTTTGGGAAGTTTTCTTCTATTATTTTGTTGAAGATATTAGCTGACCCTTTAAGTTGAAAATCTTCATTCTCATCAATTCCTATTATCCGTAGGTTTGGTCTTCTCATTGTGTCCTGGATTACCTGGATGTTTTGAGTTAGGATCCTTTTGCATTTTGTATTTTCTTTGACTGTTGTGTCGATGTTCTCTATGGAATCTTCTGCACCTGAGATTCTCTCTTCCATTTCTTGTATTCTGTTGCTGATGCTCGCATCTATGGTTCCAGATCTCTTTCCTAGGGTTTCTATCTCCAGCGCTGCCTTGCTTTGGGTTTTCTTTATTGTGTCTACTTCCCCTTTTAGTTCTAGTATGGTTTTGTTCATTTCCATCACCTGTTTGGATGTGTTTTCTTGTTTTTCTTTAATGATTTCTATCTGTTTGGCTGTGTTTTCCTGCTTTTCTTTAAGGGCCTGTAACTCTTTAGCAGTGCTCTCCTGTAATTCTTTAAGTGACTTATGAAAGTCCTTCTTGATGTCCTCTATCATCATCATGAGAAATGTTTTTAAATCTGGGTCTAGATTTTCGGTTGTGTTGGGGTGTCCAGGACTAGGTGGGGTGGGAGTGCTGCGTTCTGATGATGGTGAGTGGTCTTGATTTCTGTTAGTAGGATTCTTACGTTTGCCTTTCGCCATCTGGTAATCTCTGAAGCTAGCTGTTTTACTTGTCACTGTTAAGAGCTTGTTCTTCAGGTGACTCTGTTAGCCTCTATAAGCAGACCTGGAGGGTAGCACTCTCCTTAGTTTCAGTGGGCAGCGTATTCTCTGCAGGCAAGCTCTCTTCTTGCAGGGCAGGTACCCAGATATCTGGTGTTCGAACCAGACTCCTGGCAGAAGTTGTGTTCCACTCACCAGAGGTCTTAGGATCCCGTGGGGGGTCCCGCGTGGGTCCTTGCGGGTGTTGGGCAAGACTCTGCTGGCAAGGTAGCCCGGGGCTCGAGTCAAGTGGAAGGGACTTGTGCCCCAGATCAGGCCCGGGTAGCCTGCTTTCCTATGTACCACAGTCTCAGGTTCCGAGCGATTGGATTGGGGCAGGCGCTGTGTTCCACTCACCAGAGGTCTTAGGATCCCGTGGGGAGTCCCGTGTGGGTCCTTGCGGGTGTTGGGCAAGACTCTGCTGGCAAGGTAGCCCGGGGCTCGAGTCGAGAGGAAGGGACTTGTGCCCCAGATCAGGCCCGGGTAGCCTGCTTCCCTATGTACCACAGTCTCAGGTTCCGCGCAATTGGATTGGGGCAGGCGCTGTGTTCCACTCACCAGAGGTCTTAGGATCCCATGGGGAGTCCCGTGTGGGCCCTTGCGGGTGTTGGGCAAGACTCTGCTGGCAAGGTAGCCCGGGCCTCGACCAAGGCAAGTCTTATAAAAAGCAACACTTAATTGGGGCTGGCTTACAGGCTCAGAGGTTTAGTCCATTATCATTAAGGTGAGAGCATAGCAGTATCCAGGCAGGCATGGCACAGGCAGATCTGAGAGTTCTATGTCTTCATCCAAAGTCTGCTAGTGGAAGACTGACTTCCAGGCAACTGGGGTGAAAGTCTTAAGCCCACACCCACAGTGACACACCTATTCCAACCAGGTCACACCTATTCCAACAAGGCCACACCTCCAAATGGTGCCACTCCCTGGTCCAAGAATATACAAACCCATCACATTCCACTCCTTGGCCCTCATAGACTTGTTCAAAAACATGAGTCTATGGGGGCCATACTTAAACATAGCATAATGCAAATGCATTTAGTCCAACTTTCAAAGTCCTCATAGTCTATATCAGACTCAACAATGTTAAAAGTCCAAAGTTCAAGGGCTCTTCTGAGATTCACCCAACTAATTAACTGTAATCTCCAAAGGAAGGCAGGAAACCAGCTGGGCAAACTCCAAACTCTGCATCTCCATGGCTGATGTCAAAGAAGTCTTCAGACCTCCATTCCTTTTTCATCTTTGTTGACTGCAACAAACTGTTTTCTCCTGGGCTAGTTCCACTCCCTGTTAGCAGCTTTCCTCAGCATGCATCCCATGGCTCTGGCATCTTTAACATCTTTGAGTCTCCAAGGCAATTTCAATGTTACATCTTCTTGTTTCAGTGTCTGGGATTCCACTTGATCTTCTGGACCATCATAGTGGTCTTTTAAATTCCATCTTTCCACTGTTGGGCATTTCGGCTAAGTTCATCCCCATTGTATACTGGAAGTTTCTCACATCTCAGATCTTTGGGACATCTTAGAGGTTCCCTGCTTTCCTCCTACAACAAACTACGTATTTCTATTCATTCTTCTGCCCCCTGAGCTTCTCTCTTGTCTTCCTTTTTTTTGATACAGTATAATGAAAAGTCACTGAGACATGTTGCCAAGACAAGTAGATGAAAATCTACTTGGATATTTTGCTTTCAGAATGGTTGTCCTCTGACTTTTTTTGTCAACCCTCTGCTAACAGATGGCCTATTTACTACTGACAAGTAAAATGCTTTGTTTTCTAGGGTAGGACTCTGCCTCAGATTGGGAATGGTCTGTGCCTTATAATAATTCACCAGTACACAGACACCACAGTGCTGTTATTAAAAACATATGTGTGTAAATGTCTGTAGTGTTGAGTCTTTTTTACCCTGTATTTTGGCATACAGTTTTACTCTTTTCATTTCTTTTCATAGTAACTGCAAATATTATCATGCAGAAATTTCACTTCTTTGCTTTCCTGAGCTCATAGGTCACATTGGTTTTTTTACTGGAATCTCTACCTGGCTCAGTAACCAAGGAGACAAATCCCTAGTTAATGCCTTGCTAGAAATTCACTGTGGAGGTGGCTTATTAGTTTTTTACCCCCATGAGCTGGGATAAAAACACGTTATGATTTTTTTCATGTATTTCTCCTCAGTCTTACTTGCAATCTAGACAACTAAGGTAAATTTAATCAAAACAAAGAGACAAAATTAACCTGCATTTAAAAGTAATATTTTGGGACTCACAGAGTAGATAAATGTAAATTTGAAATATTAGTCACATTAGGAATATTTTATTTTTGAATTTTTTTTAAGTTTGTGTGCAGATGAAAAATAACAAAAAGATTTTAAAATGGTTGGTGTAGGTTTAGGCATTATTTAGGTTTTTGAGGAGTAATTTGTATTAACTATCTTTAAGAAAGTAATCCTTAAGGGAAAGGAAAGTCAAAAAGTAAGACTGAATGGGAAAATGTCAACTTCACGGACAGGAGAAAATGCAGAGGAAATGAAAACTGAACCAAACCCACTGCACCAAACCCAACCCAAGCAAAGAAAAAAATCTTAGTATTGTTTAAAATATTAAATAATATGCAAACATACTGTTTTAAATTTAAGTGAATCCAAATATATTTCTGGGAAATCCATTTATTAGCATATATAAAGGGAAGCAAATGAGGGAGAAATGATAACACCATTCGTGACACATTTCTCAAGTGTTTACCAGTGAGACAGGCAGTGATGTTGTTGAACATGACTACTCAGCTCGGAAAGTGCTAAAAGGATCAGAGCTTAAAGGTGACAAGTGACCAGAGGACATTAACATCAGACTGGTAACATGTTCCCAGTGGCATAGGAGCTGTTAGTTCCCAGGCACTGTTAGTTTGTGCCATGTCCAAAGGGTGCAAAGATGGTTAAAACCATGACTTAGGACCTTTTAGATCAGGGAACATTTTCGGTTTCCTCTTAAGAACCGAAGATAACTCATGAAAAAAATATTCTTCACAAATTGATAGAGGGTATTTGTGTAGGATATTGGATTAGTCACCATATTTAAAAAAAACGGATGAAATAAAAGGCATGATTTTGTAAAGCAGCAGTTAAAGGACAGAAGAAATGTAGTTATAGCATTAGCATGTTCTTTAGCCCAATGTGCCACAAATTTGGCAATTCTGTTCATTTGAACAGGTTGGGATCTTGTTGGGTAATCTTGTGTGGAGTATTTGTCATGAGGGAATGTCATGACATCCATGCACAAAGAGCCTAGACAACTATTCCTCCAACCAATTTCTCTGGCAGGAAAAATAGTATCAAATTTCCTCAAACACAAGGTGGCTGCAGTACTACAAAGAGCTTTGTCACTAGCTCAATGGTCTCATGGATTCTTAGCCTACACAGGAAATGACATCATGGTGGTGACAGAGGGACCTTCAACAGAGGCATCTATTGACATGAATGCAAGGCTGTTTTTTTTTTTTTTTTTTTCTAGAGGGGAAAAGGGCTACTCAGATGAACAGCCTAGTACCTTGGCTTCTTGGGTCATGGTTTTGTATGGGCTGGAGGGAAGGTTCATGTTCATGAGCACCTGTGTTGTTTTCTGAGAAATGAGGAAGGAATAATGATTTGATCAAATGCCCCCTCCCCCCAAGGGATACACATGCATGAAAATTCAGCTGTAACAAAAGACTGGTTAACTCTGGTTAACTCTCATGCTACCTCATGTCCCTTGTACTCTCTCACTGTCTTCCTGTCACCACGTCAGCAGGGGACTGGTACTGCTCCTCCATGCCCACATTCCCCTTACTGTGATTTTCACCTGGAGGTCCATCTGCTTTGTTTCTTAGCCCTCATGCTTAGAACTGCAGCTAACTGCAATCTCCAGGATGGGAGCCTTTACTTAGACAGGCTTAACTGCTACTGTTTGCCACCTAGGCCAAGTTAACTAAAGACAATCAGCCAAAGACTTCCTACTCTTCTTGGATAATTCATCTGGGTTTGCATCTGTAGTATAGCAGCACCAACCTGGAAGCTACTGATGCCCTGAAGGGAGCCCAAGAATGGAGCCAACTCCAAAGAACTGAAGAAAAGAGGCAAGAAGACCCAGGCAGACACACTTGGACTCACCTGCACAAAACCAGTAAGTCTGACTTTTCATTTGTAATAAATATTTGTTTGAGTCTATTTGAGATTTCTTCTTCCATTTGGAACAGAAAGATTTCTCACAGAGACAGAGTGTTTTAACCAGATCATAGGTGCAAAACTTTCAGAGCAGTTTCATCAGGAGATGAGCCACTCTGTAATAAAGGCAAGTAGTACTTGTGATTAATAACTTCAGTGGTTGATGATTGGATACCAGAAAACAGTGTGAGGGTTTGTACGATGTCTTCAGGGAAGCTGTATCATAGTTAAGAAAAAAGAGTGATAACACTAGGATTGATGGATAATTAATGTCTATATTCTGCCATTCTGGTATGGATCTTGCACAGAGAATACACAGGATTGGTGATCAGTTTCAGGAAGGAATATGTAAATGAATGGAATTAGAGGTTCAATGTTTACATTTTGCATAGGCCAACATTTATGGTTACTGCAGCAGGGAGTTTGAAATTTAAAAACTTATTGTAGTCCATTCCACTGAGATTGGCTCAAGTGTTTAACATTCTAGCAGAGAGGAATCAGGTCATCTGGACTGACATTGTGGACTGACATTGAAAAAAAAGTGTTTTGTGAACAAGTGTGAGACAGTGGGCTCAGGTGACAAAATACTTTAAATGCCTTTCTGCCTTTGTAGTTGATAGGAATAACATTTATTTTTGAAGCAAGGTTTTGTTATGTAACCCATGCTGGCCTCAAATGTATGATCATCCTCCCTCAATGTCCCAGTTGCTGATTTGCAGCACTGCCTCCAACAACATTTTTCATTAACAATGTGATTTTTCTAAAAAGAAAAAAGGCAACTTTTTGGGTTTGCCGTCTTCAGGTAGGTCTGTGTATTATGGTCCCCTTTCAAACTCCTCACCCTTGCCACCATGAGAACATCAGATCTTTGCTCATGTATACAAAGTATTAATTTCTATTGCCCCTGAAAGGCAACATGAAAATAGAGTTGCAGCTCAGTAAGAATTTATAAATTCTGGCTGGGGGAGGGGTGGTGGTGGCGCACACCTTTAATCCCAGCACTTGGGAGGCAGAGGCAGGCGGATTTCTGAGTTCGAGGAGAGCCTGGTCTACAAAGTGAGTTCCAGGACAGCCAAGGCTACACAGAAAAACCCTGTTTCTAAAAAACCAACCCCTACCCCCCCAAATTATAAATTCTGGTATTTCAATGCAATAGAGTTTACATATTTCTCTTTTTAAAATGGAATAAGGTAAGGGCTGGGATGTAGTGGTGCATGCCTTTGATCCTAGTATTTGAAAGGTTGAGGCAGGAGTGCTAGAAATTCAAGGCTAGTTTCAGTTAGTTACAATAGGTATTCAAGGCTAGCCTGGGCTCCATGAAACCCTGTCTCAAAAAATCCCAAACAAAACATGAAAATAAATGGAAAAGTCAATGGGTTGATGATAAGAAACCAGTGGGTGCATGCTGGGAAGCCATTGAAGACCTAGCAGAAGTATAACCAATGGATGCATGTTAGGAAGCCATTGAAGGGTAAGTAGAAGTGTAACCAATGGGTACATTATGGGAAGCCAGTGAAGACCGAGAAGAAGTATAACCAACAGTGTGTTAAGTCTGAGAGTCGAGTCAGCTCTGCATGTCAGTGAAGATTGTTTGAGCTTGAATTTAAGTGGGAGTATTATGTGTGCTAGTCTAGCATTCCAATGCTGTGACAGATATCTGAAATAACTCCCAGGGAAGAAAAACAGATTTTGGTTCATGGCTTTAGAGCTTTCAGTCCCATGGTGGCTAACTCCACTGATAACCCATTTTCTTCCTCCCTCCCTCCCTCCCTCCCTCCCTCCCTCCCTCCCTCCCTCTCTCTCTCTCTCTCTTCTTTTCTTTCTCTCTCTCTCTCTTTCTTTCTTTCTTTCTTTCTTTCTTTCTTTCTTTCTTTCTTTCTTTCTTTCTTTCTTTCTTTCTTCAACCCATTAAGTGCATTAGTTAGAGCTGCACATATATGCATGGATGTGTAGGCATCCACAGTACCATGGGAATCTTACCATTTGCCACATCCTCAAAAAAGAATAATTCTCCATTCCCCATCAACTATCCACAGCTACCAATAGCTCCTTAGTAAGGAGTATGACTATAAGTCTCTATCCCACTTAAGTCAGGGTTTAGCTGGCTTGATCTTGTGTAGGGCTTGTGTAGATAACTGTAGCTGCTGTGTGGCTATGAGTGTGCTACCCATGCCTTGTCCAGAAGAGGACACTCTACAGCACTCCTCTCCATCTGGGGCTCTGACATTCTTTCTATCTCTTTTGTAATATTCCTTGAGTCTTGTGGTGAACAATACAGATGTCCCATTAGGGCTGTGCATCAATCCAGTCTCTTTCTCAACAATTTCATTGATTCGGCCTCTTTCCATTGACTACTGTCCACTGCAGAAAGAAATTTCTCTGACCAAGGATGAGCATGCCCCAGGTCTATGGGCACAAACATAAACATCTAAAAGGTACTTTAGCAAGATCCCAACAGTAAGCTCTACCCTAGGGCTCCCAACCTTCTCAGCCATGAGCCTTAGACCTTGAATAGAATTGTAATGCTAGGCATGAGATTCCCTCATGTGGAACAGACCTCAAATTCAGATAGAGAAAGCATAGTTGGGCACACCTTGCTTGGCAGGTCAGTATGGCAACATCCAGGGACCAGCACTCAATAAGACCATTGATGCCTTTTCTTCCTCAGAAGCCTAGATAGCACCTTCCCACACTGTAAAATCTAGGCACCAGGGAAGAAGTTTCCTGATTGGTTTGAGATTCAATTCTCTGTGTCCTGTAGCTAAACTACATAGTGTCTTCAGCAATAGGGTGTTGGTTTGAGATTCAATTCTCTGTGTCCTGTAGCTAAACTACATAGTGTCTTCAGCAATAGGGTGTTGCCATGTAGTTATGGGGGGGGGTGGCAACCAAGCTCCATGGAGATAGTCTCAGTTCAACACCTAACACTGCATAAACCAGGCTCAGTGGCACAGGTCTGAAATGAAAAATAGAAAGTGAGGTGTCTCCTCCTTTTGTCACAGAATAATTGATTCCTAGAAAACAGAAAAAAATTTGTTTCCTGCTCATTGTGGTATGAAGCATTAATTGATGGTTCTTATAGATAAGGTATACCATAGACAAAGTAACTCAGTAGCTTGCCAAGTAAGTGCACTTGCACAGTGATACACATATCCAACACGTTCTTCTGAGGACATTATAAATTCTTGAGTTGGAAAATTGCAAGCCAACAAGCCCTTCTAAACAGCACAGCCACTCCCAATCTCAGGAAACAGAAAACTGGTACACACTAGAGGCCAGCCTGGTTTTTTTTTTTTTTTTTTTTTTTTTTTTTTTCTGATTAGGTACATATAACCTGTTTTCGATGGTTGAATCTCTAACACCCACTGTTTGATAAATTTGTTGTAAAAACAACAGAAGAATTTCCTAATGGAGTAGGAGTTACATGACTTTTAAAGATAACCTGAAATGGTTGACTTTGAAAGCGTTTTGACAAAGAATCCTATAGCTCATTAAAAGACATTGGTATAATCATTCAATTTTGGCATTAATTATTGTTAATCTTTTAGTGAATCCAATTAATATGTTGAATGTTGCCACAGGAATGAATGTGTAAGGGAAAACAATATCTAAAAGCACAGAACATTTCATGGGTTGTTTTCTTTGGTGGATATTTTGATTAGTGGGAGAAAGTCTGAAATGAATTTATTTTGCTCTCTGTCTATCAGTTGATATATACTGCTGTGAGAAGGCTTTAAAAGTTGTCTAACATTTATTTGTTGTCTCTATGCACATGGATGTATGTGCATCTGTGCATACCACAGTGTGAGTGTGGAGGTCAGAGGACAACTTGGGGAATTCCATTCTCTCTATGTACCATGTGGGTTTCAAGGATTGAACTCTGGTCCTCAGTCTTTGCAGTGAGTGACTGACCTTAGCTGCTGAGCTGTCATCCCGGATCCAAGATGGCTTTGATAGAAAACAGCTAGGAAAGATTCTGTACCTTCAAATTATGCTTTTAGCAGGTGTTTTGGGGTAGAATTTTTCCTAAATTCCTAGGTGGGGATAAGGAGGAGAGGGTAATTCCCTTTTACATACAATATTAACTTTAAAATTGCTCAAGGCAGCTTCTTTGTGAACCTGTTTCTTGTCTTTGGAATATGTGTTCTGTTGCTGATTTATATATCTTTCTTTTGGCTCTAGAGAATGGCCAATGAGAAACCACAGAGGTTATTATTTGTACTTGGTGAAGTTTCAGAATTTCAAAGTTCTAATCCTTTTATTAATTTTCTTTCACATAGGCATAAACATAAACATAAACTTAAATTAAAAATAAGGAGCCAATAACAAAATTAGCTTTTAAGCACACAGCATTAGCAGAGTCAGGCAAGCATTCTAGAATGAGAATTGTAGTAGGCTCAGAGCCTCCTTCATTACTGGAACATCCCTGTAGGTGATTCAGGTGATAGTGAAATGTCTCTTCTTTATACCATGGTGAAATCAGCTCAGAAAGAAGGCTCCCTGCTGTCTGCCTTATCTCTTCTTTGTTATCATTTTTATTTGGTTGTCCTCTGGCACATCTCTTTTACACACACATGCCATAGACTTTAGTTTTATTTTTATTGCTGTGCATTAACAGTTTGCATGGTTATCCTGTGGTATGAAGGCGGTAACATTCCTTGGTGATGACTGATATCATCTAAGAACCCTTCAAACATGGATAACTCAGTTTTAGTTTCCACTGTATATTTATGCTTCTGAATGAGCTAATGCTAAC